>NW_006921606.1:2738664-2765251 GCF_000298275.1 Orycteropus afer afer
TAGTGGCTAAGACACTTGCCTGCTAACCAGATGGCTGGCGGTTCAAACCCACCAGCCACTCCTCGGAAGGAAGGTTGGGCAATCCTACTTCCGTAGTGCTACTGCCTCGGAAACTCAAGGAGGGGTCACGATGAGTCGGGCTTGACTCGACAGCACCTAACAACAACAACAGAATTTTTAGTAGTAGTTTTTTAAAATATTACTTAATAAATTCTGTAAGTTAAAATGATACTACAACAAATCCATTGTAGACTTAAAAAATCCTAGAAGGAAATTAATTTGTAGGTTATATTTGACCCAGAGATTTATTTTTATTTGTTCCTCTCTGTCCCTTCTTCTCTTCTTTCTTTTTAAATTTGAACTGGTTTCAAACACTTAAAAGTTAGGGGACTTGATATAGAATAGCCATCTGACAGCACTGGGCCTGTATTCCCATGGGTCCTCAACCTGGCCTACCTCACCTCACTGTACATTTTAGTTTTGATTGATTGTGATCCCCTGGGCTAGAAGCATAAATATTTTGTTACTGTGATTTTTTTGGTCTAGTGGCCTCATAATTGAGCTAGGAAAAAAGCCGTAGGAGAGGAGAAAGAAGTGTCATTGATGGAGCAGATGTGGAAGGCATTGGCAGTGGTGGGTGCTGGGATCCTGGCAGTGGTACAGATTCCAGCAACAAGTCTTTAGGTGTCCTTTCTAGCAGCCCAGGCAGGGATTGAAACACTGATGTAAGTCAGGGCTTTCTGTAGGATCTGCACTTCCTTATTTTATGTATGGACTTTTGAATCTCCACTGCCTGGAGATGTGAGTGGTGATGTGCCTTTCATGTGAGTGTTCATTAAATATTTAGTGTCACATTTCTGTAAGATTTGGTTTGTTTAAATATGCCTCTGGGGCCGTGTTTGCATCTTTATCTATGAGGAGAAAAAGGTACTGTCTAGAGAACTTAAGGAGCTCTGGTGGTGTAGTGCCTAAGGCATTTGACTGCTAATCAGAATGCTGGCGGTTCAAACCCACCAGCCGCTTCTTGGAAGGAAGATTGGGGAATCTACTTCCGAAGTGACTCTGCCTCAGAAACCCAAGGAGGGGTTGCTATGAGTTGGGGCCCACTCGATAGCAGTGAGTTTGATTTGGTTTAGTAGATTACTTGTAAATTACCACTGCCCACCAAGATCTGGGCATTAGTAAAGAGCAGAAATTGGAATTTAGATACAGATCTTCTGACTGCAGGTAAGATCTCTCTTCCTACCATTGTGGCTGTTGCTTATTCAAACCAAGTAATGTCCACTTGCAAAATCTATTGATTTCAGTTTACCACTTCACCATCTTCTGTAGAAGTCTTAAATTACTACATTTTTTTGTTTTACTTTGCCAGGGTTATTTCTCATTTAAAAAAAGAATAGAATTGACTTATGGATACAGTGTTTAGATGTCAGAATCTGACACTAACTGGTCAAGAGACTTTCATACATTCCTCATTTTTTACCACTAGAATTCCAGTTTAATTCCCATGCAAAATTGTCTTTTTTGAGTGGAGTCTTTATAATACAAAGTGCCTAAACCTTGTATGAACTGAGTTGTATGAAAACTACTTAGGGGAACCCTGGTACTGGCCTAGGGAGTAACCATAGATCCTGAGAGTCTGCCAGAGTCCCAATTTATGCCAGTGGTCTTGTCCTGATTATTAAAAGACTCCCTCTTTCATCTCAGGGTCCTGCTTTGGACAGTACGTTACTTGGAAACCTCAGCTTTAAGAGAATGTTAACTATTTGTAGACCTGTGACTGGTGACTGGCTATTGAAGCTACTACCACCAGTTATGGTCTCGGGATGTTTCCAAAAATAAAACAGGTGCTATTGAGTTGACTGTGACTCTGTGGTGACCAGTGAGTGTCATAGTGGAATTATGCTTCATAGGGTTTCCACTGTTGACTCTTTAGTAGTCGATTACCAGGTCTTTCTTCCAGGGTACCTCTTAATAGACACAAACCTCCAGTTTAAAAACCTCCAGTTTAAAGTTAGCAGCCAAGCATGTTAATTCTTTGTGCCACACAGGGAATCCTCTTGATATTTAGATAGCCCATATTGTCTTTTAACCAGTTTTCAGGAAAACGGATAAGAAGATATAATTTCTGCAGTGAATTGAAAACAATTCATAAATCAGAATTAGAACTATCTGTCAGTCTGGAGTGGTGATAGTCTGTTGATGTGGCTGAAATGTGTCTTTAATGAAGGAAGTGGCTATAAACAGTTAATGAGAAAAACCATGACTTAATGAGCTAGCCTTCATTGCAGAGGACAGGATAGACAGTTGCTAATGAAAACCAAATATGGCATTTGTTAACTGAAGATTAAATGGGGGTAAGTTGATGGTTGTTTCCAGCTGTGCTAGAAGTTCCTGGGAATAGCATGACCTTGGTATTAGCCCCTTTCAGATTGAATATAGAATGAATCAGAGTCCAGAAACATCTCACTGTAAGGGAAAAGGCTTTGTCTGGAATCAGAGATAGTGGAGGGTACATTTAGAACAACGAATAAGAGCTGTTTGAAGGACACTGGAAATTAAATGAAACTGTCAGTGCCACTGTAGGCCTCTTAACAAGTTTTTCTTCAGTTAGTTTCTATTTATTAAAGAATAGCCCTGTGATTATAAAATGGCCTATATGTATTTACTTATTCTTTCTTCTGCAGTATTTTATAGCACTCCTTTTTATAATATTCTTATAAATAATGGGCCAAATTATAGATTATTAGCAGAACTTTGAACTGGTTTTTCCCAGTTCTGTCATGGCTAATGAAGTGAAACTGTAATGGACCTGAATATGTAATAAACGGGTATACCAGAATGATAGCCGAAAGTGGAAAAATTATGGGTTTGCACTTTGCTAGAAACTTAATCTCCCTCTTAGAAAACAAGGGTAGCATGCATGTTGCACAGCAACCAAATCTCTTGAACAGCAGAATGGAAAAGAACTGTGCCTGGCTCAAAGATAGTGGCCAACCATGTTGCTTTGAGTGTGTGTTGTTCTCTGTAGCCCTGGCAGTAATCCAGTCTCCTTCATGAAGGTCCTGAAAGGGCTCACTGTGCTTCTTCCAAGTCTCTCATTCCAGAGCATTAACCTATAATTTTTCTGTTCCAGTTATTGTTCTGGAACACTTGTATTTTACAAATTGAGGTCAAGTTCCAAGTTTTGCAGCATTGGCCATAAGAAGTGATTCAAACTGTTTCGAAGCCCTGGTGATTAAACTACATGATAAAAGTAAAATTCTCTTAAAATCTAAACTTGCTACAGTGTAAATATTGCTCCTTATCATGAAAAAGTCATGGCATATTTATTATCTCTGGAGTTACTAAAATGAACGGTCATAAACCTCATACTCTTTTCTTAACTATCATTATTTTGTAGCAGTCCCAGTTGCCTAATGGATAAAACATTGGCCTCTTAAGCCAGGAATTGTGGGTTCAAATCCCAACTGGGTACAAGGATAGGAGCTCTGGTAGCATAGTGGCTAAGACACTTGCCTGCTAACCAGACGGCTGGCGGTTCAAACCCACCAGCCACTCCTCGGAAGGAAGGTTGGGCAATCCTACTTCCGTAGTGATACTGCCTCGGAAACCCAAGGAGGGGTCGCTATGAGTCGGGGCCGACTCTACGGCACATAACAACAACAACAACAATTTTGTAGCAGAATGGAAGTTTTTTTTTTTAGGATGGAAACCATTAATAATAAGGATCTATTACTACCCTTCAGTGCTCCAAATACAGTTTTACTTATAGTGAAGGTTGAATCCTCGAACACTTCCATACTATATAACTTCAACCACATCAGGAGTATGTGGGTAGAATAACACCAGTTCATGCCTTTGGAGTACATGTGGCTGGTTATAAAATGGTCATACAAGATATTAAGAGTATTTCATGTTGAAGGAACCTTTAGTATAATATAGTCATTTTATAAATGAGAAAACTTGAGAACCAATGAATTTGAGTGATTTGTCCAGTGTCTTGCAACTTACTAGTAGCGTGAGAGCAACAAATGTCTCTCTACGGTCTTATTTCTTAATGTTTGTTCTTTCAGTTGTAAGACTCTAAACTTTCTTCCAGTTTTATTATTAGAAGAATATTTATTTATTGTCAGGAAATTGCTAAACACTTAATTTAGTCATATGATTATACCTCTTAAGAGGTTAAGGACTTTAGTCCTGTTGAATCCAGGAAATTTGAGTGGATAGGTTATGAGTGCATCTTACCTGCTTCACTGAGTATGTTGTGGTGAACGGTGAATTAGCCATAACAGGAAGGAAGTGGGAAAATGGGTAGAAAATAATAGGTGTTCAGCTTAATCATCCAGCCATTTCTCACCGAATTGCTTAAGAACAAAGTGGTTCAATTTCATCTCATCCACGGCATGCCTTCTTAAATGCATTTAGACATCTTTAAAGAAAAATAAAAGGTAGGGAATGTAACCCAAATAACAACTGGAAACTTGTCAGAGTAAACACAAACAAAAAAGATAAATTGGGATCTTTTCAAGAGACACCACAATCAAATACAGGTGTCTAAAATACTGCAGAGAAGAAACTAGATCCAAAAGGCCTATGATCATTTAATGTGAGGTAGAAAGGGTATCTCACTTGGGATGGTGGTGTAAAGAGGTAGATGGCACTCAGTAGGATATTGTTTAGTTGGATCTAAGGGGCTGGCCCTAGAGGCTTGGAGTTTGAAACGATCGTTATTGGGGGCATGGGGTGAGGGCAGAGTCTGAGGATCAAGAGTCAGATGTCCAGCCTTCACTTCTCGTTCCTTTTCCCCCACTGCTGTTTTCTTTATCCCATCTAGATTTTCCCCAAATCTGGCCTTGATATTGAATTGAAATTTTTCTTTGAATTATATTTTATAGTCTCTGTTATTAATTTTGAAGAAGAATTATAGCACATTTCTCTCAAAAAGTTTTTTCCCTGAAATGTGAAGAGTATATTTATATTTGATTTTTGCCTTTTCCTCTCCCACCCCACCAAACCTGTTTATAATAAGCCTTTGTACAGAAGTTGTGGAGCCACTGCTTGTTGTTATGTGCCGTCAAGTCGGACCCAACTCATAGTGACTCCTCCTTGGGTTTCCGAGGCTACTTGAAGCAGATTTGGGTAGGGTCTCAGTGTCACTGTTAATACCCTTAATGTGGAGGTATCCTGTCCTCACCTGTCACTGAGGTCAACATTTGCGTCACTTAGAATGGGAGCTATTTCATTCACATTTATTTAGCTTTGTCTTAAAATCATTACAGGTATGTATGCCAACCAGTCTGTGATGTGAGTGGCTTCTTTTTATAAGAAGTTTACAGCCATTTCTTCGATATTGTAATAGTATTAGTTAGTTTACTAAGTAGATCCTTTGGGGCTATACTGGGGCTACTACCCAGACTGGGGGAGCTCTGGTAGCATAGTGGCTAAGACACTTGTCTGCTAACCAGACGGCTGGTGGTTCAAACCCACCAGCCACTCCTCGGAAGGAAGGTTGGGCAATCCTAGTTCCGTAGTGATACTGCCTCGGAAACCCAAGGAGGGGTCGCTATGAGTTGGGTTTGACTTGATGGCACATAACAACAACAACAACATCCAGACTGGGGGAGCTCTGGTAGCATAGTGCCTAAGGCTCTTGACTGCTAACCAGAAGACTGGCGGTTCAAACCCACCAGCCACTCCTTGAAAGGAAGGTTGGGCAATCTACTTCTGCAGTGATACTGCCCCAGAAACCCAAGGAGCGGTCGCTATGAGTCAGGCCCGACTGGGTGGCACATAATAACAACAACAACCCAGACTGGGCATATATTTGGCTTTATTTTTTACTTTTCACAGTGCACCTTTCCCTGAACACATGTATACATAGACTTTTACCTTGCAACAGATTTCCTCTTCATTTAAAAAAAAGAAAGAATATAGCACAGTATTCCTTTCAGTCAAACTTTTGGAATTTACCCAAAAGGTATCAACAACAAAAATTCTCAGTCTGTAATGGTTCAAGGGGTTTCAAGGCTTCCGCAAGCATGCTACTTCTTAATTTTCTCTTCGTATTATCGCTTGAGCATGCTCTGTGTTTCTGATAAAGCTTGCCTAGCCTTCAGTCACTGTGAAATTAGAGGCCAGAGACAACATCTAAACATATTGAAAAATGTATTCTTGAAAATGATTGGGGACACGGTGTCCTCACATGTATGGAAGAAGCAATTAGTCATGCAAAGAAAATCCTGTACTCACACTGGAGTCCCCCCCTCCCTCAGTATGTGGGGTTCTGATAGTCAAGAAGAAAACATGCACTCATACACTGTTTCTTTTTTAAATGCAGATAATGTGCTCTACATGATATTATATACCACACAAATCCTCACAAGTTATTGTCATATAAGCATGCTGTATTAATATTTTCTGCATGTTGCTGCCTTCAATTTCTTTTTTTTTTTCCCTTGCCTAATGGATTTAACATTAAGTCTTCATCTTGATGTGTTGATGTGGAGATTTGGTTCCCAGCAGCACACTCTTGCTAGCCTGTCCTCAAGTTTCTAAAGCAACGCCTCTCCCGGCAGGATTCCTTCTCTACTCTGCAAACTGCTCTTTCTCCAGTGCAGGAAGAAAGCACTTTTCCCCCCCCAGAAACCCTCTCGCGAGGGCAGCCAGCCCCCAGCCCAGAAGGTACGCAATTCTGTGCACTCTGGGCCAGAGAGGCCAATCAGGTGGGTGAGGCCGACATGTTGCAGCTGTGCACATTCTGCCCTGCCACCTAGCTGGCCAGCCGCCCATGTTTGGGCCATTTCAATCTCCAACCCATGCAGACACTATGAGGCAGACGTGAGAACAGCTAGCACAAGGGTTGTGTATCCCTTGCTTCAAGGAGACAGATCCAACTGGCTGCTGGGGGCCCCCGCAGGGCCAGAGCAGTGTGTGGTCACACCCTCTCTGTCCTGCCACCCAGCGTCACATAGGGCAGGTACTGTGGGATCTGAGTGTGCTCAGGCAGTGACCCCTGTCCACCACGGGACCAGCCTGTGCTTGCTGTGGCAGCCCCATGTGCAGCCCTTCACCCGACCCTTTACTGTCTCCCATGCAAAGTACTTGTGCACAGATCACCTACAAGGACCTCCGCTGCTCTCAGGCCTAGCTGTTAACTGCCCCAGAGCAAACACAAGAGTTTTAATTGTTTATTTTCCTATTACTGGGGTACTGCCAAACTCAATCCATGACTTCTTGGTGATGGCTTATACCTTTATTATACAAATATGATGAAAAGCAGTATTTCCAGACTATTGAATGAGGCTGAAATTAATTTCTGGAAATGTCTCAAAGATGTGTGTTGTATGCATGGGTGTGCTCTCCCAGAACTTTTTAATATAATTTTGTTATTTCCATTTGTTACATGTGTGCATGTTATTTTCGTGGGTATGCTATTTGAGCTTCTGTAGAGTAAAAGCAAATGACAGTGGCGTTATCTGTCTGGAGAGGTATATGTTTTTCTTTAAAATGTATTGCTGATTTTTTCGTTTAAAATACTACCCTGGTTAGCGAGACCTTGGCTTGTTCTGTGTGTTACTTACCATGTATCAGGTGGCAAGTCCTTACCAATGTTTTGTTCTGCAGTGAAACCATTCAACAGCTTCTTTAGACTTCTGTGCATAAAGACTTTACTGTCCTAATTCATCAGCTCTGTTGAGCACCTTGTTAAGTGCACTCGTCCTCTCAGCCGAGCTTGTCTTCTGGGGCTCATCTTTCCTTCCTTCTGTGTTGGAGCCTCTGTTTCCAGGATCCAGTGTCATCTTCCTTCCCAGATGTATTCCCTCATTTTGGAGGGGCACATCATGCCATAGCTTCCTGGGTAGGAATGAATGTGAGATAAATTTGAGTCCTTGAATATCTGAAAATACCTTTCTTCTCTCTTTCCACTTGATGAGTGGTTTGGTAGGAAAGAAAATTCTAGATTGAGAATAATTTTCACTTCGCCCAGTTTTAAGAGTGCTGTAATTCATTCTCATTCCAAATCTAAGAACAAATCCCAAATCTTACTGGTTGACCTTTATCAGAAGGTTAGACTCACAGTTCCATGAGAATGAGTGAGCTCACCAGGGTGCCTAACAGCCCATGACACAGACTCTAGCAGGAATTAACATGCTTCCTCTTTTTTTTTTTTTCAATCCCTTCTTGGGGTGTATTTTCCTGCTTTTTTTTACTCTTACTGTTTTGGCTAATTGGTAGCATACAGTATTGTATAGAAAAGGAAAATGGAACTTAAAAAATTTCTGTTTGTATAATCATTGCACATGGCTAAAGTATAACTGTCCAAAGGCAAATAAACTAGTCAACCCATGTCACTCTTATCAAAGTTGGTATTTAACAAAAATGTGACCTGTAAATGAAACAAACTGGACTAATTTATCAGATCAAAAAAAAAAAACCTAAACCTGACACTGTCAAGTTGATTCTGACTCATAACAACCCAAAAGGACAGAATAGAACTTCCCTATAGAATTTCTAAGGAAATGAGATTTCTATATGGAAACAGACTGCCATGTCTTTCTACTACAGAGCAGCTAGTGGCTTTGAACCACCAGTCTTCTGGTTAGTAGCCAAGTGCTTACCCACTATCCTGATTTATCAGATACCTACCTCAAACTCAAATGTTATTTTTACTGAATGTTGTTCACAAAATTTTATTCATTTAAAAGCCTTCATAAACTTAAATCATTTCATTCCTCAGATATTCTGAGAAGTTTAGTGTATTCCTTTCCTAACTTGAGGGGAACCAAAACTAAAACTAAACTCACTGCCATCATGTTGACTCTGATTCATACTGAGCCTATAGGACAGAATATAACTGCACTACAGGGTTTCCAAGGTTAAATCTTTATAGAAACAGACAGCCTTGTGTTTCTCCCATGAAGCAACGTGTGGGTTTGAACCACTGAACTTTTGGTTAGCAACTGAATGCCTTAACCACTACACCACCAGAGCTCCTTACTTAAGGGAACACCAACCCCATTTTGGCTGGTAGACCTCAAGTTTATGTTGCTCCAAAACATGTCCCAGGACAGTGGCAGAGTCCCTACATTCTCCAGTCCTGAGTCTGCCTGCACCAGGCTCTGCTCTGGTGCTGGAGACACAGTACCCAGCACAGTGGTTCTGCTCAGCTATAGGGAATCCAGGGGAAAGCAAGCAGATGTCTAAAATGCTTTCAGAGTGTGCTCGCTCCCAGCTACCTTGCAGAACCTTGGTTTCAATTAGCCCTTGCAACCTATCTTTCTAGACCATAAGTCTCTGTGCCTGTGATTAGTTTTCCTTTTCTGAAGCTCCCTAAGAGTGCTGTGGCCATACTCCTGCAGTTCTCCTTTTGACTCCAACAGGGAGGGATGCAGTTTATTCCTATGAAAGGGCCCCTGCAGGGTCTGCTGTTCTTTTTTTTTTTTTTTTTAATTGTGATTTGGGTGAAGATTTACAGAGCAAATTCACTTTCCATACAGCAGTTCCCATACACTTTGTCTCGTGACATTGACTACAATTCACCACGATGCAACAGCCCCCCCCCCACGTCCTCCCCATAGTTAGTTACCTTTTCCCTGTGTCCTTCCCTCCGTGCACTCCTGCCCCCTGGGCTGTGTGTGTCCCTTTGCATACACAGCCCTTCTATTCTCCCATGATTGTTCTCTCCAAGAAGTGCATCTTCCTAGTGTAAATCTTCACCTCATATGCCTGGTCTCTTGTTTGGCTGGAAACCACAGATAGGGGTTCAATGCCAGACCTGAAGAACATAGTCTCAATGGTTCCATCAGGCTCTGTCAGACCAGCAAACCTGGTTCCTTTTTTTTCCCAAAATGATTTTGAGTTTTGTTCCACATTGTTCTCTCACTCTATCCAGGATCTCCTACATAGATCCCCCTCCAAGTGGTTGACAGTGGTAGCTGGGCACCATCTAGTTCTTCTGGCCTCATAGTCGTATAGGCTGCAGATCATGTGGTGTACCAGTCACTTGGACTAATTGTTTCTATGCATCTTTGGTTTTCTTCATTCTTCTTTGCTCTGGACAAGGAGAGACCCATCATTGCATTTAGATGGCTGCTTGCATGCTTTTAAGATCATAGTCGCTACTCCCCAAAGTAGGAGGTGGAATAATGTTTTGTGTAGTAAGGGTGTGCTATTGTTGATAGACTGTAGTTCCCACTGGGTGTAATCTTCCAGTGAGGGAACCTGACACTCAGGCCTCTTACACGCTTGATGGTACTGTGGGTGGGGGAAAGTGTAGCAGGGTAATTCTGTTTTAGGTATGCTTACTTGGTACACTGTGATCTCAAGTTTACTATCTTTATCTATGAGAAAACTATTTCATAATTCCATTTTACCTGCAGATTTATATTGGTCAGCTCTGGTTATTGATGAGGTCTTATTCCTTTAAGCAGTTTATATCTATAAATCTTATAATCTCATTGGACTGCTGTTGGTTAGGCTTTGTCTAGAGCTTTTGTGTGCTGTAGCTCACTTAGAAAGATTTCTAATATTTAGAGTTTTTTAGAGTATATAGGTATATAAGGAAATACAAGAATAGAGGAACAATCAGTAATGTAATACTAAAATAATGATCTTTCTACTTTCTTAACAGATGCAGCAACTTTTTTATGAGAATTATGAACAAAACAAAAAGGGTTACATCAGAGATCTCCATAACAGTAAAATTCATCGAGCCATCACATTACATCCCAACAAAAACCCACCCTACCAATACAGACTTCATAGCTATATGCTTAGTCGCAAAATAGCTGAACTTCGTCATCGCACAATACAGCTCCACCGAGAAATTGTCCTGATGAGCAAGTATAGTAACACCGAGATTCACAAAGAAGATCTCCAGCTGGGAATTCCTCCTTCTTTTATGAGGTTTCAGCCCCGCCAGCGGGAGGAGATTTTGGAATGGGAGTTTCTTACTGGAAAATACTTGTATTCAGCTGTGGATGGTCAGCCCCCTCGAAGAGGAATGGACTCTGCACAGAGAGAAGCCTTGGATGACATTGTCATGCAGGTGATGGAAATGATCAACGCCAATGCCAAGACCAGGGGACGCATTATTGACTTCAAGGAGATACAATATGGCTATCGCCGAGTTAATCCCATGTATGGAGCTGAGTACATCTTGGACCTGCTGCTTCTGTATAAGAAACACAAAGGGAAGAAGATGACGGTCCCGGTGAGGAGGCACGCTTATTTACAACAGACTTTCAGCAAGATCCAGTTTGTGGAGCATGAGGAGCTGGATGCAAAGGAATTGGCCAACAAAATTAACCAAGAATCTGGATCTTTATCCTTTCTCTCAAATTCCCTGAAGAAACTTGTTCCATTTCAGCTCCCTGGGACGAAAAACGAGCACAAAGAGCCCAAAGATAAGAAGATAAACATATTGATTCCTTTGTCTGGACGCTTTGATATGTTTGTGAGATTCATGGGAAACTTTGAAAAGACATGTCTCATTCCAAATCAGAATGTCAGGCTTGTTGTTCTGCTTTTCAATTCTGACTCCAACCCTGACAAGGCTAAACAAGTTGAACTGATGAGAGATTATCGCATTAAGTATCCTAAGGCTGACATGCAGATTCTTCCTGTGTCTGGAGAATTTTCAAGAGCCCTAGCCCTTGAAGTAGGATCTTCCCAGTTTAATAACGACTCTTTGCTCTTCTTCTGTGATGTTGACCTTGTGTTTACTACAGAATTCCTTCAACGATGTCGAGCAAACACAGTTCTCGGCCAACAGATATACTTTCCAATCATCTTTAGCCAGTATGATCCAAAGATTGTTTATAGTGGGAAAATTCCCAGTGACAACCATTTTGCCTTTACTCAGAAAACTGGCTTCTGGAGAAACTATGGGTTTGGCATTACTTGTATTTATAAGGGTGACCTTGTCCGAGTGGGTGGCTTTGATGTTTCCATCCAGGGCTGGGGGCTCGAGGATGTGGATCTTTTCAACAAAGTGGTTCAGGCAGGTTTGAAGACATTTAGAAGCCAAGAAGTAGGAGTAGTTCACGTCCACCATCCTGTCTTTTGTGATCCCAATCTTGATCCCAAGCAATACAAAATGTGCTTGGGGTCCAAGGCCTCGACATATGGGTCCACACAGCAATTGGCTGAAATGTGGCTAGAAAAAAATGATCCAAGTTACAGTAAAAGCAGCAATAATAACGGCTCAGTGAGGACAGCTTAGTGCCCAGCTCTGCTGGAAAAAGACGTTTTTAATTATCTAATTTATTTTTCAGAAATTTTTTGTATGACCTGTTTTTGAAGTCCACACAAGGATATATTTTACAAGTGATTTTCTTACAAAGGACTCCTTTAAGATTGAGCTTTTTGAACAAAAATGTGATCAGTGTTTGCCTTTGAACATATCTTCTTGCTGGACATTATGTAGCAGACCTGCTTAATTATGACTTGAAATGTACCTGATGAACAAACATTTTTTTACATTTCCTTCTCAAACTCCTTTGCTACGTATGGTCCTATGGCAGAAAACGTGAACATTCCTGCAAAGTATTATTGTAACAAAACACTGTAACTCTGGTAAATGTTCTGTTGTGACTGTTAACATTGCACAGATTCTACCCTTTTGTCTTTTTTACAATGAGTTTTATTTTTTAAAAAAGCCATTTTGTGTTCCAATTGTAAAATAAGGAAATAAGATAGTAACTGTATCATCATCTTCAGGAGGGTTTTGCAAAGTTGATTATTTTCCCCAACCTGTGCTCATTTTAGTCATTTGAAAGCAAGGGGAGCAAAGAAAGCACAATGTGGTAGATGGTTCTTGTTATAATTTGTTTAGCCTAAATGGACCAGGTATTAAATTTCAAGAAGGGTTTGGCATTTTTCTTTCTTCTTGACCCTTCTCTTTCAAAGGGTAAAATATTAATATTTAGAATGGCAAAGAAGAATTATTGTAATAAATCTAATGTACGTAAACTTAAAAACAAAACACCCTAATGAAAACATTGGGGAAAAACATCTGGTTTTGCTCACTTCATCCTGTCTGTGTTATGTTGGTGAAGATGGTTACTTCATTCTTTAATTACTGTTTTCTTTTATTCTTTCTTTCTGAAATACCTTTAATTTATTTAATATCCATTGTGTAGTGCTCCACCATTTCTTGAATACCTGTTAGTTATTAGTATGTATGTGTATCAGGAGTGTGACTCACTGTTTAGTATGTTTGATTTGCGGTAAACTGATCTCCAAAGATTTCCTTTGAAAACTATTTCCTCACCCCTCAATTTTTACATTCCTTACTGTTTGACTAAATATTAAGTGTTCTTTCACAGTTCAGGTGCTCACATGTTTTGGGGGATAAAAATAAAATGAATCCATTATTCCCCCAGAAAGTTTAAGTTTGTTTTAAACTCACAGATCAAACGTGCCTTAATAAATTTTTTTTTTCCATTTAGATTGCAAACAATGATAGAATTGCCATTTTAATACACATCATTGGAGATCTGCTTATTTGTAAATAACCTATTGCTCATTTGGAAAAATAAACCAGTGAACAATATTTTTCTATTGTACTTTTCTGAAACATTTTGTCTCATTATTCCTGTTTTAGCGTAAGAATTTTATTCGGACAGTAAAAAACTGAAACACTGATTCATAGTTTTTCAGGTGATTTGAGGGAAATGGTTTTGTGACTCGCAAAACCATGGTTTGGCAGTAGGAAGAAACTAACTTAGTGCCTCTTCCTCTGTTTTTTCCTAGAGTGAGCTCATCTTTGTTCGTCCCCCCTTGGCTAGTTTGCTCTGAATTCTTTAGAGCAGTGGTTTTCCAGCTAGGTGTAGAGACCTTCCAGAACACTTGATACAAGCTACCTTCCTGGGCCCCCAAGAAACTCACTGGATCAGTCAAAATATGCATTTTAACTAGTTCCTCAAGGGTGCTGTGTGTGCTGACCTTCTCAGGGCCTTATGCATGGGTGTAGGTGCAGGGTGAATTGCACACAGTGCTTTATAACCAAATGGTCAGGTCTTTGATGCCAAGGTAGTGAGCTTTTGTGCAAGAGAATTAAACTCCCTGGAGAGGTTATTTACAGTGTAATGACAGGTCCCAGGATAATAACACTGTGCTCACAGTAAGAATTGCTGTAATTCAGCCTAAATGCCATTTACTTTTGGGGAGTGTTTAATTTTCCTTGGGGAAAAAAAATACATTTTAATTCTTCAGTAAGGAAGAACATAATATGCATCTTGATAAAATAAATTCTCTCCTATTTATCCATAATAGCAGTAGGGATTTGGGACAGTGCAAGTGATTGCTTTATCAAGCCTAAGTGTCTGTCCAGCATCTTGGTGACAGCTGAGTCACCATTTCCTTCCCTGCTTCTGCGGAAATCTGTTCCTCTCATGATATCTGAACTGATGTTTATGGAAGCCCTGCCAGACCCTAATCAAGGCTCCTGCTCTGCAATAGCTGTAGGATCCCATCAGTCCCTCCTCTGGTACTGCCCTCCCTGACTATGTTTGGCAGCCTCCAGGATCTGCTTTCCTTCTAACCCATCCTTTATGGTACGTCCACAAGGAAGGGCACAGTAGGTATTAGAGTAGACGATGGGTGTGTGTATCGGAAGGTGATCTGGCTGCCAGGATCACTCTTAACTTGTAGGGATCCCCTGCATCTAGAGTGGACTGTCTGTCCTTACCTGGCACCGAAACCCTCCTTAGTCTGGCCTCAGCCCTCTTGTCAGGCATCTCTACACCCATCAGGGAGTGTTCTGTAGTTGCACTGGGCTCAGGTTTGTGGAGGCACGCACCCATGTCCCCCTTCACCATGGACCTTTTGTACATCCTTCCCACTGCCTGGAACTCTGTCCTATACCACTCGGCTGTCTAACCTGACTCATCTTGCAGGACCCAGTTGAAAGGTCATTTCCTCAGGGATGTTTTCCCAGACCTCCAGACCATGGAAGGGCCCTCATACCCACACACCCACACACCCCCATCATCCACTCTAATAGCATCCTGTGCCCTTCCTTCTGGAGGTGCCACAGTTGTAGTAAATATATGATCAGGTGACATACCCTTCACTAGATTATAGGTGAGAGCCCTTTAAGGGCAGTTCTGGGTCCCTTGTTCTACACTTACACACACACACACCACCAAGACACACTACTTCCTTCCCTACCTGTGTGCCTCAGGCCACAACCCTCCCTGATGAATGCCCTTCTGGCGTCACCCCACCCATTTGAGGCCTAAGGGCTGCCCTTTATTGAATGGGACAGGACCCTGTGAGCCTTCCATTCAGGTCCTGGAAACAATCCCTTTTTCCCTTAAATTAGTCCTGGGTGGTGAAAAGGGTTTAAGTGCTCAGCAACTAACCAAGATGTTGGTCCAAACCACCCAGAGGCAACTTTGAAGAAAGGTCTGGTGATCTACTTGTGAAAAAAGAGCCATTAAAATCTCTGTGGAGCACAGTTCTTTTGATGTACGGGGTCACCATGAGATGGAATCAACTCGACAGCAACTGATTTTTTCCTCCCTTTAAACTCCAAAAGCTTTTTATACCTGTTTCCCTTATTAACCTCCTGCTTTTTCTTAACACACATTACTTTTTTTCCCCCAAACTTGGTGTCTTGTATTCTTTAAAAATGTTTGATAGCTTAAAACAATGTTTTACCTAAGACAGCTACAAAATAAATGAGGAACATAAAGGGACCTATATGGTGGTTTTGACCTAAATATTTTTTGTGTGTTTGTTTACTTTTATTGTGGTGAAAACATACACAAGACATTCGCCAGTATAGCGACTTCCACATATACAGCTCAGGGACATTGAAGACATTTTTCATGTAGTGCCACCATTGTTGCTATCCTTTTACAAAATACTTCACCATCATTAGCATAAACTCAATCTCCACAAACAAAAGCTTCCCCTTTGCCCTTTGCTCCTACCCCTGGTAACCACTAGTAATCTCTGGTTCCTATATTTCTGTGTATGTGTGTGTGTACTTTGTTTTGCAACCTTTTTTTGCCTCTCCCCTGCCATCCCTGGTAACCAATAAAGTTTCCTTCCATGTATAGACCTTTCCTTAACTTTATAGTGGACTAATAAAAAATTTGTCCTTCTGTGATTGAAGTATTTCACTCAGCATAATGTCCTCCAAGTTCATTCACATTATACAGTGTTTTGCAGATTGTACATTATTCTTTAGGGTTGCATAGTATTCCATTGTGTGTACCACAGTTTGTTTAATCCATTCTTTGGGTGATGGCCACTTAGGTTGTTTCCATCTCTTTGCTATTGTGAATAATAATACAGTGAACATGAATGTGCATGTATCTGTTCGTTTCCTGCCTCTCACTTCTTTAGAATATATACCTAGTAATGGAATTGCTGGATCAAATGGTATTTTTATTTCCAACTGTTTAAGGAATTGTGGTACTGATTTTCACAGTCCCACCAGTAGTATACAGAGTCCCAATCTTTCCATATCCTCATCAGCTTTTGTTATTTTCTGTCTTCTGGTGGTGTAGTGCCTACGGCAGTTGACTGCTAACCAGAAGGCTGGCAGTTCACACCCACCAGCCACTCCTCGCAAAGAAGGTTGGGCAATCTACTTCCATAGTGATACTGCCTTGGAAACCCAAGGAGGGGTCGCTATGAGTTGGATCCGACTCGACAGCAGTGTGTTGCATTGCGTATTAATGCTGGAGTGAGATGGCATCTCATGGTTGTTTTGATTTGCATCTAGCATAGTGGCTAAGACACTTGCCTGCTAACCAGACAGCTGGTGGTTCAAACCCACCAGCCGCTCCTCGGAAGGAAGGTTGGACAATCCTACTTCCGTAGTGATACTGCCTCGGAAACCCAAGAAGGGGTCGCTATGAGTTAGGGCCGACTTGACGGCACATAACAACAACAACAACAATGGCTAATTAGCTCTGGTAGCATAGTGCCTAAAGCACTTGACTGCTAACCAGGAAGCTGGTGATTAAAACCAACCAGCCACTCCTTGGAAGGAAGATGGGGCCATCTACTTCCGTAGTGATACTGCCTTGGAAATTCAAGGAGGGGTCGCTGTGAGTCAGGTCTGATTTGACAGCACATAACAACAACAGTGGCTAATAATCATGAGCATTTCTTCATGTGTTTGTTGGCTACCTAGATACCTTCTTTGGTGAAGTGACTGTTCATGTCTTCTGCCCATTTTTTAATTGGATTGTTTGTATTTTTGATGTTGAGGTGTTGGAGTTTTTTGTAAGTTTTATAGATAAGCCTTTTGCCAGATACATCATTGCCAAATACTTTTTTCCTGTTTTGAAGGTTCTCTTTTTACTCTTTTGGAGAAGTCTTTTGATGCACATAAGAATTTAATTTTTAGAAGGTCCCAGTCATCTATTTATATTCTGCATCTTGATAATCTATTTATGCCATTAACTGGGCCACTAAGTTTGCCCCTATTTTTTCTTTGATGAACTTCATAGTTTTAGGTTTCACATTTAAGTCTTTGATCTATCTGGAGTTAGTTTTTGTGTGTAGTTTGAGATGTGGATCTTGTTTCATTTTCTGTAAATGATATATCCACTTTAGTCAGCACCATTTGTGAAAGAGACTATCCCTTCCCCATTTAATGGATTTCAGCCCTTTGTCAAAGAGCAGTTGATGGATGAATCTGTTTCTGGGTTGTTAATTCTGTTTCACTGGTCTGCGTGTCTGTCGTTGTACCAATCCCTGGCTGTTTTGGCAATTGTGGCTGTCTGGTAGGTTTTGAGATCGGGGAATGTGAGACCTACTTTGTTCTTCTTCTTCAGTAGTGCTTTGCTTATCCAAGTTCTCTTTCCTTTCCATATGAAGTTAGTGATTGGTTTTTCCATGTCTTTAAAGAATGTTGATGGAATCTGGATTGGGATTGTATTGAATGTATAGATTGCTTTGGGTAGTACTGATATTTTCACAATGTTCAATCTTCCTATCCATGAACATGGTATGTTCTTCCATTTATGTAGATTTCTTAAAGTAGTCTTTTGTAGTTTTCTTTGTATAAGTTTTTGTGTTCCAGGAAAGGTTTATTCACAAATATCTTTTTTTGTAGATATTTTAAATGGTATTGATTTCCTTATTTCGTTTTCTGAGACCTTTGCTGGTGTAGAAGAATCCAACTGAGTTTTGTGTGTAGATCTTGTATCCTGCCACCATGCTAAATTGTTCACTAAATTCTAGCAGTTTTCTTGGTGAGTGTCTTGGGTTTTCCATGTATAGGATCATTATCATCTGCAAATAGGGATCATTTTCCTTCTTCCTTAACCAATTTGGATGCCTTTTATTACCCTTTCTTGTCTTATTGCCCTAGCTGAGACTTACAGCACAGTGTTGAATGGAAGTGGAGATATAGGCATCCTTGTCTAGTTCCTGTTTGCAAGGGGAATGGTTTCAGTCTTTCACTGAGAATAATACTGGCTATTGGTTTTGCATATATGCCCTTTATTATGTTGAGGAATTCCTATTTTTCTGAGGTTTTTTTTTTTTTTTTTAATCAGGAATGGGTGTTAGATTTTATCAAATGCCTTTTCTGCATCTATTGATATGATCGTGTGATTCTTTTCCTTTATTTTACTTATGTGATAGATTACATTGTTTTTGTAATGTTGACCCATTCTTGCATACCTGCTTTTTCATCATGTATTACTTTTTGATAGGTTGTTGGAGTCTATTGGCCAGGATTTTGTTGAAGATTTTTTGCATCTATATTCATGCAGTAGGAGGAGAGGCAACATAACACGGTGGGTTTAGAGTGGCCCCAGAAGCCTGGAACCAGGAAGACAAGTGGCGCAGCAGGTTTGGAGTTGCTCCAGAAGGCAGGAACCAAGAAGAGAGGCAGTGTGGCACAAAGGATTTGGAGCAGGCCCAGAAGGCGGGAACCAGGAGGAGAGGCGGTGTGGTGGGTTTGGAATGGCTGATGGAGACCCGGAAGTGAGCTGAGCAGTGTGGAATAGCTAAAGGAGACAAACTTGTCTGTCAGTTTGTCATACTTTGGCTTGCATGTTGCTGTGAGGCTGGAGGCTATGCCACCAGTGTTTTAAATGCCAGCAGAGTTACCCATGGACAGGTTTCAGTGGAACTTCCAGACCAAGATGGACTCAGAAGAAGGAAGGGGCCATCCACTTCTCAAAGAATTGGCCAGTGAAAACCTTATGCATAGCAGTAAAACACTGTCTGATATATTACTGGAAAACTTAATGAATAGCCCTGAAAGATATAGTGCCAGAAGGTGCTACCTCCTCAGAGCAGAGCCAACCTTAATGATGTTGATAGAGTAAAACTTTGGCACTTCCTTTTACTGATGTGGAATGTCTCAAGATGAGAAGAAACAGCTGGAAACATCCGTTAAGAATCGGAATATGGGATGTATGAAGTATGAATCTAGAAAAATTAGATGTCAGAAATAAAATGGAGTGCATAAAGATTGATACCCTAGGCATTGTTGTTGTTGTTATGTGCCATTGAGTCGGCCCCGACTCATAGCGACCCCTCCTTGGGTTTCCGAGGCAGTATCACTATGGAAGTAGGATTGCCCAATCTTCCTTCTGAGGAGTGGCTGGTGGGTTTGAACCCCCAGCCGTCTGGTTAGCAGGCAAGTGTCTTAGCCACTATGCTACCAGAGCTCCTCTAGGCATTAGTGAGTTGAAATGGACTGGTTTTGGCCATTTTGAATCACACAATCATATGATCTACTATGCCAGGAATGACAAATGGAAGAGGAATGGCATGGCATTCAAGATCTATCTTGAAGTACAGTGCTGTCAGTGATATGATAATACCCATATGCCTGCAAGGAAGACCAGTTAATACTACTGTTACTCAAATTTACGCACCAACTACCAAAGCCAAAGATGAGGAAACTGAAGATTTTTACCAACTTTTGTGGTCTGACACTAACCAAACATACAGTCAAGATGTGTTGATTATTACTGGTGATTGGAATGCAAAAGTTGGAAACGAAGAATCACCAGTAGTTGGAAAATATGGACTTGGTGATAGAAATAATGCTGGAGAGCAGGTGATAGAATTTTGCAAGACCAATGACTTACTCATTGCAAATACCTTTTTTCAACAATACAAGTAGCATCTATACACATAGATGGAGTACACAGGAATCAGATTGACTACATCTGTGGCAGAGGGCAATGGAGAAGCTCAGTATCTTCAGTGAACACAAGGCCAGAAGCTGATTGTGGAACAGACCATCAATTGCTCATATGCAAGTTCAAGTTGAAGCTGAAGACAATTAAAACAAGTCCACAAGAGCCAAAATATGACCTTGAATATATCTTTCCTGAATTTAGAGTCCATTTAAAGAATAGATTTGGTGCGTTGAACACCAATGACCGAAAAACCACAGGAGTTGTGGGATGCCATCAAGAACATCCATGAGAAAGCAAAAAGTCATTAAAGAGACAGGAAACAAAGAAAAGACCAAAATGGATGTCAGAAGAGACTCTGAAATTTGCCCTTGAATGGAGAGTGGCTAAAGCCAATGGAAGAAATTATAAGATAAAAGAGCTGAACAGAAGATTTCAAAGAGCAGCATGAGAACACAAAGTCAGTTATTACAATGAAATGTGCAATGACTCAGAAAACGAAAAGGGAAGAACACACTCAGTGTTTCTCAAGCTGAAAGAACTGAAGAAAAAATGTAAGGCTCGAGTTGTAATGTTGAAAGATGTTGAATGATGAAGGAAACATCAAAAGAAGATGGAGGGAATACACAGAATCACTGGACCAAAAAGAATTGGTTGATGTTCATCCCTTTCAGGAGGTGGCATATGATTAGAACCAGTGGTACTGAAGGAAGAAGTTGAAGCTGCACTGAAGGAATGGGCAAATAACAAGACTCCAGGAATTGATGGAATACGCATTGAGATGTTTCAACAAACAGATGCCATTCTGGAGGCACTCACTCGGCTATGCCAAGAAATTTGGAAGACAGCTACCTGGCCAACTGACTGGGAGAAATCCATATTTGTACCCATAACATTATTCCTATCACCAAGTCCATATTTTCCATCATTGGCATAACCAAATGAGTGCCTCCAACAGACCATCTGTATGTTGAAACATAGATTTCAATGAAAGGTGATCCCACAGATTGAGGAAATTATCAAACATTATCATTGATAACACACACAAGTAAAATCTTACTGAAGATAATTCAAAAATGGTTGCAGCACCATATTGACAGAACTGCAGAAATGAAAACTGGATTCAGAAGAGGACATGGAGTGAGGGATATCATTGCTGATGTCAGATGGATCTTCTTGGCTCAAAGCAAAGAATACCAGAAAGATGTTTACTTGTGTTTTATTGACTATGCAAAAGCATTCAATTGTGTGGATCATAACAAATTATGGATAATATTGAGATGAGTGGGCATTCCAGAACACTTAATAATACTCATGAGGGACCTGTACATAGACCAGGAGGCTGCCCTTCAAACAGAACAAGGAGACACTGCATAGTGTAAAATCAGGAATGGAATGTGTCATGATTGTATCCTTTCACCATACTTATTCAATCTGTATGCTGAGCAAATAATTTGAGAAGCTGGACTATGTAAAGAAGAACATGACATCAGGCTTGGAGGAAGACTAACAATATGAGATACACAGATGACATAACTTTGCTTGCTGGAAGTGAGGATGACTTCAAGCACTTACTGATGAAGATTGTAGACTACAGTCTGCAGTATGGATTCACCTCAATATAAAGAAAACAAAAATCCTCACAACCGGACCAATAACCAGCGTTACGATAAGTGGAGAAAAGATTGAAGTTGTCAAAGACTTTATATTACTTGTTTCTACAGTCAACACCAATGGAAGCAGCAGCCAAGACATCAATGTATTTACACTGAGCATATCTGCTGTTGCAAAAGGCCTCTTTCAAGTGTTGAAGAGCAAAGATGCCTCCTTGAAGGCTAAGGTGTGTTTAACCTGATCAGTGGTACTTTCAGTCGCCTCATAAGCATGTGAAAGCTGGACAGTGAACAATGCAGACCAAAGAAGAATTGATGCTTTTGAGTTGTGGTGTTGGCGAACAATGCTGGAAGTACTGTGGACTGCTAAAAGAACTAACAAATCTGTCCTGAAAGAAATACAGCTGGAATGCTCCTTGGAAGTGAGAATGACCAGACTTCATCTCACCTACCTTTGTCATGTTGTCAGAAGGGACCATTCTCTGGAAGAAGACATCATGCTTGGTAAAGTGGAGGGTCACCAAAAAAGGGGAAGGCCCTCAACAAGATGTATTGACCCAGTGACTGTAACGATGGGGTCATGTATAGCAGGGATCATGAGGCTGGCACAGGACCAGGCAATGTTTCATTCTGTTGTACATAAGGTCACTGTGAGTCAGAGATGGCTCAATGTCACTTATCAATAACACAGCATATTCCTGTAGTTTTCCTTTCTAGTGGTGTCTTTGCCTGGTTTTGGTATCAATGTTATGCTTGCTTCATGAAATGAATTTGAGAGGATTCCATCCTTTTCTATGTTCTGGAATAGTTTGAGTAGGATTAGTGACAGCCCTTCTCTGAACAATTGGTAAAATTCTCCAATGAGGTCACATGGGTCAGGATTTTTTTTTTTTTTTTAAGTAATTTTTTTTCATGACCTCTTCAATTTCTTCTTTTGTTAGGGGTCTGTTCAAATTTTCTACCCCAGTCTGTGTTAAAGTAAGTAGTGTGTTTCTAGAAAGCTTTCTGTTTATTCTAGGTTCTGAAATTTGGTGGAGTACAGTTCTTCATAGTATCCTGGTATTCTTTTCACTTCTGTTCGTTCTGTTGTGACGTCACCCCTTTCATATTCATGTTATTTATATCTTCTCCTCCTTTTCATTTGTTAAGTTTGCCAGTGGTTTGTCAATTTCATTAATGTTTCCAAAGAACCAACTTCTAGTCTTGTTGATTTGTTTTCTGTTTTCTTTCTATTTTCTGTTTCATTTATTTCTGCTTGAATCTTTGTTACTTCTTCTGGTGACTGTAGGCTTTTTGCTACTCTTTTCTAATTGTTGGAGATGTAGATGTTAGGTTAAAGTGTTGATTTTGGCTCCTCTTTTTTGATGTGTGCCTCTATTGCTATAAATTGACTCTGATCACTGCTTTTGCTGTGTCTCAAAGATTTTGATATGTTTTGTTTTCATTCTCATTAGATTCATGGACTTTTTTAATTTCATTTTTAATTTTTTTATTACCAGTCATTTTTGAGCAGGATGCTAATTAGTTTCCATGCATTTGCTCTTTCTCCATTGCTCTTCCTACTGTTGATTTCTAATTTTATAGTATTGCAATTTGAGAAGATGCTTTACAGTATTTTAATGTTTTTAAATTTATTGAGGTTTGCTTTGTGGCCTAACATATGGTCTGTCCTGGAGAGTGTTTCATGTGTGCTGGAAAAAAAATGTATATATTTTACTGTTGTTGGGTGAAGTGCTGTGTAAATGTGTATAAGGTCAAGTTGGTTGATCATATTGTTTAGTTCATCTGCATCTTTAATTTCTTTCCAGTTGGTCTATCTTGAGTTGAAAGTGGTGTGTTAAAGTTTCCTACTATTACAGTTCAGTCATCTCTTTGTCTTTTCAATTCTGTTAAAGTCTGGTTTATGTTTTTTGGGGCTCTTTGATTGGGTGCATAGATTTTTATTATGGTTATATCCTCTTGTTCAGTTGACCCTTTAATCATTATGTAATGTCCTTCCTTGTCCCTTATGGCCATTTTTGTCTTAAAGTCTTTTATCGGAAATTAATAGGCAACTCCTGTGCTTTTTGGTTGCCATTTGCTTGCTATATATTTTTTTCAACCTTTGCATTCAGTGTTACTTATCAATAAGTATGAATGTATTGATGTCATTTTTTTATGTGTTTTTTTTTTTTGTGTGTGTGGTGGTGCTGATTTTATTGTTCCATATAAGTTTTTCTTCTGAGCTCATTTTGCTTTTGAATCATGTTACCATCTCCTTCATTATTGTCATTTTAGCATTTGCTAAATAGATGTACTTCTTTTTTATTTTGATGTGAAGGTTTATTTATTGATTGATTGAGGTTACCCTGTGATTTATAATTTTCTTCCCATGTTTAAAGCTGTCTATTCTGTCTTGCCTCTTCTGAATCCAGCCTGCATCTTTGGAAGTTCTCTGTCAATATACTGCTGCAACTGCTTTTGAACTATCTTCAGTAAGATTTTACTTACATACAATATTAATGATATTGTTTGATAATTTCCACATTCTGTGGGATCACCTTTCTTTGGAATAGGTACAGATATAGATCTCTTCCAGTCAGTTGGCCAGGTAGCTGTCTTCCAAATCTCTTGGCATAACCAAATGAGTGCCTTCAGCAGAGCATCTGTGTGTTGGAACATCTCAATGGGTATTCTATCAATTCCTGGAGCCTTGTTCCTCACCAGTTGGCTCAGCACAGCTTCAACCTCTTCCCTCAGTACCATTGGTTCTTCAACATACGTCACCTCCTGAAATGGATGAAGATTGACCAGTTCTTTTTGGTACAGTGACTGTGTATTCCTTCCATCTTCTTTTGATGCTTTCTACATCATTCGATATTTTGCCCATAGAATTTTCCAGTATTGCAATGCGAGGCTTAATTTTTTTCCTCAGTTCTTTCTGCTTGAGAAATGCCGAGCATGTTCTTCCCTTTTGGTTTTCTAACTCCAGGTCTTTGCACATTTCATTATAGTAATTGGCTTTGCGCGAGCTGCTTTGAAATCTTCTGTTCAGGTCTTTTATCTTGTCACTTCTTCCATTTACTTTAGCGTCTCTTCGCTCAAGCACAAGTTTCAGAGTCTCTTCTGACCTCCATTTTGACCTTTTATTTCTCATCTTTTTAATGACTTCTTGCTTTCTTCATGGATGATGCTCTTGATGTCATCCCACAATTCTTACGGTTTTTGGTCATTGATGTTCAGTGTATCAAATCTATTCTTTAGATGCTCTTTAAATTCAGAAGGGATATATTTAAGATCATACTTTGGCTCTCGTGGACTTGTTTTAATTGTCTTCAAGTTGAACTTGCATATGAGCAGTTGATGGTCTGTTCCACAATCAGCTCCTGGCCTCGTTTTGGCTGAAGATAACGAGCTTTTCCATTGCCTCTTGCCACAGATAGTCAATCTGATTCCTGTGTACTCTGTCTGGTGAAGTCCACGTGTATAGCCGCTGTTTGTGTTGTTGAAAAAAGGTATTTGCAATGCATAAGTCATTGGTCTTGCAAAATTCTGTCATGTGATCTCCAGTGTTAACTTCTGTCACCAAGGCCAAATTTTCCAAGTACCAGTGATTCTTCTTTGTTTCCAACTTTTGCATTCCAATCACCAGTGATAGGCAACACATCTTGATTGCCTGTTCGGTCAATTTCAGACTGCAGAAGTTGATAAAAATCTTCGATTTCCTCATCTTTGGCTTTGGTGGTTGGTGCATAAATTTGAATAATAGTCGTATTAACTGGTCTTCCTTGTAGGCATATGGATATTACCCTATCACTGACAGCATTGTACTTCAGCACAGATCTTGAAACATCTTTTGTGATAATCGATGCCACACCATTCCTCTTCAATTTGTCATTCCTGGCATAGAAGATCATATGGTTGTCTGATTCAAAATGGCCAAAACTGGTCCATTTCAGCTCACTAATGCCTAGAGTATCAAACTTTATGTGTTCCATTTCATTTTTGCCAACTTCTAATTTTCCTAGATTCATACTTCGTACATTCCATGTTCCAGTTATTAATGGATGTTTGCACCTGTTTCTCCTCAATTTGAGTCATGCCATGTCAGCACATGGAGGTCCTGAAAGACTTACTTTATCCATATCAGTAAGGATGGTTCTCCTGTGATGATGCAGCTCTTTCCCAGTCGTATTTTGACAGCCTTCTGACCTAAGGGGCTCGTCCTTATGCACTGTATCAGACACTGTTTCTGGGCTATTCATAAAGTTGCACAATAATGTATCAGACAAGTGTTTCTCTGCAATTCAAACGGTTTTCCCTGGCCAATTTTTGAGAAGTGGGTGGCCTCCTCCTTCTTCCTGTCTTAGTCTGTAAGCTGTGTGTTGAAACCTGTGTACTAAAAGGTGAAGGCAGGGGAGTGCAACATCCCTCGTCACCAAGGTGGTGTGGGGTATAAGAACAATAAAGGGAATATCGCACCTTTCCAGTCAATCAGGCTCCACTATGGTTGCCCATGTTGTCCCTGGCAACCTGAGCCCATTCTTATGTTACTTCCAGGTAAGGATACCACTGACATAAATCCAAAATGGCCACACCTGCTGCTGTTAAAATGGCTGCACCCTCACAACAGCTGGTGGCAGTCCACAGGTCCATTTGTCTGCCTCCCTGACAATTTCCTTTTTTGGTTGTCAAGCATGAATACAGTCCTTGCCCATGCAGTCCTTTGTGAGCAGTGCTGATTCTTAGGTTGCCATTGGCAAACACTCAAAATGGTTGTGCTCCCAGAACAGCCAGCAGTCCACCACTACATTTGTCATCTCACTCATTGTTTCATTCAGGTTCTTTTTTTTTTTTTTTTTT
>NW_006921606.1:2783193-2794533 GCF_000298275.1 Orycteropus afer afer
TTGGGGTTTAGTCCACTTCTATATCCTTCCCTTCAAGGCTCAGGGGTCCAGCATTATCTTCTGTGTCTGTGTTAATTGGTTTCCCTTTTCTTTGTTGAAGAGGGTCTATGCAGTCTTTCTGCCTAGTCCGCCATCTTGCCGGAACTCCATTGTGATGTTTTTGTTTTTATATTTAATTGGGGATTGTATGTTGGAGTGACTTACCCATGATTTTCGTTTTCTTTGTATGTTATCTATGCAAGCAGGGTACTATGGTCCTCCGTTTGCTAGTTGACAGCACTTATACACTCACCACCTTTCTCCTTTCCTGTTGTCAGCCTCTTGTATGTCCCTGCCAACCTTGGCAAGCAGAGCCTATTCTTAGGTCCCTTGAATCCAAATGAAAATGCTATCATTTTAAAATCCAAAATGGTTGCCCCTTGTAAAGATTCAAAATGGCTGCCCCCTCAATCACTTTAAATACCCAAAATGACCACTGCTTGTAAATATTCAAAATGGCTGCACTCTTGGTCATTTTAAATATCCAAAATGGCTGCATCTCGGTCACTTTAAATATCCAAAATGGCCACCGTTTGTAAACATTCAAAATGGCTACACTCTCAGTCACTTTATATATCCAAAATGGCTGTGCCCTTTGGACAGTGGAATATCCACAGCTCAGGTAGTCTCCCTCCTTGCTGTTTCCCTTCCTAGCTGTAGGCCACCAGTGCAGTCATCCCTGCAGGCCTTGGTGACCATGGCTGATCTTTAGGTCAATTCTCGGGTCCCAACGCCACTTGGAAATATTAAGGCTGTTGGTCCCATCAGAGTAGCTGACAGTCCGCAGCTCTGACTGTCTCTGTACTCACTGTTTTCTTTCAAGTTTTTCCAGTAGTTGGTACCTAATCCACTTCTGTATAGTTCCTTTCAAAGCTCAGGGCTCCAGGATGATCTCCTGTATCTCTGTCAATTGGTTTTTCTTTTCTTTGTTGAAGAGGGTCTGTGTCGCTTGTCTGCCTATTCCTCCATCTTACTGGAAGACCTCAGATCCTCAGGTGATTGTTACAGATCTTGTTCAAATGTAGATTTTGATTCAATATTTCTGGGGTGGAAATGCAAATTCTCAGCAATCAAATTGATAAACTGACCAAGTTCAGGAATATGATTGGAAAGAGGGGAGGTGTCACAATGCACAAAGGAATGAGAAATCTCCCTTAAGTCTTTTAGCCCTCAGGCGCTTTCCACAAAGACTCAGGTGTTTGAATATCTTGGGGGAGGTGTGTGTATAGATTAGCATATATGTAATTTTTTAAAGTTTATTTATATAGAAGATGAACAACATGCTCGCTTGGGCTTTTATGGGGAGCCAGGATGTCTTCTGTAACTTTGCCAGACTCCTGAAGGCATTGCATTGGACTGCAGGGAAACCTGGTTTCTCTGAGAGGACTTGGGGTGGTGGTGGAAGGGGCAGGTGGCCAAGGCATGGCTTGTGGCCCACGAGCAGAGGCCTCCCCAGACAGTGGAATGAAGTGGGATGAGGGGGGATGAGGAGAGGTTGTGTTGAGTGGCAGAGGACCCAGGTAAGCATTAGTAATCTGTACTTCACTTCTGGAAGCTGCGACCACTTTTATAGGACTCTTATCTGGGCCAGAATGAAAGCTATATAGATCATATCATTCCAATACCAGTAGGTTTGGGGATGTCACACAGTTCAGATCTATGACAGGCCCTCTTAGCAGCAGAAAGAGGCAGGCCCTGGGACTGAGGGCAGTGCATTCATTCCTTTTGCTCAGTTTAAGAGCAGAAGGAACAGAGTAGAAACAGATGGAACTCTCCTCTTGGGTCTGTTCTCTCCCAGATGCTCCCCAACTAGCCCAGTTGGTCAAGTTCTTGAACTTGTCCGGCAGAGTCAGTCTTAGCCTCCTTCCTGTCCAGACTTCTTGCCACATCCTATTTGACAGAGCCCTCAAACCTAGCCCCCTGACTCAGCCAGGCATGGACATGTGGCTTCTTGTCCCCAGACACCAGACATAGCCCCAACAGCCTCAGTCCTCACCCACTTGTCAGGGTATTGGATCTCAAACCTAGTTACACTGAGCTAAACAGCAGCCACTTTGTGCCTCAACCCTGTGCTCTTGGAGAGATCGCCTGGAGGTTTGGATATTCTTTGTAGTCATTTCCTTTTATTACTCTGTTCACTGAGGTATTAGTGAGCCACAGTCACCACACTTGTCTCCTCAGGTCAAAGATTAGGATAAAGAAAAGGGTGTGTTTCAGAGGCATTTCTCTGATGCTAGGGCTCTTACCTTTGAGGAGACCTGGTGTAGTGCCTAAGGCATCTGACTGCTAACCAGAAGGCTGGTGGTTCAAACCCACCAGTCACTCATCAGAAGGACGGTTGGGCAATCTACTTCTGTAGTGATACTGCCTTGGAAACCCAAGGAGGGGTCACTATGAGTCAGATCTGACTCTAAGGCAGTGGTTGCATTTGTTTTTTTGGTTGTCCTTTGAGAAGGGGACACATTGACTAGGCTGCCTACCTACCTGTGTGGACTGTTGGTCATGGCTGGGAAGTCTGTCCAAGCCCCAGACTTCTAAAATCTCTTGTGGATTTACTACTGTCAGAGCACTGCCGCCCGGCCCTTTTGCATTTACACCACAGCCACTGGGAATTACCACTGGGAATTAGGTTGAATCACTGCTGTAATCTCTGCTCTGAAGAGCTTAATGCTGCCAGTAACTGGGGAGGCCAGCATGAGTGGGATCTGTTGGCTTAAGTGGCTGCATGGGCTGCTACTTTGCCTGCACACCCTCAAAAGGTATCCCCCATTCTGCTCTGCTCCAAGGAAAATGCTGCTCAGACCAAATTTGCTTAGTCTAGCTTGTTACAAATGCAATAGATCATATTACAGTAACTCATTTTGCATAGCTTACAGTGGGAGAAAAGTATACTTCATGCTATTTTTGCTAAGCTAAAAGGTTTTATTTTGTATTTTGCAAGTAACAAAATTTGGGAACAGGGGAAGACTTAAGATCTTCAACTGAAAATCATGGGACTATTTGTCATCAGAGCAATTAAGTCAGTTGCCTGTTAGATATTTTTAAATGCATTTAATTTACAATGAATTATATTTCAGTTATGAAGGTCCTATTTCTTACTAAAATACACAAAAGGAAAAACAAAAAGAAAATTCTGTTCTTTAAAGAACATTCTACTTACACGTCTTTAAAATGGTAAGAGCTGTCAGTTATGTTTGATGATTTTTAAAGAGAAAATATAATAAGAAAGTGACGAAATCATTTAATAGTGCCAATTAGGCAAGCTCTGGAAGCTCCTAAAACTCAAGCTAATGGATCTTTAATGAGATTCTTGCCATGAAGCAGTCCATCACATGATCAAGTCAGGGTATCTCCCTGGCTGTGCCTTCTCTCTTTCTGATTAGCAATAACTCATCATCTTCCTGTGCCAAACCTGACAGCTGATTCCTGAATACTTAGCTTGCTGCTACATAGATAGTCCCGGTAGAGAAAAGAAAACATTTCTAGTTAAACCTCAAAGTGACCTTCAGATTCCTGAATTCTGAATTAAGTTTTCTTTAGGCAAAAGCTTATTTCCAGTTACATAACTAAAGGGGGAGTCTCATTCATAGTGTTCAAATACCTGCATGTCTCGAGGGCTGACACTAGACGTGAACTGTCTAAAAATGCTCACTCAAATGACCATATTTGTGTCATGAAGGAAGCATTTAGAATTTTTAAATGTTTTCTATTTCTTCCAGTGTACAGTATAACCACAATACAAAAAAGGTATATATTGGAAAGCAGAGGAGGAGGAAGAAGAAGAAAATAATTTCCTCTTTTCCACCACTCTGATACCACTTGAGCAAATTCCTAGGGAGTTTTTTGCAGTATTAGAGTTTCCTGTAAAGTTGTACATGTTATCTAGTACCTTTCTTTTTACCCCCCGCTTCGAACATAGAGATTCTTTATAATTGCCTCTAATGCTGCTGCTTTTCCAGAGCTGAAGTTTCCCTCCTGTGGCCATCTCAGGTGGCCCATTGCTCTAGCTTGAATATCGTCATAGTGAGCATCTTTTGCATGCAGCCCTTTTTGTACTTTGGATTGTCAGGTCCATTTCCAGAAGTGGGTCATCTGCTAATAGGGCTGAGGGACTTTGAAGTTGAGCTATTTGTGACATAGCACTAAATCATGTGGTATTTTACTTGGTCAATGCTGACATTTTGTACCTATGAGCAATTCCAATAAAGCCTTTAAAAATAAACCTTAACTAACTGGCCTTCTAGTAAGTAATACTATGGGAATATTGCACATGGTATTTTGTTTACATCATCCTGTGAAAATGGCAACTCCACAAATCCAACTCTTACGGAAAAACTTGAGTCACTACAAAGTGAGAAACCAGGCAGATTGACTGGTGACTCAGGGAGTGAAAAGAGGCAAGTCTCAGAGGGTCTGTTTGGAAACAAGGTTCACTTCTCCCTTACCAAGCTAGAAGCCCATCCTGGGAGCCCAAAAGGAGAACCAAGGAGCAGAAGTGGCCAGCTTGAGATAAGAGCCACTTCTTCCAGATTTATCAAAGGCTGCTGGTGTGCTGGACAAGGTGTGGACGTGACCGGAGGCACTGGGGTCCTTCTGTGGAGCCAGAAGTCCTTATGTGTTATTTGGTGGGAAAAGTGAACATTTGGAAACAGATTTGAAAGAATTTCTATATATAAGGATGAAACTATTGGCCACCTATCTATACCCTAGACAAAATTAGTTAAGTAATGTTTTATATATATAATTATACCATATAAAAATATTAGGCTTGTGTGCTATGTGGAAGTCAAATCACAGGCAAAAAAGGACAACAGGAGGCCTGTCCCATCATCAGTGAACTATGAATTTCCTTTGGTTCAAAGAGAGCTCAAGTTAATGTGTACCTTTGTAGTTGTTAGCTAGTGTTGAGTCAACCCCCAACCCATGAAGATCCCATGCACAACAGAACGAAACACTGCCCAATCCTGTGCCATTCCTACAACCAGCTGGGAATCTGACAGATGTGATCTATTAGGAAGTAGATCACCAGGCCTTTTTTTACTAGGCCACTGTGGTAGTTCAGTTTGTGTGTCAACTTGGCTGGGCCTGGTTGAGTGGCTGGGCAGCTAGTGGTAGTTATTCCCCATGATGAGACTGGCAATCAACTCCATGGTGGGAACTACCACAAGCAGCTGAGTAGCTGCCTTTGGGATGTGGTCTGCTTCCTGTGTATAAGGAGAAGATGGTCTCTAGCTTATGGCACACTTAGACCCTGTATGTAGCCCTGTCGTTGTTCTGCCTGCCATGCTCTGCCAACCTTGGGACTTACAATGGACTTGAATTAATGGCCTGCCAAGTGTTTTGGTAACATCGGGACTGTACCTTTTTACTTGTCAACCTTGGGTTTAGCAGCCTCAGCAGTCAGCAGCTGTCTGAGTGACAGAAAGTCTCTAGCTTCAGTGGGCTGGGAGCAGAAGGCAGAGCTGAAGCCCAAGGCTGAGAGGCTTTCACCCAGTGCCTAGAGCCTGGCATTTTGAACTTGGACTTAAAGCCTCCAAACTGTAAGAGAATAAACTCCTGTTTGTTAAGGCCATCCCATTTGTGGTATATTCTTGTCAGAGTGGCACTAGGTAACCAAAACAGCCATCTTAGTCTGGAAGCTCTGCTGAAACCTGTTCAGCATCATAGAAACACATAAGCCTCCCCTGACAGAGGAGTGGTGGCTGTGCTTGAGGCGTACTGGCTGGACATCGAACCTGGGTCTCCTGCATAGAAGGTGAGAATTCAACTACTGACTCACCACTGACTCTTACTACCTTAGAGGCTGTTTTCCAGGGGTTTTGGGGAGGACTAAGGGTGGAAGATATATTGCACTCTATTACTGGGTAATGAACAATTTGGATTATTGCAAGAAGGACTTGGTGCCGGCATCTTCTAATCTCTAACTTCACAAGAGGTAAACAGAATCACCATCAGCAGCCCAAGGCTTATTCCTATGAGGCCAGACATGCCACCACCCTCCAGCCTTTTTACCAACTTTGACACCAACTGTCCCTCTCATGGTACTCACTATTTCTCTGCTGGGTTTGATATTTGTTGTAAAGGCCACACAGAACTCACAGACAATACTCATGGTTACGGGGTTTATTAGGAAAGTAACTGGCTGCAATTCAGGTTCAGGAACATGCTCAGGATACAAGTCTTCAATCAGAACAGTCTTCCCTCTGTTATGCCCTCAGACACACCTCTCTGGCCCTTAGCCTCTTGGCCTGGCCTCTGTCTTGGTGGGCCAGCTAAGCCTGCTGCTCTGTCTCCTGCCTCTTGGTTCCACTGCCACCATCTCTCTGTTGGGTTGTCTCAGCCAAGGAGGTCGAAGGCAGGGGGATCTTGGGTCCAAGGACGTACTTCACCTTCAGCTCTTCTCTCTTGATGGCAGTGAGATCCCCTCTCTACCTCTGCAAAGGATCATTTTAAGCCTGACAGAGTGACAAAACTAACCAGTTCCAACATCAGAGTTCTACACACCTTATTTGCATGGTCCCACCTAGTAATCCAATGGGAGTTGCAAAGACTTTGGCTAGAAAAGCCATACCAAGTGATTCACTGCACTGCAATTATGATTCATGGGTCTTCTTTACAGTTAGATTTGGGGATAGGTCTTTCTCCTGCCTTGTTGAGGCTCAGTTTCTGTAAAGTGCATGGTCAAGACAGCCACTGGTGGGACCCCCTCCCCAGGAGGATGTGACATTTGTGTTGCACCAGCTTGTATGCAAGGAGCTCTGGTGGTATAGTTCCTAAGGCATATGACTGCTAACCAGAAGGCTGGCAGTTCAAACCCACCAGCCGCGCCTCAGAAGGAAGACTGGGCAATCTACTTTCATAGAGATACCTTTTCAGAAACCCAAGGAAGGGTCGCTATGAGTTGAAATCGACTTGATGGTAGTGAGTTGTTTTTTGTTTTGTTTTCAGAGTTTAGCTTGTCCGCATAGTGAGGCACTGTCCAGCCCTGGCTGGCTTCCTGTAGGTCTGCAGGGAGTTTCTGGGGAATTTTAGCCACTTGGCCTGCCCAGAAGCTGAGCCTATACTGCCAAGGCTCCCCAGAGTTAGGGGGACACTTGGCCTCAACTTCTTACCTAATTCTGGGACCCTCTAATCAGTCCCCTGTACTCCCCACCATAGTCTGGGTTCTACAGGCCTTGAGTCACTGTTGAGGCAGCCAACAGTCCCTTCCTTGCTTTGGGAGATGAGTTTATCCCAGAATTGCTCCGTCTCCCCCAAATGCTCTGTCCCTTCCTCGCTCACAGAAGTGCACCATCAGCGAGATCCTGCTTGTGTTAGATTCTTGGGCTCATGTGTGTGCCTTTCCTCTGCCTCCACAGCAGTCCCAAGTTAGACAAAAAAAATATCCACAAACCTTAACATTCAGGAGAAAATGTGATACATATGGGCTTTTGTAGGTTTGGACCTGCAGTGCTGCCAAGTGCCTTAAAATGAATTGTCTGAGAGAATGAAGAGCTGCCATATTTGAAGACAGATGATGTGCATATTGAATTTATTTGCAGATTGTGACATCAGAAAGACAATTCCTACTTAGGACAAGAAATTGCTGTGTTTGGGTTCTGAATGGTAAGCAGGTATGCTTTACTGCTAATAGAGGAATTTTGCCAAGCTGCAGCCCCTTTAGCAAGTATTAAAACAAGAGACAGTGATGAGCTAGTGTTTCTTGTGTGCTGTCAACAGAAAGTCTGCTTGAACTATCGCTACAGAAGAATGACCTGAGCATCCTGAAAGAGCAGGGCCCAGAGCGGGGGTGAGGGAGATAGTGACTACCCTACCAGTTAACATCGAGTCGACTGTGCTCATGGTGACCCCATGTGTGTCCGGGTAGAACTGTGCTCCTTAGGGTTTTTGTTGGCAGACTTTTCTGAAGTAGATTGAAAGGCTTTTCTTCTAAGGCACTTCTGGGGGGACTCAAACCTCCAACCTTTTGGTTAGCAGCCAAATGCATTACTTTATCGTCTACCTTCTGTTAGATATTGCCCTCTATTCCATTTATACATCAATCTGTGGTGATATAAACCTATAAACATTTGGATGAGGGGCAGTGCATAAAAATACAACCAGCTGGGTTAATTGTAAAGTGCTTGGTTTGGCACTGTGGAAGGAGAATGTGCCTCAGGCCTCAGCAGAGCAGGTTTGAACCAAGTGTGCTAGTAAATGATTGTCCATTATCTTCCCAACTCCATGTTCAGTGACATCACATTGGTGGCTTGAAATGAAGCATCGTGGGAATATTTACATCACAGAAAATGAGAAGTGCTACAAATCGGGCCTTTTTTTTTTTTTTTTTTCTTTTTTCAGTTTGGTTTACCAGCACAGTGCTTTGCAGACAATGCGCCCACAAGCCCTGAGGAGTCTGCTGGCAGGTGTGTGACCCTAGACACGTTACTTACCGATGCCAGAGCTCAGCATTCACCTATGTGAAATAGGGTGAGTTATTTATCTCATAGACTGATGTGAGCACTGACAACCTGGTTCTTCTCCCATCACTCCATTTCATTTATTGTGTCACTCCCAGCCTGCCTCCACCTACAGATTCCTTCTAGACCCATGTCTGATGAGTCACCATATCTCACCAATCCCTTCTGAGTAATGTTACTAAATGGCCTTTCCTCCTACCCCATGTCTCCTGACAAAGCTGTTTACAGGGGCATGTTCTGCCATTTCCTGCTACTCTGGTCTTCTCAGCAACCAAACTCTTCTTCCTAAAACAACAAATTGTATCTTTTTTAAAACTTTTTATTTTGATTTGTGTGAAAGTTTACAGAGCAAATTTGTTTTCCATTCCACTGTTCAAACCTTATCTTAACTCCTTTCTTAGACCCTGCACAGCTCAAGCTCAGACTTCTTAGTCTGACGGCCCTAAGGCTCTGCTTGACCCAGCCTCCACTTGATTTCCAACCTCATCTGATCTGTGCTCAGTAAGCTACCCGGCCCCATCACACGCACCTCTACTGGTTCCCCATCTCCAATCTTCACTGCAGAGGAAACCAGGAAATCCTTAAAACTCCATGTCCTGGCCCACGTGGCATTCTTTGCCTGGAATGCCAACTTCCTCTCCCCCTGACAAAGATATAGAGTCTGGCAACCAAGCCTTTCTGGGCACCTTAGACAGAGCTTTTGTCATGCCTTCCTACCCTCTTCCCAAGCCCCCTTCCCACTCACCCCTGTAGGTTTCTGCTTTTAGCTGGGAGCCTTTTGTCACGTATGCTGGTTGCCTGGCTGACCCACCACAATCAACCCAAGCTAGCTCACCTTTGTGACCCACTTTCCTGGTAGGTCATGCTATGCAGCCAATGTTAGTTTCCTGTCACTTCTCTAGCCTCTAGGCTGGGTTATTTGCAAAGGAAAAGTAACATATAAAATGAAATATTTCTATAAAGACAGCTTGGAAAATTCAGTTTTTAGGTGAAAACAATCAAACAGCTTTTAGTGCAAAAAGAAGAATCTTCCTTCTCTCACCCCAAAGAGTAAGTCACAGGCCTGGAATGCTTCCTTCTTGAATCATAAAAATAACATTTATGGAAGAGTTACTAAGTGCCAGGCACTTTATATATGTTATTTCCTTTACTGTTGCCTTAATCCCTGTGAGATCAGTATTTTTGACTTCCATATACAGATGAAGAATTGAAACCCAAAGGGCTTAGGTAACAAGATCACAGAGTTAATAAACTGAAGATCCAGAACTCACAGCAAATCAGCCTTCTTCTAAAGTATGTGTCTTAGGGAAAAAAAAAATACAGTGCATGTACTTATCAGGGATATTTAAGAGCCTAAGTTTACAGACCTACAGACTGGCAAGAAATAGCACCCTCTTGGATGTTTTCAGAGCTGTAAGAAAACTGTTGACCTCATAAATAGGTTATATTTTAAATCTTTCTTTGCTTTTTAAAAAGTTTTTTTTTTTTTTTTAAGATTCCAAAAAGGTATATTTAAATATAGATGCAGCAAAAATACTTTTTTTTTTTTTTTTAATTCTTAGTATTCAAAAGAGTTCCAGTTCCAGTAATGATGGAATAACTTGTATCAGACTAACCCTCCCACAGATTATATACCCTGGTCAAAGAAAAAGCCTATTTGAAAGCACTGGAGAGTGACCAAAATCAGAAACTGGAGGAGAATTGACCCTTGAAAGAAGGAAAGGGCACTGGATGAAATGCATGTTTGTATTTATATGTTCTTCCTTGGAGGGTACTCTACAAGCCACAGGACACAGGGTGGTTAGAACTTAAGCAGAAAGTTCACTAATCTAGTTTGAGGTGCCAGAGGCTAGAGTTTACTGTGGCCAGAGCAGCTGGAAGTGGAAGAGGGTAACCCAAGGAAGGAGAGGGAGACACAGAGGGGACCCCCCAAAAATCTGCATATGAATTCCCTTCCCAGTTTCAGTTGACTCCTGTAACTGCACATGCATGAGGGAAACTCCAAAGATATCAGCTGACAACAACAGCTGGAACGCTGAAAAGCTAATAATCAAAGGTTTTAACTGCTTTCCATTGCATAAGAGTCAGAGTTTGGAGGTAGAGTTCTGTCAAGTTAAAGGGGCTTCATAAACACCTTGGAATTTCCATTGAAACCCCAAACAGGCCACACAATAGGAGTAAAGATTATGTATCAGGAGGATTTTTCCTAAGACCAAAGACAAAACCAAAACAGACCTTCCCAAAGCGTGAAAAGCAAGTGTTTTGGTTCTCTAGTGTTGGTATAACAGAAATACCACAAGTCGATGGCTTTAACAAATAGGAAATTATTCTCTTACAGTTTAGGAGGTTAGAAGTCCAAATTCAGAATACTGGCTCTAGAGGCTGGGTGAAGGCCCCTGAACCTTGGGCTTCAGCTTTGCCTCTTATTCCATGCCCACTGCAACTAGAGGAATCTCCTAACTCAAGCAGCTGCTAGAGACCTTCCTCAGAGCTTTCCCGTATATGCTGGAACAGGTCACACCCCAAAGATAACTAATTAGCTGCTCACAGCAGATTCCACCATGCAGTTGATTCCAGTCTCATTGTGGGGAATTACTGCATCCAGCTGCCAAATTACTCAAAGTCATGACCCAACCAAGTTGACATGTAATCTTAACTACCATACCAAATCTCCACAAAAATGAAGGTGATCAATTGAGGATGAGAAAGACATAGAGAGGTACATGGGAAGTACAGACAACAAATATGAACCCTTTTGCATATATAGTACTGAGTTGTCAGTGAAGGCAAACAGGGGTATATGGACAGATAGATAGGTGGACAGGCTAAACAATTAGGTATG
>NW_006921606.1:2795403-2816242 GCF_000298275.1 Orycteropus afer afer
GAATTTACTCTGTAAATCTTCACCCAAATCAAAATAAAATTAAAAAAAAAAAAATGAAGGTGATCAGTCAGAAATTTAATAACAATCAACACTTTTCAGAGGAAGATAACAGAATGCTAAGTCTCTTCAACGGATCACCTACAATGTTCAGAATTTCTGTCAGTTAAGATTTTTTGAGAGCTTCGAGTGGAGTTTTCATCATGGCTTTTCATCCTCATTCTGGGTCTTCTTAACACCAGGCACTGTAAATTCTAGCAGTTACCTGGGGGTTTCTTATCAAGATCTGCTGGTTGCCTGGCTGCCACAACAGACTGGGCTGCCACACAAAAACAGTAACTTCTGACTACTACACATGTAAAGAAACAGAGAAATGGAACCTATGGTTAAGAGAAAAATCAGTCAATAGAAACAGACCTTGAGATGACCCAGGCATTCAAATTTCCAGACAATGATTTTAAGACAGCTATTATAAGCATATTTAAAAGCTTAAAAATAAGGAAAATGATCATAATGAGTGAATATATAGGGCATGTTAACTGAAAAATAGAAAATAGAAAAATAACTTCCTGGATATTCTGAAAAGTATGATACCTGAAATGAAGAATTCAGAGGATGGGCTTAATGACATAATGAAAATGGCAAAAAGGTTTTTTTTTTTAAATTGTCATTGTTTTAAAGATTAAAGAAATTGGTAAACCAAGACCAGTCAAGAGAAAAGGAGAAAATATAAATGACCAGTATTGGAAATGAAAAAGAGCTATGACTACTCATCTGCAGCCATTAAAAAAATAATTAAGTTTATGCCATCAAAGTCAATAACTTAGATAAAATGTACAAATCCCTTAAGGAACATGACAACAAAACTGACATAAGAAATTAATAATCTGAATAATTAAAAAAAAAAAAAAAAAGCCTACTGCCATCAGGTCGATTCTAACTCATAGTGACCCTATAGAACAGAGCAGAGCTGCCCCATATGGTTTCCGATGGTCAGAAGGGACCAGTTGCTGGAGAAGAATATCATGCTTGATGAAGTGGAGAGTCAGAGAAAAAGGGGAAGACCCTCAATGAAATGGATTGACACAGTAGCTGCAATGATGGGCTCAAGCATATCAAGGGTTGTGAGGATGGCATAGGACAGGGCAGTGTTTCATTCCATTGTACACAAGGTTGCTATGAGTTGGAATTGACTCAATGACACTAGACAACAACAGGGCTTCCAATGTTGTAAATCTTTATGGAAGCAGACTGCCTTGTCTTTCTGTTGTAGAGCAGCTGGTGAGTTTGAACCACTGACCTTTTGGTTAGCAGCCAAACAATTTAACCACTGCGCCACCAGACTCACTGCAATCAAGTCAATTCTGACTCATAGTGATCTCCTATTGGGTTTCCAAGGCTGTAAATCTTTATAGAAGCATGCTGCCTCAACTTTTTTCTGTGGAGTGACTGGTGGGTTCAATCCACTAGCCTTCTGGTTAGCAGGTAAATGCCTTAAGCACACCACCAGAGCTCCCTAATAATCTGAATAGCTCTCTATATAATAAATCTATTTTGTAATTAAAAACTTATCTATAGAAAAGACTGTAGGCCCAGATGTCTTCACTGGTGAATTCTATCAAATATTTAATGAAGAAATAATAACATTCTTACAAAAATTCTGTCAGAAAATACAGGATGAGGGAATACTTTCCAAATTTGTTTTTAAGGCTGGCAAACCTCAGTGCCAAAACCTGACAAATATATCATAAGAAAAGAAAATTCCAGATCAATATCTCTTATGAGCATATACACAAAAATTCTTTACAAAATCTTAACAAATTAAGTCTAGTAATACAGTCCTTGACTTAGGAATGTAAGGTTACTAAAAAATTAGTCACAATTATAATTTCAATAGAATAAAGTGTAAAAATCATATCATAATCTCAGATGCAGAAAGAATATTTGAAAAAAAACCCCACTAATTCAGGATATTAATTCCTCAAAGTAGGAATAGAAGGGAACTTCTTCAGTCTCATAAAGGGTATATATGAAAAGCTCAATACCTTACATTATACCTAATTATACTTAACAGCCACAGTGTCAGTCTATCTCATTGAGAGTTTCCCTAGACTAGACTTTGCTAGTTCTCCATTTTACCAAACATGGTGTCCTTCTGTAGCCATCAGTCCCTCCTAATGATGTGCCTAAAGTAAGCAAGTTGAAATCTTGGATAACATTCTGTGATCCTAAGATTTTCATTGGCTAAATTTTTGGATGGCCGGTTAGCTCAGTTGGTTAGAGCGTGGTGCTAATAACGCCAAGGTCGCGGGTTCGATCCCCGTACGGGCCACAGGTCTAGGAGCTCTGGTAGCATAGTGGCTAAAGCACTTGACTGCTAACCAGAAGGCTGGCGGTTCAAACCCACCAGCCACTCCTCGGAAGGAAGGTTGGGCAATCCTACTTCCGTAGTGATACTACCTCGGAAACCCAAGGAGGGGTCGCTATGAGTTGGGGCCGACTCGATGGCACATACCAACAACAACAACAACAACAAATTTTTGGAAGTACATTTCTAGGCCTTTCTTCCTAGTCTGTCTTAGTGTTGGAGCTCCACCAAAACCTGTCCACCTTGGATGACCCTGCTGCTATTTGAAATACCAATGGCATAGCTTCCATCATCATAGCAACATGCAAGCCACCACAGTGTGACAAATTGCCAAATGGGTGGTGGAGAAGGTAACAGATAAGAGTTATCTTTTTTACTTTGGTTGAAGGAAGAAAAATTTTCTTAAAAATAACCAGAAAACTAGGTAGGAGATCCTGGATAGAGTGGGAGAACAAGGTGGAACAAAACTCAAAATTATAGAACAAACAAACAAAAACAGGTTTGCTGATCTGATAGAGCCTAATAAACCCCCTGAGACTAGCAGCGCTTCAGGTCTGGAATTGAACTCACTCCTGTGGCTTCCAACCAAATAAAAGACAGGCATATGAGCTGAACATTCATATCAAGTAGATACACTCCTTGGAGAGATAAATCATGGGAGAACAGAAGGGCAGTGTATGCACAGGGATACTGCTCTGGGAAGGGCAGAAGTCCATGGGAAGGAAGGACACAGGGAGGAAGTAGGAAGAGAGGTGTTATATTGTGGGAAATTGCGGTTAATGTCATGAGACAAAATGTGTACGAACTGCTGTATGGAAAATGAATTGCTCTGTAAACTCACCCAAATCACAATAAAATTTCTTTTTTAAATAAATGACCAGAAAAACACACTAACTGTAAGGAAAAGACTAATAAATTCATCTATAACAAAAGATACCATAAAGAGAATGAAAATCAAACCATAGTCTGGGAGAAAGTATTTGCAACACATGTAACCGACAAAGAATACAACTAGAATATATAAAGCACTCCTCCAAACCAATAAAAGGAGCTCTGGTGGCATAGTGCCTAAGGCATTTGACTGCTAACCAGAAGGTTGGTGGTTCAAACCTACCAGCCACTCCGCAGAAAGAAGACTGGGCAATTTACTTCCGTAAAGATTTACTGCCTCAGAAACCCAAAAGGGGTTGCTATGAGTTGGAATTGACTCAATGGCAGTGAGTTTATTTTTGTTTATAAACTAATAAAAGCAACACAGACCACCGTAGGATATGGACAAAAGATTTAAACAAGAATTCCACACAAGAGGAAATACATAAACACAAAAAAGATGCTCAATTTCATTAGTAATCAAGAGCATGCAAATAAAACCATAATATGATACCATAAGATAACACTAGATTGGTAAAAATTTTAAGTCTGACAATCCCTAGTGATGGTGAGAATGTGGAGGAATGAGAACTCATATACTGCCGATGGGAGTGTTTACTTTTGTAAACACATTGGAAAACAGTTTTGCATTATCTAATAAAATTGATGATACACATATCATGTGACTTCGCAATTCCACTCCTAAGAATTCACCCAACAGAAGTGCATGTGTATGCACTAGGATTCATGGAAAAGAATGTTCAGAAATTGGAAATGACCCAATGGCCCATGAACAATAAAAGTGAATGAATAAATTTAGGTAAATGTGTCTTTGTACAGGAGCTCTGGTGGCGTAGTGCCTAAGGCATTTATTTGACTACTAACCAGAAAGCTGATGGTTCAGACCCACCAGCCACTCCTTGGAAAGAGATTGGGCAGTCTACTTCCGTAGTCTACTGCCTCCAAAACACCATGAGTTGGATCCGACTTGATGGCAGTGAGTTTGGTTTTTTTTGCGAGTGTATGTCTTTGTACAATGAGATACGATACAGCAATGTAAATTATTGCTATGGGCAGTGGTTGATGACGTAATGAGTGACAGAAGCCAGCAGAAAAGATATTTCTGTATGCTTCCATTTACATACAATTCATAAAACAGCAAAATGAAACATACATTGTTAGGGGTGAATCCAAAGATTGTAAAGCTATGAAGGAAAGTAAGGAAAGAATTATTATAATGACTACCTGGTTAGAGGAGGGTTTCTGAGGTGCAGTAAATGTTCTCTTTGCCTGAGTGTCATGTTATAATTTCTATTTAAACTGTACATATGTTGGTGCCTTGTTTTATATTAAGAAACTATCTCACAAGATAAATTAATTAAAGCAAAAAATGAAGCATGGTGCAATTCATCTTCTTGAAGACAATTCAACATGGGAAAATGTTCCCATATTGATGAGTAAAAAGCAAGTTACGAAATTGTACACACTTAACAATCCTAGCTTAATGTAGATGTTCACAGAGAGAAGATTGCATACCGAACCTCAACAATGCTAACAGTGAATATTTTCTTTTCTACATTCTTATGTAATTCTAAGATTTTCACAATAGGTTTATAGTTTTAAACAGGAAACCAATATATATTATTTAAATTATCTGCAGAAACATTTGAAAGAATACTTACCAAATTATTTCTAATCAGGATCCAGTGCAGAAAATGGAAACCATTCAAGGTATTTCCAGCAGAAGCATTTAATACAAGGGATTAGGAACCAGGAGCTACCACTGCATCACTTTGTAGGTGACATTCCGTTGTTGCTGTGAGCCATCATTGTGGTTGTGAGGCCACTGCTGCCATCACCACCACTGCCACACTTGCTTCTCACCCCTATGAAGCTGCTCTCAAGAGGCTGGAATATGTCAAGACAGGAAGCAGAAACAGCCACAAGATGGCCTCTCTCTCAATCCCACCTTCCTAATTCACGTGAATACCTCTTCTTGGTGATCCTAATTAATATGCAGAGTCAGACTTGTGAAGGAGTTTGGGGAATGTAGTTATGGCCTCTGCATACCTTTAATGGGATCACTCTTGGAAGAGGGTTGGATTAATAGAGGGGAAGAGGATGAGGAGTAAGTGCTTTGTACCCTTCTACATTGTTCAGAGTTTTTACAGAAAGCATGTGTGGAAGGAAAGAGAAATATGCAACTCTGCAAAAATATCATAAAGAGACCTTGGCTTGCATATTTATTTACACAGATAAATCACAAAAAAGACACTGTGCAGGGGCCTTCTGTAGGCCTCAGGGGGCACATCTGAGGCCACAGGTTAGTACTGCATGCACAGATGTCAACCTTCTGGAAATAGTCTTCCAAGTGATCATTTTGTTTGAAGCAGGAGTTAAGAACTCACTTATAAAAACACTTCTGCCCCTGCACCATCAAGAGGTCTTCTTTCATCCCCTGCTCTGTCCGCTCAACTCCATTTTACCATTCTCTGGCTGAATTCAGCCACAAGCTGGCCTGTTCCTGGAGCTGGAGAGTTCCCACACCTTATTATTCTGGGTAGAGCTGGTTCTGAGCCTTGGAAAGCATTCAGAGAGCAGAGAGAGGCCACCATGAGAAATGGTTCTCTTTATCTAGCCTGCAAGACTTGGCCACAGAATCCAGACACATGCCTGCGCTTCTCCCACAGATATTGATGTCTCTGGACAAGAGAAGGGCCTTGCTCTCTCAGGGGCACCGGAAATGGCTTAAATTAGACACCAGACCTGGGGAGGGCCTTGGCCCTGACTGCTCATTGCCCAGTTTGTCTTTCTTGAATGCTAAGTGGTCATCTGTGGTGAGAGGGTTGGGAGCAGAGCCACATGGTTCCCTACGAGGGTTTCTCATTTCCCTCCTGGCTGGGGTGGGCTGGGACATCGCAGATGCCTTTGTCTCTGCTGGTTGCTCTGACGCTTGGATTCTGTCCCTGGCCAGGCCCCAGGGACACTGGCTGGTTTCCTCCAGCAGAAGAAATACCTATTTTGTGTCTGCAGATGACCCTGCTGCAAGGCCTCCAGGTCAGGGTGATCCTGGAAGAGCAAGGTGGAAGGAGATGATGTCCCCATGAATGCTACTAAGAACACTCCTTTGGAAGGGGGCTACTAGCTGGCTAGAAATAACCTTCTCTGAACCCTGTCCCTTTCATTATTTACTTCTCTGTCTTCCTCCCTCTTTTCCTCTTAGCCACATTGACAGGATGCTCTAGAACCTTCTGCACATCACTGCATAACCTTCCACTTGCATCTTGGTACTATCCTGCTCCAATGCCTTCCATGGCTCTGCATTGTCTAAAGTAGTGTTTCTCAACCTGCATGTGCCCCAGACTTGTCTGTAGAGCCCCTAACAGGTCAGCTTATTCTGGGTCCCATAAATCAGAACTTTGAGTGGGGACCCAAGGATCTGGACTTTTATTCACTCCACAGGAGATTTTGAGGCAAAGGCAAAGTGAGAAACTGCTGGTGCTAGAGAATGAGCCCTCTGTGGGGTGTCCAGGGCCCTACATGAGCATCTTCCATCTCATCTGCTTATCTCAGCAAGAATGCTTTGCTTTTGCTGAGTGTTTCCATGTTCCGGCCTTTTGTCTATACCATTCCAACAACCTGGACAGTTGCAGCAGACAGACTTTTTCTTGTCTGCACAAGAACCACCTTCCTCAATCTCCTCTATTGATAGTTCTAGTGGCATTGCTATTTGTGGTTTCCCTCCTGCTCTTGGCCACTCTGATGGGCATATGGCCCAGTCTTGCCCAACCATAGCACTCCCATCGCCCTTGTCTCAAGGGTTAGGCATGATCCAAGCCCATCAGATCTCTTTCTACTTGGTTTGCTAGGCTGGTACTGTATAGACCCAGGCTATTAGTAGCCTCATGCTTGACAGTATAACACACCTGCAGGAAGAAATAAAGGTAAACACACAAATGTAAAGTGAGTCAAGGAAAGGGAAACATAGTGTGAGTGAGAGAAGGATATAATTGTTTTAAGTCCCTGGATCAAGCCATACCTGAAATGAGCCCACACCTGAACATTTCAATTACATCAGTCAATAAAATCAAAACCAAACCCACTGTCACTGAATCAATTCCGACTCATAGCAACCCTATAGGACAGAGTAGAACTTCCCCCTAGATTTCCCAAGCCTGTAAATCTTTACAGAAGCAGACTGGCTCATCTTTATCCCACTGAGTGGCTGGTGGATTCAAGCTGCCTACCTTTCGTTTAAAAACCAAACCCACTGCCATGGAGTTGATTTAGACTCATAGCAACCCCTTTTGTGTTTGCAAGACAATAAATCTTTATGGAAATAGATTGCTCCATCTTCCTTCTGCAGAGTAGCTGATGGATTTGAACCGCCAACCTTCTGGTTAACAGTCAAATGCCTTAGGCAGTACTATGCACTGCCAGAAGAATGAACAATCTGTCCTAGAACAAGTGCAGCTAGAATGCTCCTTGGAAGCAAGAATGGCCAAACTTTGTCTCACCTATTGTGGTCATGTTGTCAGAAGGGACCATTCCCTGGAGAAAGATACCATGCTTGGTAAAGTGGAGAGTCAGAGAAAAAGGGGAAAACCCTCAATGAGATGGATTGATGTTGGCTGCAACAATGGGCTCAGGTATATCAAGGATTGTACAGATGGCACACGGCCGGGTAGTGTTTCACTCTGTTGTACATAGGGTCGCTATGCAGTGGAGCCGACTCTGACAGTACCTAATGACCACTCCACCTTTTGGTTAGCAGCCCAGTGCTTTAACTGTACCACCTCTTTGTCTAAGCTGATCTGAATTGGGTTTCTATCATTAACAACAGACAAAGTTCTTACTAATGCAAACCCCCTTCACAATTCTTTCATCTCTCCCCTTGTTCATCTGCCCATTCACCCTTCTGCTGGTCATCCTGACCCAGCTCAGATGTGTCTGGCCTGAGAGGCTGCTTTCTTCAGGGATCTCCAATAGTAAGGGGGTGGAAGAAGGCCACCCAGGTGTCTGATTCCCAGCCGCTTGCCCTCCCTGCCCATTATGGACCTCTGTATTGTACATTTGCTGTCTGCATCTTGTGTAATAGGGTGAGTCATTAAGAGAAAAATTGTCCTTGTGGCTAGTGTAGCCTTACCAGGAAATACCCAGCACCTCCCGTCCACACCCAGGCCCACACGCAAGGCCCGTGGGCAGACAGAACGTCCTGCACCCTTGTGGCAGCCAAACAATTTAGGGAGGGGCGTCCCTTTGCAGAGGTTTATGGAGGGAGGGTGTAGAAAGGTGAGTGATTACAAAAGCATGACCTACTGCTGGTTGTGAACTTAGAGAGTACAGCTTTTTCCTCTTGCAGCTGCATGCTCCCTAGAGGGTTCCACCCCCAGCCCAGGAAGGAGAAGCCGCCTCCAGGTGTCTGAAAGGGTCAAGCCATCCCACAGAGCCATGGGCCTTTGTGTAGAGGACCTGGACCATTGAGGGGACAGGATGAGGCTGGTGCTTTGGGTGGCGGTATAGAGAGTGGAAGGACATAAGTATGAGGGTACACATACATAGTGCCCCATATTTGGGATATGTGTGTGTACCTGGAGTCCCTGGGTGGTGCAAATGGTTAAAGTGCTTGGCTGCCTACCAAAAAGTTGGAATTTCAAGTCCACCCATAGGTACCTCAGAAGAAAGGCCTGATGATCTCTCTGAAAAATGAGCCACTGAAAACCCTATGAGCACAGTTCTACTCTGGCACGCATGGGGTCACCATGAGTTGGGATTGGATTTAACTGGTTTTAAATGGATGTACCTAGCTGGAAACCTCATCACTGGCACTGGCCTGGGGTGGCAGTCTCGGTGGATGAAGACCTGGGCCCTTCCCAAATGTGCAGACTCCAGCAGCCTCTAGGTCCTCTATGACCCTGACCGTGAATAAAGTTGGATTTCCTGGAAATTGGGGATGTGAACAGCATTCTTCCTCAGAGGAAATTGGGATAGTTCAGGGAGATATAGTCCCATACTGGTGTAGTGCTGGATTTGTGCAATGGGAATGTTCTCCTGGTGCAGGTGCTTGAGTGTGGGTGCTTGGGTACATGGTGAGGTTGTAGGTTCTCAGGCTCAGTGAGGGTGCTTGGGTACATGGTGTGAGTGCTCAGGTACTGGTGATTGGGTGTTCAGTAAGGGTGCTTGGGTGTGGATGTTAGGGGTATGTGGTATGTGTGCTCAGGTGCACAGTGCAGGTGCTTAGGTGCCAGTTTTGGGGTGCATGATGCAGGTGCTCTGGTTTACAGTGTGGGTACTCAGGAACATGACTGGTATGGGTGGTTTGCTCCTATAGGGTACGTGTATATTCTCCATCATTGGATGCTGCCAAACTGTTTGCCGAAGTGGCTGTACTGAGTTACACTCCCACCAAAAGAACATTCCTATTGTTCCACATTCTCTTTTTGGATTTCTTTCACATTTGAGGTGAAGCATCTTTTTGTTTCTTTGTAATTTTGTTTTCCTCTTTTGTGCATTTCCTCTTTATGATATTTTGCTCATTTTGCTATTGGATTGTTTATTTTTCCATATTGGGTTGAATGAGTTCTTTCTATATTTTGAATGCTAATACTTTGTAGGTTATAATTGTTTCCAATATTGTCAGTTTATGACTTGTCTTTACCTTCTTTATGATGTCTTTTGAGAACAAAAGGTCAGAAGTTTAATCCACTCTTTTCCTTAAAGTTGGTGCTTTTTCACTGTTGTGCTTGAGAATCCTTCCTCAGCTAAGGTGTCTCTATTGGTTACCTAGTGCTGCTCTGACAGGAATATACCACAGATGGGATACTTGAACAAACAGGAGTTTATTCTGTTATGGTTTGGAGGCTTAAGACCGAGTTCAAAGTGCCAGGCTCTAGGAGCTGTGTGAAAGCCCCTCAACCTTGGGCTTCATCTTTGCCCCCTGCTCCTGGCCCACTGGAACTAGAGGCTTTTCTTCACTTAGACAGCTGCTGGCTGCGGAGGCTGACAAGCCCAAGGTTGACGAGTAAAAAGTCACAGTCCTGATGTTACCAAACCACAGAGCAGGCCATTAATTCAAGTCCATTGAAAGTCCCAAGGTCGGCAGAGCATGGCAGGCTGCTGAACAATGACACGGCTATATGCAGGGTTCAAGCGTGCCATAAGCTGGACCACTCCCAAAGCTGCTTCTTATATATGGGAAGCAGACCACATCCCTAAAGCAGCTCTTCAGCTGCTTGTGGTAGATCCCACTATGTAGTTGATTGCCAGTCTCATCATGGAAAATAACTACCACCAGCTGCCCAGCCACTCAACCAGGCCCAGCCAAGTTGACACACAACTTTAACTACAACAGTGTCTATCCCCACTTTACATGGGTGCAGACACTGGTTCAGATGTTCAAGTAACTTGTTCAAGGCCAAGGACTGGCACTGAGTCTAACCCAGAGGGCAGCCCAGGAGATGCTGCCCTTCCCTGCCAGGAGCTCTGGGTTCTGATGCCATGCTGGATCTTCCCTCAAGTGACTCTGCTGACCACACTGGAGGACCCCTGCCCTCACACACTTTCCTGACCTTCTCCTTTGGGCCTGGGATTTTATTTTCCTGTTTAAGGTGCTTCTCCATAGTGGTGACCTGTGTGCCTTGGACAACCAGGTGTGTGACTTTTCCTTTGGGAATCTAGTTCCTCTGTTCTCTGAAGGGAAGCAGCAGTGCCTGGAGATCACTGGTAAGGACGCATCTTGGGCATGACTGCTGTTTGGCACTTTTCAGCAGGAGTGGAAAGGACACTCTCTGGAGCTGGGATCTCAGATCAGAGGTTAGGGAATATTGGTTCATCAACAGCCTTTCAGGCAGAGGTGAGTGTTTAGCTTGGCTCTGGGTTTTGATGACAAGCACAGTGGTGGTGATAATGCCATTATCTTGTTGTGTGGAGTGTGCAGAGGCTGAGAGGAGGAGCAAGGATTTGGTGATAAGGCAGAAAGCTGGGGCCTGTTTCAATTGCACCTCCTCCTCCATGGCCAGGAGGTGCTGCTTTGGGAACTGTTCTTCCTGGCTCTTGAGGACTGGCAGAAAACCTGATAGCCCTAGTTGGAGGAAGGAAAAGAGAAAGAGTGGGTGGAAAAGTTATTTGCAATCCCACCTCCTGACACTTTATCTCCTTGTTCACCTGAAGCACATTTCATGTCAGCACAGCGTGGAACACCTGCCACTTTGTGCTCCTATTAACAGCCATATTCAATGCCATCAAATTGACACTGGGAGCTGGGAGCTCTGGTAGCATAGTGCCTAAGGCATTTGACTGCTAACCAGAAGGCTGGCAGTTCAAACCCACCAGCCACTCCTCACAAGGAAGATGGAGCAATCTACTTCCATAGTGATACTGCCTTGGCAACCCAAAGAGGGGTCGCTATGAGTCGGGTCCGACTCTACAGCACATAACAACAACAACTAATATAGCCATTCTTCCAGATCGGACGAAGTTATTTCTAGGAGGCAGTTAGATGTTCTCATTAAACACTGCCATGGACACCTTTAACTAGTTACTTTTTTTCTTCCTGTGAATTATTTCTTCGAGCTACATTCTCAGAAATGAGATTGCTGGGTAAAAGGGGGATGAATATTTTTATGGCCTTTTAAAGATACTGGCAAATTCTTTTTCACAAATGCTGTGTCAGTTTGCAAAACCTAAAATAAATTTTTTATAATTTTTTTTAGAAGATAGAAAGAGGCAAGCAAAGCTCACCAGAATGTCTCTTCATTTAAGGGGCTGCTGGCCTTAGTGATTCTGGAAGGCTTTAATCAGCAACTCTATTTTTGTGGGGCCAGGCTGGAGCAGACAGGAAGGTTTTATGGCTGTCTTGACTGGTAAGGTTATTTGGGGAGTGGCTGTGGCTTGTTTTAGTGCCTACCGAGCAGGACTTGGTCTGGGGACCAACGGCAGGGCTGGGGGCTCTGACAAAGTCAGTCCCAGTCTCTGATTCCCTGGAGCTTGTGCTTTAGGTAGGGGTGAAGCATCCATAAGGATTCCAACGAAGGTCCAGAAGACTTACCCAGTGCCCTTGTTTCGCTTCTCAGGGAGATACAGGCAGAAGTGGCTGCAGCCAGGCCCAGAGAGCATTCTGAGGCATAGTGTCTGAGCCCAGGCCAATAGCACAGCCAGTGAGACACAGACTTGGGCCTTAGAGCTGAGCTGGGCTCTGCTCAGGTAAGGCGGGCCCTCCTTCAGCATCAGGGCCTAAGGGCAGCTGCCTTTCCAAAGAGGCAGACAAGCCAGTGCAGGGTGTACCCCACCCCCAGCCCAGAACCTTTTCTCACTAGAGGCTGGGCCTTCCCAGGGATAGACAGAGTCCATGGCTGAGCAAAAAGGGCACATGTCTCCACGCTGGCCAGGACACAGATCCCTCGGCAAGTGCCTGGCTGGTACCCAAGTCCACTATTCTAGATACCTCAGAGGGAGATCAAGGTCACGGTTCTCAGTAAGGGCCTACCCAGGACCTGATGATGCGTGATTTCATTTCCCCTCAGAGAACAGGAAGGAGCTTTGTGGAGACAGGAACCCAGTAAGGTTTGTGTCTGAGCACTCAGAACAAATGTTAGACAAAACTCAAACCACTTCCTGGCAGAGTGGGCCTGAGGTGTCAGAGCTGGGCTCACTGCCCCTACACTTGCCTCACCAAAGTGTGCTCCTGGGGGCAGGGCTTCTATGGCTGGCAGGGTTCAGGATGCTTCCCCCCATACTGCCTGCCTCAGCAATGCAGTTTCACAGGCTTCTTCACCCCTTCCCCAAAGTAATAAAAACAATAAAATTAGTAACAATAGCTAATACTTGTTAGTTGCCAACAAGTCGGCTCTGACTCATTCGACCTCATATACAATAGAACATAACGTTACCAAGTCCTGCAAGATCCGCTTGAGTCATTGTTGCAGCCACTATATTTTGATTGCCTTCTAACCCATCAGACAATACTCTGTTGTGATCTATAGGGTTTTTACTAGCTAATATTTGGAAGTAGATCACCAGGCCTTTCTTCCTAGTCTGGAAGCTCCACTAAAGCATCTCCACCATAGTGACCCTGCTGGTATTTGAAATACTGGTGGCAGAGCTTCCAGCATAGTAAAATCAAACCAAACTCACTACTATCAAGTTGATTCCGACTCACAGCATCTCCATTGAGTTTCCGAGGTAGTAAATCTTTGTGGAAGTAAATTGCCCCATTTTCCTTCCATGCAGTGGCTGGTAGGTTTGAACTGCCAACCTTCTGGTTAGCAGTCAAATGCCTTTGGCACTGTACCACTAGAGCTCCTTTCCAGCATGATAGTAACAAGTCAACCACCAGAGTAAGACACACTGACAAGTGGATGTTGGAGATCTGGAACTCAACAGAACTGGCTTGTTTTTCTGGGTCTTGCAAGCTTTCTGCTTTTGATAGGGTGCAGTCTTACCACTTTTTTTTATCACTCATTATTAGTGGAAAATATTTGAGTTTTCTTTCTTTGACAGGTTGCTGCTTTACACAGGTTCTACTTTTGCAGGTTTACTGTACTTACGTGGCCCTTATCATGTGTGGGACACTTTTCTAAGTACTTTACATATCCTAACTATGTGGTAGGTGCTACTCTCATTATCCCCATTTTACAGATGAGGAAAGGGAAACACAGAGAGGTTAAGAAACCATCCCAGAGTCACATAGCTAATGAGTAGTGAAATTTGATATCAAATTGAAGCACTCTGGATCCAGAATCCATGAGTTTAATCACTGCCCTGTTTTGCTCCTCAGTTGTGGAAGATGATGAATGAGGGCACCTTTGCTCACCTCATGAGACTCACAGGTGCCAGCAGCTGGGGCCAGAACAGGGCTCTAAAGCCAAGTAGACCTGGGACTGAATTCTAGCACTACCATTACTTTGGATAATTATTTCTATTAGCCTCAGTTACCTCATCTGTAAAATGGAGCTGTAATCTCCAGTTCACAGGGTGGCTGTGAGGGTAAAATGAAGACACATCCACTAACACATCCTGCACTGTGGCCTTCCAGTCATGGTAGACATCGAGGTAATCTGAGCCCCTTCCCCAGTCCTCTTCCTTTCTAGCCAGGAGCCAAAAGTACTGGGTCCAAGCCCTACCACAAGGCCAACTTGCTCTGCAATCCTCAGAAAGTCCCTTAACTGTTCTGGGTGTAGGGGCAACTGCTGTGAAATGGTGACAATTCTACATACCCTGCTGCCTGAGGCTCGTGAGAGTTGTAAGTAGACATGTGCTGCACACCTGGTGCTCCATGCATGGCCTTGAAGAAGCTGTGGAAGAGTGGACAAAATGATGCTTTCCCTACATTTGTTGCCTTGCCCAAGGATCTGTGGCTGAGCTGCAGATTCCTGCTCTTAGCTCTTTGCTCCATGTGCTGTCCCTAGAGATTCACCAGCTTGTCAGCCCAGGCACATGCCCCAGTGCAATGATCAGTTTCCCCTCCACTGTCACCTCTGAATTCCAAAAAGGACTGTCTGGCAAGTGACTCACCTTCATGACCTCCTCGTTCTTCAGAAATAGTGAAATATTTATTAACACCATGAACATTTAATGCTGATTTAGATTTCAGTTTCATTCTGACTCCACTTAAATGTTGTTAGGTGCTATTGAGTTGGTTCCAACTAATAGTGACCACATGTAAAACAGAACAAAATATTACCTGGTCCTGTGCCACTCACCCAGTCGTTGCTGTGCTTGAGCCCATTGTTGCAGCCACTCACTGTGTCAATCAATCTCATTGAGGATCTTCCTCTTTTTAGCTGATCCTTTACTTTACCAAGCATGATGTCTTTCTCTAGGGAATGGCCCTTCCTGGTAATATATCCAAAGTACATGAGACAAAGTCTTGCCATCTTTGCTTCTAAGGAGCATTCCTTAGAGACAAGATTTGTTCATTTTTCTGGCAGTCTGTGTTATAGTCAATATTTTTCACCAACACCATAATTCACTTAAATAGGTTGGGAGAGTTGCAGTGTGTAGCTCCCTGCACCAAGAATATCACCAATGACATTGTTGTTCTGGTTGCAGATACTGGATGGTATTTGCAAGCCCTTGGTGAGACCATCTGTTTCAGCGGGCTGTCCTCTTTCCTTCTAAGTCCCCATAGTGCTAGTGGTTCCTTGAGGTTGAAGCATTTCTGACTTTCCCTGTAAACCTGCTTTACCCCTTACCCCCACCATTTCAGGCCTCTTCTATCTCTCCCAGCTTCCCATCATCCCTCCAGCTTCATGATGATATCACCTCTCACCCCATCATCACAAGATGGCTGCTCCATCACCTGCTTCAAATCTCCTTTCTAGGCAGGAAGGTGAGGGCAGGGGCAAGGGGATGAAATTAGTATTTCTTGTAGCAAATATGTGACGTTTTATTTAGAAAGGAATCTTTGTATTTATCCTACATTTCATTGGACAGATCTGGGTTCCATGGCTACCTCTAACTGAGATTAATATTGTCAAGGCCAAATTCTTTTTCATTGTAGTAAAATATGCATAACATTAAAATTTACATTTTAAACATTTTTAAGTGTATAATTCAGTAGCATTAAGTACATTCACAGGAGCTCTGGTAGCATAGTGGCTAAAAGCACTTGACTGCTATCCAGAGGGCTGGCGGTTCAAACCCACCAGCCACTCCTCGGAAGGAAGGTTGGGCAATCCTACTTCCGTAGTGATACTGCCTCGGAAACCCAAGGAGGGGTCGCTATGAGTCGGGGCCGACTCGACGGCACATAACAACAACAACAACAACAACAAGTACATTCACAATGTTGTGCAACCATTGTTGTTGTTGTTGTTATGTGCCCAACTCATAGCGACCCCTCCTTGGGTTTCCAAGGCAGTGCTACTATGGAAGTAGATTGCCCAACTTTCCTTCTGAGGAGTGGCTGGTGGGTTTCAACTGCCAGCCTTCTGGTTAGCAGTCAAGTCCTTTAGGCACTATGCTACCACAGCTTTCCAGAACTTATTCATCATCTAGAAAACTAGTTGCTGTCAAGTCAATTCCAACTCACAGCAACTTCATGTGTGTTAGAGTAGAACAGTTGTAAGGTTTTCAGTGGCTGGTTTTTCAGAAGTAGATCATCAGGCTTTTCTTCTGAGGTGTCTCTGGGTGGACTTAAGCTGCCAACTTTTTGGTTAGTGACCAAGCATGTTAACATTTGCATCACACAGGAAATTCTCATAATTTAGAGGGACACATTAATCCCCTCAAAAATCAGATTTCTGTCAGTGGCAATAAAGGAAGGCTAGATACTGGATAGACAGCTAGTAATAACTGTGACACAGTCCAACCCTTTGTTCCCGAACACTCATCCTTGCCATTCAGAAGATATCATTGTCTTCCAAGGCAGACAACCCAAAGTCTCATCTGCTACATACAGGGCAGGATTCCATAAGGTCCATGGGGCTCTTTGTGGTCCAGCAGCCTTTGAACTACAATATAGGTTATCCGCTCCCAACATAATCAGTGTCAGGGTTGGTTGGGACTAGGAGAGCTGCAATGGAAGCTCCCATTCAGAAAAAAGAAGAATGGAGCACACAGCTAAAGTTCCACACAGTGGGAACACCCTACTCCTTGTTGAGTCATCTGGCACCCTGGGCTGCTTTTGGGAGGGCCTGCAACATCTAGTGTTCTCTGTGGACTCAGTTTCTCTGTGGACTCAGTTATGCCCTCTGCAGAAGTCCTCCATGCCCATTATTCTCCATGACCACACATGGGGGGGGGTATTAGGAGGTATGCTATCCTTGGGGCTACACAGCTTCTTTTGGTAGAAGCTTGGGGTCCTGGGAGTTGTTTTGGGAATTAAATGTTCACAAGCTGTTACCTACCAAACCTTGATTAACTTAAAAAACTCACTGCTATTGAGTCAGATCCAACTCATAGCAACCCCTCCTTGGGTTTTCGAGGCAGTTTCACTATGGAACTAGATTGCCAAATCTTCCTTCTGAGGAGTGGCTGGTGGGTTTGAATCACCTGCCTCTGGTTAGCAGTCAAATGCCTTAGGCACTATGCCACCAGAGCTCCTATATATTGATTATTTTGGATAATACATTTTACATAAAAACTTGACGGGCTTCTGGTCTTCTCCTCCACCCCCACCCCCACCCCACTTTTCTTTGTCAGTTCCATTTGTGAGTAGACATAGACTAAGCCTTAAATATGAAAATTATAATTTTTTACCCCCTGGCCCTTGTGGTTTGTCCTTGCCCTAGTCCTGAGCTTTATGGTTACTACACTGAGAGATTTCAGAACAACATTGATGAGAGACACCCCTTCATCTGTGCTTTTCTGGGGGTCCCTCTGCTAGATGGAATTCTTCTATTTTTATTCTTCAGTTTCTTTTTTATCCTCTAGTTAGTAGTTTACCCTCCCTTCACCACTTACCCCTTGTTACTATCAAAGAATTTGTGTGTGTGTGTGTGTGTGAAACCCTTTTCTTGACTTTTTACAATAGTGGTCTCACCCAATATTTTTCCTTTTGTGATTGGCTACTTTCATTCAGTATAATGACCCTGAAGTTCATCCATGTTACAGATTCAGCATTGTTCTTTAATGTTGGGTAGTATTCCATTGTGTGTATGTACCATGGTTTGTTGATCCATTCCTCTACTGCTGGCATTTACGTTGTTTCCATCTATCAAGAATAGGGCTATGATGAACATGAATATGCACATATCTGTTCATGTCATGGCTTATTTCTCTAGGATGTATACCTAGTAGTGGCATTGCTGGATCATATAGTATTTCTATTTCCAGCTTTTTAAGGAAGTGCCATACTGTTTTCCACAGTGGTTGCACCATTTTACAGTCCCACAAGTAGTGTATGAGGGTTCCAATCTCTCCACACCCTCACACCCTTGCTAGTATTTGTTGTTTTCTGTTTTTTGAACTTTGCTATTAGTGCTGAGATGAGATGATATCTCATTGATGTGATGATTTGCATCTCTCTAATGGCTAATGATCATGAGCATTTCTTCATGTTTGTTAACTACCTGAATGTCTTCTTTGGTGAAATATCTGTTCATGTCCTCTGCCCATTTTTTAATTCAATTATTTGTCTTCTTGTTGTTAAGTTATTGAAATTTTCTGTGAATTTTAGAAATTAGATCCTTATTCAATATATCATTGCCAAAAATTTTTCCCTGTCTGTGGGTTCTCTTTTTACTCTTTTGGTGAAATCTTTTGATGAACATATCTTATTTTCAGAAAGTCCCGGTCATCTATTATGCCTTCTTGTATTTGTGCATTTTTACTTATACTTGATAGTGTATTTATGCCCTGAATTAGGGCCCCTAAGTTTGCCCCCATTTTTTCTTCGATGATCTTCATGGTTTTAGGTTTTACGTTCAGGTCTTTGATCCAACTTGAGTTCATTTTTGTATATGCTGTGAGACATGGGTCCTATTTCATTTTTCTGCAAATGGATAGACAGTTTTGCCAGCACCATTTATTAAAGAGACTGACTCTTCCCCATTTAAAGGGTTTTTGCCCTTTGTCAAAGACCAGCTGTCCATAGGTGGGTGGAATTACTTCTGGGTTCTCAAATCTGTTCCATTGGTCTATGTATCTGTCACTGTACCAGTACCAGGCTGTTTTAACTACCATAGTTGTCTAGTGAGTTTTGAGATTGGGAGTGTGAGGACTCCTACTTTGTTCTTCTCTAATAGTGTTTTACTTATCTAGGATCTCTTTCCTTTCTATATAAAGTTGGTGATCCATTTTTCTGATAGATGGAATTATTAAGAGAAGGTTCTAGAGAAAAGCATAGGGTCATAATCTTACTATTGCTATAACTGCCATTTTTTGGCAAGAATTTACTTTCTTCAGTATGGGGCAAAGGAACTATGTGTGTCTCTATTTCTACATAAGTAGACAGAGTGAGGAGTCAGCCATAGGGATCCAGGTGAGGAGAGGGAACCCAGGCCATGCCCCAAAGTGGCAAGGCAGGAAAGCAGGGAAAGGATGGAAAAGTCTGGAGGGACCAGGATAGAGTGAGGAATCAGCCACAGGGATCCAACTGAGGAGAGGGAACCCAGGCCATGCCCCAAAGCAGCAAGGCGGGAAAGTGGGAGAAAGGAGAGGAAAGGCCAGGTGGACTGGGACAGAACGAGGAGTCAGCTGCAGGGATCCAGGTAAGGGTGGTTGGAGAGGTTTCCAACAGTTAAGGGAGACAAACTTGTCTGTTGGTTTGGCCTACTGTGGTGATGTATTCCTGTGAGTCTTGAGGCTGTGCCACTGGTGTTTCAAACCCAGCAGAGTGCACATGGTACACAGGTATCAGCCCAGCTTGCAGACTGAGATAAACTAGGAAGAATGAGGAGGCCATCCACTTCTCAAAGAATTGTCCAGGGAAAACCTTATGAATAGCAAAGAAACACTGTCTCATGCATTACTGCACAACTTTATGAATAATCCAGAAATATTGTCCAAGTTCCGGCAAGATGGCAGACCAGGCAGAAAGACTCCACAGACCCTCTTCAACAAAGAAAAGGGAAACCAATTAACACAGACACAGAAAATAATCTTGAACCCCTGGGCCTTGAAGGGAAGGATATAGAAGTGGACTCAACCCAACTGGCAGAAAATTTGCATGAAAATACCAAAAAAGGAGACATACGGAGCACAGTCTGGCAGCAATCCTGAGTGATCCTGATGGCACAGACAGCTTGGAGATTCCCAAGTGGTGTTAGGACCTAAGAATTAACCTAAAAATCACCCTGCTAGCCAGGGACTTCACAGAGAACTGTGCACGGTGGCTGGGGAACAAATGGAGAAGGTGAAGAGAAAGGTGGGCTGAACTGTAGACTTTTGTCGGTCCAGAGGGCACCGCCATTTTGAAGGTTTAAAAAGCAGCTTGACTATTTTGGATATTTAAAGAGACAGCACTCTCACAGATTCCTGGGGCTTAAGAACATGTTCTGCTTTCCAGCAACCCCAAGGACACTTGGGACCTGCAAGACTGAAAAGGTGGGAGACAACAACAATCCTCATAAGACACAACTACACCCACACCTCCTGCAACTTCACTTACTGAGCAAGAGCCATTACCTCCTTCTCCACCAATGGGCCAACAATAAAAAACCACCAAGAAAAGCCACAATCACCCTTGCCTGCTCTTCACAAACAGTTAACAGAGATCTAAATACAACAACGCCACAATGCCTCAGAAACAACAGACCATTACAGTCCACCCAAAGAAGCAGGATAAAGTGGTAGAAACAAGGGAGCAGGATACAGACCCAGAACACATCCCTGAGAAAGAAGCAGCACTGGACTCTCTGATAAGGAATTCAAAAGAATTATATTTAGGTATCTTCAAAGGATTGAGAGACAGACCAAAGAAAACACACAAAAAACTTTAGAAGAATTTTGGAAGAAAATACAAGAACAAAATGACAAAATAAATGAAAAATTAGGAATGATTCTAAATCTACAGATAGAATCCAGAAGATTAATACTAAATTGTCAGAAATAGATAACACATTGGAAGGGTAAAGGAGTAGAATTGATGCAATGGAAGACAGAATTAATGAGATTGAAGACAAATACCTGAATACTTCTTTGGAAAAGGATCAATCAGAAAAA
>NW_006921606.1:2818402-2850023 GCF_000298275.1 Orycteropus afer afer
TTGCTTGGTTCTACAATCGATGTCAATGGAAGCAGCAGTCAGGACATTAGACGATGTGTAGCACTGGGCAGGTTGGCCGTGAAGGAACTCTTTCTAGTGTTGAGGAGGTAGGAAGTCTCCTTGAGGACTAAGGTGCACCTGACACAGGCTATGATATTTCCAGTCACCTCATATGCATGTGAGAGCTGGACAATGAATAAGGAAGACCAAAGAAGAGTGATGCTTTTGAGTTGTGGTGCTGGCGAAGAATGCTGAAAGTACCATGGACTGCTAAAAGAGCTAACGGATACGTCCTGGAGGAAGTGCAGCTGAAATGCTCCTTAAAGTGAGAATGGCCAGATTTCATCTCACCTACTTTGGTCATGTTGTCAGAAGGGACCATTCCCTGGAGAAGGATTTCATGCTTGGTAAGGTGGAATGTCGACAAAAGAGATGAAGGCCTTCAATGAGATGGATTGACACAGTGGCTGTGACAATGGACTCACATATAGCAAGGGTCATGGAGCTGGCGTGGGATCAGGCAGTGTTTTGTTCTGCTGTGCATGAGGTCGTTATGAGTCGGAAACAACTCAATGGCACCTACCACCACCAACAACAACATTTGTATGTGCTACAAGAATGTCCATATATATAATAGAGATAACAAGGGGCAAAGTTAGGATAACTTCTTAGGCACAGGGAACCATCCTGATGGAGTAAGTTGTTGAGCCTGTGGGCTTGGGACTGTGGTCGCAGGGGACATCATGCTCAGTGAGCATAACATACTACACAAAAACATTGTTCTACATCTGTTATAGGAATTTTCCAAGAAGGTTAAAAATTCCTCCTGAGTAGGTAATAAGAGCCCAAAAAACTTCCCAAGAGGGGTAGTCAAACACATGAACATTTATTTAGAAGAGAAACAAAAGAACAGGGAGAGAGGAATAAAAAGACAAAGAAAGCAGGCTAATAAAACATTAGCAGTTATGAGCTAGCAGTTCAATGTCTAGCAGTGGTGGGCTGGAATGGGTCCAAGATGACTGCTAATCCTCTTCCACTTTACAGAGATACTTATACCTGAGTTTGAGAAATTGGGGATGGAGGCTATGTGACTGGTCTCAGACTGGATGGTGCCAGGTCCCAGTCAAGAGGGGGCCCTGGACAATACCCTATGACCACCAGTTGTGGATATTCTGGTAAGACATTGCCATTAACAAGCTTAATGGCATCAAACTATTCTAAGAATGGGTTAATACTTTACAGGTGAGGTGGTTAACTGATGACAGGTAGGGGAATATGAGACAAGGGGAGTTAGGGGAATGACTTGCAGTTTTTACAGGCTTGGCTAAATAAGATGGAGTCTGGGAGCCATTTGGGGAGTTCCAGTTACTGACCATACATTCCACCCCAGCACCCTGAAACAGTCCTCAAATCTGCATGTCCCTCTTCTGCTATATCCTTCAGACCTGGGCATTGGAGTATTCTAACTATAATCCTCAAATAAAATATAATCCACAACATCCAAATTGCAGAATCAATAAAAATCCTAGTATTCCATATAAGAAATATCTTCAAGTAGAAGGTAAAGAACTTATCCAAGAAGAAAAGGAGTCTACACTTAATTGCTGGATAGCAGAAATGTGGGTTTGCATATATTGCAAAACTTGATTAATAATATGATTATAATCAGATCTGTAAATACAACAATCAATATGCACAGGTCCTGTGCAGCAGTTAAAATATCTAAAGCTATTATATTTTCTAAAACTACTTTTCTTATCTGGGTTATTTCTGCAGATAATAAGGCAATAGCTTGATATGTTTCATTTAGGGTGGCAGCAGTATGCTTAGCAAGTGCTTCTACCTGCCACTCAACATTTATAGTGGCAGTGCTAGGAGTAAAAAACACTAGGGGATAAAACTACCAGCTGATGTGATGCTGTTGTCAGTATCAAAGGTAAAAAGTATCCCATTTGGAGGGGTGTGTGGGCAGTGTTGGATATATTATACTGGAGATGTAGGGATACCCCCCTGTGCATCACCTTGTCCAATTATAAGTTAAGTAGGACCAGCCATAATTACCACAGGCCTAGCCATTCCCATGGAGAGGGAGATGCCCTAATTTTGCTATTATTTTGTTTTCCTAACCACACAGTATTATTAATTTTAATAACATTTTTGCAGAAGTGTGGTGAAAGCTACCCCATATCCTTGCTATGATTACTTGGCAGCCTTTCTATACACCAGGGAGAGACAGAGTTTACTTGTACAGACACAGTATATCCTGTAGGGTGGGAAATATTAACTTGTTCTCTAACTAGTGAAACGACTTTGTCACGGGTAAAGCTCCAGGAAGGCAAGGACACATTACAAGCTACATTAAAAGAGAGGAACGATTGTTTAGGAATTGAGACATCTTTCCAGTTGTTTAGATAGCTCCACAGGGTTTCATTTGTGGGAAGTAGCTTGAATGGAGTCTGGTACCAGTTGAAATGGGCAGTTCCCCACACAGCCAGCAGTTGGATTGATTGCACACTTCAGCCACGGTAAGAGCCCAGCTGGTAAATAGATTGCTAGAGACTCTTAAGGGTGATAAGATAAAGTCTTTAGAGGAACAATCAAAGGTAAATCACGTGGCCTCCTTGCCCTTTTTGCAGGTGCCATAGGAGGCACAGAGCCAGGTGAGTCCCCAAACTGTAGAACTCTGCATAGCCCATTTGCATGGGTATACTTGTAGTGAATTGGTTACAGTATTGGTGAGGTTAGAGCAAAGCAACAGTTGTCTGACAGAGGTAAGGGCATTATGCAAATGATTTGATGGTCTAACAGAACACAAGCAGTGTTAGAAGTAGAGATTATTACCCCTCAGCAAGGCTTTTGCCCTGGCTTGCAATACCATACCTTTTCCCCCACTGGCCCTTCTATTTTTGGAAGGCCAATATAATCTAAAAGGGGTATTGGGAATATCCATATGTTCATAAAGCAAATTTCTTGTTTTAATAGTGGTCCTGGATTAGCAATAATAAGGATGCAGGGATGTTTTAGTTTGTTGCCAGGAGCTTATAAGCAATGGGGCATCTAGCCCAGAACCCCAAGGGGAAGAAATCTCAAACCACTGAGGGCTTACTTGCCAGGTCCAAGGGAATTTAATCACATGGTTCCCTGTGCTTAGATCCTGTGGCAAAGGCAAAAGGATATTATATTCATGATCTAATGTAGGGTGTTATCTTCAGTGGCTTTCACCTGGATCACATAGTTCATTGAGGTCCTCGTGTTAACATGTGACAGGCACTGGGGCATTCCTGTCGGTATTCATTGATTTGCCTCTACACTTCTGGGAGGTATCATGTCCATTGTTGTAACAGGTGTGTCTCTTTTCTTAGTGCTTGCTTCAGTAGGCCATTTATTCTTTAGATGAGGCCAGCTATGGCGGGATTATAGGGCAGGTGAAAGTGCCATGTGATGTCATGGGCATCTGCCCACTCCTATACTTCATGACCAGTGAAATGTCAGCCCTGATCACTGTCGATATCTATTGGGTGCTGCAGTGTAGTAAATTACTTAGTGTGGCTTTTCTACCCATAAGTCTTTGTAAACTCCAAGGTGGGAATTGCTATGAGCAACTGAGGAGCTCCTGATTGCTAAAGTCGTCCACCTGGAGTATTTCTGTTGGGAGTGGCACAAAACAATGTTCTGGGAGGTTCCCACTCTCTTTCAGGTGCTTAGAGTTCTGATGCTATGATTGGCTAGTTTGGCCACTCTGCCAGGCTCAAAAGGAGGCCTCCTAGAGGCAGAACTCTCTCTGACTGCTGGTTAAGGAAGACATGCTACTGAAAGAGACACGCGCTCCTGAAAGAGACACATCCTGCTGGGAAAGAGAGACCAGAGACACGAGTTGCTGAGTAAGACACTGAGGGACATGCACTGCTGGGGGAGAGACTGTGAGAGACTTGGCTGAGAGACGGTGGGCTGGGAGAGAGACTGAGCATTTTTCCTGAACTTGAATTGTAGCCTGGTGCTTTCCTAGTAAACTCTATAATCTGTGAGTTCTGTGTGGCCACTGCAGAGAATTATTGAACCCAGGAGACAGGTGGTGGGTGCTTTGGGAGGAATGGTTGGAGAAAGGGCTGGAGGGAGGCAGCATGTCTGGCCTGGCAGGAATAGGCCTTAGGCTATTGATGGTGATTCTGTCTTCCTCTTGTGGGATTAGAGGAGGTCAGAACATGTGGCCTCCTTGCCCTTTTTGCAGGTGCCATAGGAGGCACAGAGCCAGGTGAGTCCCCAAACTGTAGAACTCTGCATAGCCCATTTGCATGGGTATACTTGTAGTGAATTGGTTACAGCATTGGTGAGGTTAGAGCAAAGCAACAGTTGTCTGACAGAGGTAAGAGTATTATGCAAATGATTTGCCATCTTTGCACTGAAGCTTGCCCACGGGGTATATGGCCTATTTCCCAAGGCACTGGCTTTTTCTTTTCCAGTGAAACAATGGTGGCCTTGATCACATAGATATAGGGATACCCATCATTTTTGCAATGGCCCATAAAGTTATTTGTACTTTCTGGCCAGTATTCCAGTATAGCCATTGTGCTACTTCAGTATTGGGTAACCGGTGTGTTAGGACACACAGCCAGGCTAGTTCATCTGCTTGAATATTGCCTGGGGCAATCAGCGGGGTATGAATAGATACGTGAGATATGGTAATGTCTGTTCCTAAAGTCTGGGCCCAAATGTCTGCCCATAGCTGTTTCCCCCAACGGGGCCACTCTGCTGTGCACCAATCTTCCTCATACAAGTCTGGCAGCCACAGGGTGAGGCCTTTAAACACTACCCAGCTATTGGTACATAAGAATATAGGATTCAGGCTGCTCTTAATTCTGCCCACGGGCTGCTTTGGCCCTCCCTTGTTCTATCCAAATTGTTTTAGTGCTAACCTGGATGGCTGTTGCAGTCCAATGGGCTGGGTTGCCCCAAGCCAAGCCATCTGTGTACCAGGCATATGGGCCCAGTTCCCTCCTTGATGTGGTTTTTTAGCAGGGGAGGAGATTCAGCTATATGGGTTGTAGTCTCACTTATGTAGGTCACCAATCCCAAGGTCTGATGGTGCTCTGCACTTAGGGGGCTGGCAGATAGGGTGCTTCATTGTTGGAGGTAGGTGTGCCACTTTGTGAGGGTACCTGCTTGGGCCACCCTAGATTGCACCTTGTTAAACTCCTTTACCAGTCCTGCAATGGGGTAATGGGTTTTTACTGTCACAGGGGCTCCCTTAGTAACATCTTCAACATGTCAAATGCTCCAGTATACAGTGCATAACTGTTTTTCTGTTATTATTTGCTGTTGATTTGGACCTGACTCATAGCAACCCTTCCTTGGGTTTCCGACACTGTATCACCACAGAAGTAGATTGCCCAACCTTCCTTCCGAGGAGTGGCTGGTGGGTTTGAACCGCCAGGCTTCTGGTTAGCAGTCAAGTGCCTTAGGCACTATGCTACCAGAGCTTCTAACTGTTTTTCTAGTGGGCTATATCTCTGTTTGGCTCCTTTCCATAATTATGACCAAAATCCTAATGGGACCCTTTTTCCCTGTTGTCTTTGCCACAGTCCCCAGCCAAATCCCTTGGGAAACCAGCAACATCCAATTCACAAGGGACACTGGGTTCTAAAGCACTGAAGGCTTTTATCTGCTGGGCTGCTATTTTGGCTGCCTGAAAGGCTTACTCTTGTTCTGCTCCCCAATCCCAAACAACTCCCTTTTTAGCTAGCTTATAGACAGGATGCAGGATTTGGGCAGGTGGAGAATAAAGGGCCTTCAATACCCCAACATTCCTAGAAATTATTGTAATTTCTTAACTTTAGTAGGCAATGGGTAAGCATATATTTTATCAATAACAGCTGCCAGCACAGCCTTAATCTTATCCAATCAGACAACACCAAAGAACTTGACAGATCACCCAGGTCCCCGTAGTTTAGAGGTGTTGACGTCCAATCCTAGGCTTTCCAGATGGGCTATTAGTCTGGGAGCAGCACCCTCTAGGAGAGAAAGGTCATTACAGGTTAATATAATGTCATCAATATAATGAAACATGAAAATCCCTTTTGGAGGTTTCCTTTTTGGAGATCTTGAGCAACCAGGCCATGGCAGATCATGGGGCTCTGAAAGTATCCCCGAGGAAGGGTTGAGAGGGTCCAGGGTTTCCCTTCTTAGGCAAATTGGTCTTGACATTCAGGAGCTCTTGGAATACTAAAGAATGCATCAGCCAAATCTAGTACAAAATCATAAGTGCCTAGGTGTTTACCAATGATATTTAGGAATTGGGCTATATTGGGGATGGCAGTATGCAGAGCAGCAGTGATTTTGTTCAGCTCTAGATAGTCCACCGTCATCCACCAGCTGCCTTCGGGCTTCTGCACTGGACTGCAGAATTGGGCCACACTAGACTGTTATAAGAGCTATGCATGTGCTGAATGATGTTGATTCGTGCTAGTTCTGCTATGGTTATTTCTTCATGTCCCCCAGGCAGCCTGTACTGTTTAATATTTATAATTCTTGTTGTGGGGGAAATGCACAGGGCTCCACTTCACTCACCCCTGCACAATTGACTTAATTATTCTTACTCTTAACAGAATTCCCTTATGTTTGTCATTAGAGTTAGTCCCATGAGAACAACCCCTAAAATATGTTCAGGCAAAGGAGAGTTAAACACTTGGTATTCAGAGTGGGAAAGGTACCCTAAAGTGAGAGTGAAGGCTACGTGCTGGACCCAGATGGTGTTCCCCCTGTATCCGTCCATGGCACTTAATGAGCCTTTAAATCTATTTATGTTCCCATGGAGGGTCACTATGAGTCAGAATTGACTCGATGGCAGTGAGCTTTAGTTTATGTTACCATGTATGAGCATGCACTCTGCACCCCTGTCTACTAAGGCTAGGGCTCTTTGTTCATTGTCTGGGACCAGTGGATAACTATTTCTACATGGGGCCTCTGATCCCCCATAATCCTCCACACCTTTGGTGGGGGATCTTGGCCTGCCTTCTAGTCTAGGAGTATAGATGCTTCCCATGTTGGGGGAGTGGTAGACTGAGCAGATTCCCCCTGTCCCTCCCTTAGGGGGAGGAATTGTTGATCAGGCCACAGGCAGTGCCATAGGCATAGGAGAACAGCGATAGGCTGTTTATCTATTTTTTCTTTAGTAGTCCCAACAACTATAAAGTTAGTCCAGAATTGTTTTTGCCTTACCCATAAGGGCCCTTTCCCCTTGATGGAATCTTTTGGCTCTTTCCCTGCCTCGAGGGCCTTTTCAGTAGCTCTTACATTTTTTCACTTCAGCCTATTAGTTTCTCCTAGTTAGCAGTAGTTTGCACAGCATGTGAGATGGGGTGCCCTACTGCTGACTGAAGGATGGGCATAAGAGAACTATAGTACTGGCTGGGGGTGGATTGCAGGATGGTATTGTTCACGCCTTCAGTAAATATTTCATTATTAGGGCCCAGAAATTCAGGCACATATATATATCATGCTTTGCCTCTAATTCCTGAATTAGCCCTTGTAATTCTTCAAGAGTATTCCACCTTAGAGGGGTGCGGGGAATATCCCTCTCTGTGGGCTGTGGCACTTTGCAGGCTAAAATGATCCAGCTCATGAGTGGGGCATTTCCCACTTGATTTTGAAACCTATATAACCTCTGCCTTAAGATGGAATGGGAAGTAACTGAAGCCAAATTTTTGATTGTTCCCATCCTGACAAAATCACATCTTCCACCCCAGTATCCAACTGTCTTAATATCCAGGCAGGTATGGGGTTCTGTCCTTTGTTGGTATTGGACAGCTATATCAAGGAGTTCCTTGCTGGTGTAGTCCCTTACTGTGGTGTGTTCCCTCTCCTTGGGGGGTCCAGATTGCCAAGGACCTTTTGGGGTGCAGAGCCCATTGGGCTTTACCGTGGTGGTGATTCATGGCTGGGCTTCCAGGTGTTCAGTGATGCTGATGTTGTCATTCCAGGCATCTTCTTCCTCCAAGTCTGAGGACTTGAGAGGGTTCCACTTTTGGGGGTCTCAATAGGCCCTAGTTATGACTCCTCGAATATGTTGCTGCAGCAGGCAGTGCCCAGCCAGTTTTGCTACTGTTAAGTAGCAATGTCAAGAGGAACAGGACCAGAGTGAATTGTTAGAAAAAATTAGTTTTATTGAATCATCTGTCCGGCAGATGGGCTGAAGCTTAAAGTAGCATCAGCCCCGATCCTGTCTCTGGAGGGAGCTTAAGTAGTGTTTTAATGTAGGAGGTAGATTGCCTGTTTCAAAAGAGCTAATCCTGAGTGCAGAGGAGGAAACTAAATGCAAGGGAGAGCAGGAACAAGAGAAGAGCAGGGACTGAGACAAAGAGAACAGGTGGAAGTTAGGGGCAGGGGTGGGGACAAGGTAAAGGAGGAAACTGAGACAAAGAAAAGAACAGAAGGTGAGTAAATACAGGCTGGGTAGAAAGTGAAGGATTTATCTATTAGCTATGCAACACAGTAACATTTCTATAATTTGGTCAGATGCTTGTAGTTTAGTAGGGATAGTTTCTTTTGCATCTGATTGAGCCAATCACATATCTCTTTCTAATCTTAACTCTTCCTTAAGTTTCTGCACTTTATCCCCTAATTTCTGGCACTCACTGGCTGCCACTAACTCTGTGTCTGTGGTGGTATGGACTGCTATCATGGCAACTGGTGCCCAGTTGTCCCATTTCACTTTTTCTACTCCAATGCCCTGCAGTACATCTAAAAGTCCTTGCAGCTTTTTTTTTGGCATCCCTGTATTCACACACAGATCCCCAGCTATCCAGTAGTGTGACAATGGGCCCAAACATGCTTGTGTGTGGCCACCCTGGGATTTCCCCCACTACTGCACCCATAGCCTCTGATGACCTTTGGGTAAGTTTTCTGGACTCCTGGCTGGATCGCCATTGTTATAAGAATTTTCCAAGGAGGTTAAAACTTCCTCCCGAATAGGTAACGAGAGTCCAAAAAACTTCCCAGGAAGCGTAGTCATAGACAAGAACAGGAAGAGAGGAATACAAGACAAGGAATCAGGCTTACAAAACATTGCTAGCAGTTCAGCATCCAGTGGCAGTGGGCTGGAACGAATCCAAGATGAACGCTAACCCCCTCCTACTGTTGAGCTCATGTTTGGAAAGGAGTGTCGGTGCGAGGAAGCTACCACTGACACGATAATGCAAAAGCAAAAGGAAAGTTTATTTGCTAGCTTGAGCTAGGGTCCCTGCTTACACAGATGCAGCGGCTTGGGCAAAAGACCCCGTGCTCTCTTACTATTACATTTTTATAGGAAAATATAGGGTGGAGTAAAGGGGTACAGATGATTGGTTTTTGCTAAGGGGTTTAGGGCAGAACTCTGAGACGTGCTGGAATCCCTGGCTCTAAAGTCCAGTTAGGGAATAGTTATCTAGGGAGGATGTAAAGTCCTGATGCGTGGGAGACTTGCAGGAGCCAGGTAAAGCTCTGATACATACTGGAATCCAGAGGGGAGATTAAAGCTCTGAGTTGTGGGATGCATTAGAATCCCTGGTACTAAAGACTTCTGGTTAAAGAATTACCTGGAGGCTATTAGGACTCAGGCGTCACATCCCCCCCCCCTTTTTCTTGTTACTCAAATGAGGAATCTTCATCCCGTGTTACAGGAGATAAGGACTGATGTTTCAGGACTATAAGTTGTACAGTATTAACTCGATCTTTCATAAATGATATAAGCTTATTTATAATGCAGGGGTTAAAAGTTAATATAATTATAAGGATTATGAAGGATCCTAAGAGAGTAGATATCAAAGTAGTTAACCACGGGGAGTTATTAAACTAAGATTCGAACAATCCTTCCTGAGTTTCATGCTCCTTTTTTCTTAGGGCAAGTCCTTCTCGTACCTTGGCCATAGACTCCCGAACCACTCCCGTATGATCGGTATAAAAACAGCACTCTTCCCCTAAAGCTGCACACACTCCTCCTTGTTGGAGAAATATAAGATTTAACCCCCGGCGGTTTTGTAACACGACCTCCGATAGCGAGGTTAAAGATTTCTCTAAATGGGAGATAGAGGCTTCTATCCTTTCAAGGTCTTCGTTTATAGCTGCTCTCAGGGAATTCATGCTTTGATTCTGTACAGTTAAAGAAGCTATTCCCAGACCGGTCCCTGCTAAGCCAACCAGAGTAGCTAGAGTAAAGGTTACAGTGAGTGTAACTTTACTCTATTAGTTCCACCCCAGTGTACATACATCTCTTCCTCTGGGTGGTAAAGAATTTGGAGTAGGACAGTTACTAGTACACAATGATCTGAGGACAGATTAAGTACTTTCAAGTTTAAACAGGGTAAAAGTTCAGCTCTCGAGCAAAACTACTAACCCCCTTCCCTGGGAATAATCCAGTTAAAGGACAGGTTTATTTCAGTATATGAGGTGCAACGCTCTTGAGCATTGGGGGGTTTCCCCACACATAAGTTCTTTCCTGTTATATGTTGTATAGTAACTCCTACCTTACGGTTTTTCCAGGAGCAACTCTTTGGGTTCAGGTCATGAGAATAGCTGAAAGAGGTATTAATGCTTATTGCTTCATAAAATGGAGGTTTTACGTCTTAACAGAGCTAGCAGGTTTGAGTTAGGTTAGGACTAGTACGGTTAAGTGTTTGGTAGGCTGCTAGCATTAAATTCCAAAGAGGGTTTATGTCCTGAGGATTGGCTTGGACCCTCGGAGTTGTATCGGGGACACTTACTGTAACATCAGGGGTTACAGTGCTTGATTCTTTCACCGTTTTTCTTGTAGGGGGTAGGGTTCCTTTTCCCGGGGGGTTTAACACTTCATTTGGACCTACTGGCTCAGTATCTAATGGCTCTACTTCCTGTAAAATGGTTATCATCCCAGAGGGGTATCCCTTATACCAAATTTGGAGACCCCAAGTAAGCTCAGATTTCCACTTAGCTATTTCCTTCTTTCCCTGTTCAGTGAAGGAGACTTTTACCCAGTTACATTCCTTACATTTTCCTAACATATAAGTATGTCTGGGCTTGGTAAAGGAGAATGTTACATAGTCCTGGGTTTTTATATGCTACTTCCATTCCCCATCATTAGAAGTTACGCAACTCCAACTTTTGCAGTAATACCAAACGAGCTCCCCGCATTGCTGGACATTTTTTTTTGTACCCAGGGCATGCAAAAAACCCCATCCTACAGATAAAACCTTCATCCCAGGAACAGTTAGTAAGTGTTGTGAGCAAGAAAAATAAATCAGGTTACCATATGTTAAGGGGGGTGGTATGGGTGGTGGAGTTTAAGGTTTCATGGGTTATTTTGTTGCGAATTTGCTATATAACTTTATAGGGTTGGTGAGTCGTGGTACTTATCACGAGGCGGTAGAAGCTTAGGGTGAGGACGAGAAGGACTCTAATCTCCATGGTGCTGCGTTAACTTTGACTTTCAGCGGGTTTTCAGGATTGGAGTACACTTTCCAATTCGCTCGTGCAGACTGCTGTTCCGTCTGGTTAGCTCTCCTGATATGGGAGTGGTGTATCCAGGCGCTGACTCCGTTTACCTTAACAGCAGTGGGGGTTACAAGAACAATAACATAAGGTCCTCCCCATCTCAGTTCCAGTGTTTTTTCTGGTGCTTCTTTACCCATACCCAGTTTCCCGGTTCTATTCCATGGTCCATTCCCTGTTCAATAAGAGGACTTTCATATATGGCTCGGAGTTTGGGTTATAATTCCTTCTGAATTATTTGGAGAGTTTTCATCCCCAAAATTAAATCTTTTGATAACTCATCGGGACATTTTTCCAGGTTGGAAATAATAGGGGGTGGCGTTCCATACATTATTTCATATGGGGTCAGATTCAGCATGTATGGGGTATTCCTAGCTCGGTAGAGCACAAAGAGAAGGAGGGTCACCCAGTTTCCGCTAGTTTCTATTGCTAATTTAGATAGGGTTTCCTTTAGGATTCTGTTCATTCTTTCTACCTGCTCCGAACTCTGAGGGTTATATTCACAATGTAGTTTCCAATTTATCCCCAGAGTCGAGGTTAAGCTCTGGATTACTTTTCTTACAAAAGCTGGTCCATTGTTTGATCCTAATGTTCTAGGTATTCCATATCTGGGTACTATCTCTTCTAAAATTTTCTTGGTTACTATTACTGCTGTTTCCCCTTTAGTGGGGTATGCTTCCACCCATCCTGAGAAAGTATCCACTAACACTAAGATATATTTATATCTGTATTTACCTGGTTTAATTTCAGTGAAATCTATTTCCCAATGACGGCATGGCTCCCTCCCCCGCCCCCTCGTACCTGCGTGTGTGTTCTTCCTCTTCCCTATTTTCATGACCTGACAGGCCCGGCACCAGTTTACCACACTCTGAGCTGCTTGCTTCTGATGGTGCATACGGACCTGCTCTTTGTTCAGTAACTCCAACATTTTCCATTCCCCTAAGTGAGTTACTTGGTGGAGGTGTGTGAGAAGATGCTGCTCCAATTCTTCTGGGAGAATCAGTTTTCTCTCCAAGTCCATATACCATCCATTCTGATCTTTTTCTATCTGTGGTGATTTCTCAGCTCACTGTATGTCTTGTTCAGAGTAGTTGGGAGTAGGGGGCAGGGGTTCCAGTTGCGGGCATGGTAGGTTAGTTACTAAAGTTTGTACCATTTGGAGGGTAGCTCTCTTAGCTGCCTGGTCCGCTGCTCTGTTGCTTCTTGCTTCAGAGGAGTGTCCCTTCTGATGTCCCGGGGTGTGAACCACCGCTACCATTCATGGCTGGGTCACAGCTGACAGCAAGCGAAGGATCTCTGTCTGGTTCTTTATTTCTCTTCCTTCTGTGTTTCTGAACCCACTCTCCCGGTAGATGGTGCTATGTATATGAAGAGCTGCATACACGTACCGACTGTCAGTATAGACTGTTAGCTTCTTTCCCTCTGCTCTTTCCAATGCTTCCGCTAGGGCGATAAGTTCAGTTCTCTGAGTGGAAGTTCCTGGTGGTAAAGCATTGGTTCAAATAATTTCCTCCCGGTTGTCTACCACCGTGGTTCCCGCATACCTTAGTTCATCCTGTACGAAACTGCTTCCATCCGTGAACCAGATGAAGTTACTGTTTTCCAATGGGCAGTCTCACAAGTTCTTTCTGACCATATTTACCTCTGCGAGTATTTCTGAGCAGTTGTGCAGAGGTTTATCTAGGTCAGGGTTAGGTAGCAGGGTGGCGGGGTTTAAAACTGTTGGGGCTAAGAATTGTACCCTTGGAGTGTCAAGTAATAGACTCTGATAATGAGTTAATCTGGTGTTGGTTATCCATTTCCCCAGAGGCTGTTTGAGCACTCCTTTAATGGCATGGGGAGTGGTTACTTTCAAAGTCTGTTCATGGGTTAACTTATCTGCATCTTTAACTAGCTGAGCGGTGGCAGCAATAATTCTCAAGCAAGGGGGTTATCCTGCTGCTACTAGATCCAATTTTTTGGAGAGGTATGCTACTGGCTTCTTCCATGGTTCCTGTTGTTGTATTAGGACCCCCTTGGTTATTCCTTTTTTCTCATCGATAAACAGATGAAATGGTTTAGTGGGGTCAGGTAATGTTAATGCTGGGGCTTTAAGGAGTGCTTTCTTAAGTGCTTTAAAAGTTGAGTTCCTCTCTGGAGTCCAGTCCCACTCCAACCCTTCTCTACTGAGCTCATAGAGTGACTTCACTTTTGTGGTGAAATCTAAAATCCACAGCTGGCAATAACCTACTGTTCCCAATCTCTTATCTGCTTTGGGTTTGTGGGTTGGGGAATCTGTAGGATAGTTTGTTTCATGGTTTCAGTGAGCTACTTCTGCTCAGCTCTCAACTTATACCCCAAGTATGTAACTTCTGGCTTAGCTGTCTGAGCTTTCTTGGCACTAGCTTGATATCCCAGCTCTCCCAGAGTGGTGAGCAGTTTCCTGGTTGCTTCAAGGCACCCTGCTCGGTTGGGGGCTGCTATTAATAAGTTATCCACATATTGTAGTAAAGTTACTGCGGGTTTTGACCCCGGTACTCACGTAAGTTGTTACTCAAGGTTTCGTTAAACAAAGTGGGCGAGCGCTTGAACCCTTGGACCAACCTTGTTCAAGTTAGCTGGCTGAGGACTTTATCCATTTTGTTAACCCATTCAAAGACAAAAATGTCTTGGTTCTGCGGGGCTAGGGGCAGGTTAAAGAAAACATCCTTCAAGTTCAGGATAGTATACCACACATGATCTGGGGGAAGATTGCTGAGCAGCGTGTAAGGGTTAGGGACTGTGGGATGTATGTCTTCAACTAGGTGATTTACCTCTCTCAGATCCTGCACCGGTCGGTACTCTCCCCCTGGTTTCTTTACTGGGAGGAGAGGTGTATTCCATGCAGACTGGCACCTCTTTAATACCCCTCCCGTAACAGCCACTGGATATGGGGTTGTATGCTTTCCTGGGCTTCCCTGGGCATGGGATACTGTTGGACTCTTACCGGTATGGCTGAGGGTTTTAAGTTCACAATAATGGGCGGTTGGTGTTTTGCTAATCCAATTCCTCCAGTTTTTGCTCAGGCTTGGGGAAACTCTTCCAGCTATGGAGCTATATTCGTTAAGCTTGTACGTTGGTCTTCTACACCTTTATACAAGTGGTATTCATCATGTAAGGCGACCATCAGGACCTGTAGAGGGGAGCCTTCCCCATCAGTAACCTGGATACTGTTTTTGTGAAAGAATATATGGGCTTGAGCTTTGGATAATAAGTTTCTTCCTAACAGCGGTGCAGGACAGTTGGGTACAATTAAGAATGAATGGGACACTTGTTTAGTTCCCGGGTTCACTTGTCACTGTGTTGTCCAATGATACCACTTTGCTCCTGTTGCCCCCTGGACCAGGCTAGTTTCTGAAGAAATCTTTCCCTCCTTCTTATTGAGGACGGAGTACTGAGCCCCTGTATCTACCAGGAACTCTACTGGTTTCCCCTCCACCTTCAAGGTTACCCAAGACTCAGGGAGGGGTTCTGAGTCCCGTCTCCCCTAGTCGCTGTTCTCGCTTGCTACCAATGTTCTAACAGGAGCAGGCTTTTCATATTTTTTGTTCTCTTTCTTTGGGCATTCATTCTTCCAGTGTTCAGTCCCTTTGCAAAATGCGCATTGGTTCGGGGCCAGGGGTGGGTCTCGGCAGGGCTTGTCATGTTGGTTTGGTCTCCTTCCTCTCCCTCTCCCTATGTCTCCCCGAGTTCCAGCAAAGAAAATCTTTGCTAACTCCTTCTGATTTTGTTTATTCTCTTTAGCTTGGAATTCCCTTTCCTCCCTTCGTATTCTTTCCTCCCTTTCTTCTGGGGTTTCTCTAGTATTATACACCTTTTCTGCCACCTTCATTAAGTTCTGTAGGGTTTGCTCCCCTAATCTATCTGTTTTCTGAAGCTTTCTTCTGATATCAGGGGCTGCTTGGTTTACAAAAGATAGGACTACTGCTGCTCTACTCTCATCAGCTTGTGGGTCCATAGGGGTATACAGCTTAAACGCTTCCATCAACCTCTCTAGATATGCTCCAGGGCTCTCTGTCGGCTCCTGCTTGACTGAGTTTACCTTGGTTAAATTAGTCGGCTTCCTTGCCACCGCTCAGAGACCGGCCATTAGAATCTGGCGGTACTTTTGGAGATGCTCCCTACCTTCTAGTTGCTCAAAATCCCAACCGGGACGAGATAACGGGAACCCAGCGTCAATTAAATTCTCAAGTGTTGTCGGCTGTCCATTGTCTCCAGGCACATTTTTCCTGGCCTCGGTCAAGATTCTCTCTTTTTCTTCAGTGGTGAACAAAACCTGCAATAGCTGCTGATAGTCATCCCAAGTGGGGTTATGAGTAAACAATATAGAATCTAACAAATTGATTAAGCTTTGGGGGTTTTCAAAAAAGGGGGCGTTCTGCACTTTCCAGTTATACAGGTCCGATGTTGAAAATGGCTAGTACTGCCAGGTTCTGCTTCTGTCCTTACGAGGCGAGCCTATCGCTCTGAGGGGCAGCACCTGGACAGTGGATGATGGGGCTTCAACTTCCTGGGAGCCCCTCTGGCGTGGGCGGAGACCGGAGGCTGGGCCCGTAATGATGGGTGGCGCACTTGGAGCACTTGCTTCACTTCCTCCCAATACTTGTGGAGCCTGGAGAGGGTGGGAAGGTGGTGTAGGGGCATAGGGAGGTGGAGACACCCTACTTTCTAGATCTATCAGATTGGGGTGAGTTTGGGAATCAGGTAAAACCAGTGGAACAGCTGCTCGGGACTCAGGTCGTCTCAGTTTCTCCTTTTCGCTAGTCCCAAGTGAGGATGTTAACACCTTAACAGAGAGATTCAGAAGAAAAGGTTTTAGCCATGGGGGAGGGTTAGTTACCATATCTTGGTACACTAAAATGTAAGGAAATTGGTCCGGGTGTCCACGGGGTCCTGGCACTTGGACTCGGTCGAATACGGCTGCAATTACCTTTCCATCCAATGAGCCTTCCGGAGGCCATCCTACCTTAAAAGAGGGCCATTCTGAAGAGCAAAAAGTTATTAGTTTATTTTTCTTAATTATCACAGACAAATTAGATCCTCTGGTTTTAAACTCTGAGAAATGTTCAACCATCAGGGACAAAGGGTGGTCTGTCCCTGTCCCATTTCAACCTCCTTTAGGAAAACACAGAACAAATAAAAGACAAGTGGTTACACAACAAGAGCCACCAAAGCAGACAACACAAATATCCGATACCCAGAAGAGATCTCGTTCCAGTACCACAGATTGGAGGTGCCTCCGCCCCTCTCCTGAAGGGGGCTACTCTTACCAAAAAATGCCCACAGCCTGCCTCCGGCACGTCCACCAGTTTCCCGATCCGGCGCATCCGCCAGTTTCCAGCTTTTCCTGATGGACCAGTATCCTTACCCAAAGGACATATTCTGGTCCTGCCAGCTTCCTGAACTTCCAAACCTTTCCTGATGGACCAGTATCCTTACGCAAAGGACATATTCTGGTCCTGCCGGCTTCCTGAACTTCCCTCTATTGCAGGCAGCTTCACTCACTCCGAATTTTCCTTTCCCGGCCAATGCACCAAATGTTGAGCCCGTGTTCAGAAAGGAGTGTCAGCGCGAGAAAGCTACCGCTGACACGATAATGCAAAAGCAAAAGGAAAGTTTATTTGCTAGCTCAAGCTAGGGTACCTGCTTACACCAATGCAGCGGCTTGAGCAAAAGACCCCGTGCTCTCTTACTATTACATTTTTATAGGAAAATATAGGGTGGAGTAAAGGGGTACAGATGATTGGTTTTTGCTAAGGGGTTTAGGGCAGAACTCTGAGACGTGCTGGAATCCCTGGCTCTAAAGTCCAGTTAGGGAATAATTATCTAGGGAGGATGTAAAGTCCTGATGCGTGGGAGACTTGCAGGAGCCAGGTAAAGCTCTGATACGTACTGGAATCCGGAGGGGAGATAAAAGCCCTGAGTTGTGGGATGCGTTAGAATCCCTGGCACTAAAGACTTCTGGTTAAAGAATTACCTGGAGGCCATTAGGACTCAGGCCTCACACTACCTTACAGGGATACTTATACCTGAGTTTGAGGAATTGGGGATGGGAGCTATGTAACTGGTCTCAGACTGGATGGTGCCAGGTCCTGGTCAAGGGGACAGGCATATGAGCTGCACATTTAAGTTAGCTAGATACACTTCTTGGAGAAATCAATCATTGGAGAATAGAAGGGCTGTGTATGCACAGGGAGACAGCTCAGGGTGCAGGAATGTATGGGAAGGAAGGACAAAGGGAAGAGGTAACTATGGGGAAGAAGTGGGAGGGGAGCTGTTGCACCATGGGAAATTGCAGTCAATGTCATGAGATAAGGAATATGTGAACTGCTGTATGGAAAGTGAATTTGCTCTGTAAACTTTCACCAAAATCACAATAAAAATTTTTTAAAAAATAGCCAATAATAGCCCCAGTCTGGATTTCTCCAAACATTTCCCCAAACTTTACAGCCTAGGATGTCTTGTGACAATGTGGCAGATGACACTTTGGCCAAATGCTTTGCCAATATATAACAGGGGTCACCCACATTCCATCCTGAAATTATTGAGACTTTAGGCTCTGCCTCCCTCCCTTCTCCACTCAGCCCACTCTAGCAGCACTGTCATATTTTAAGCTCCTTCAGGCTATATTTTATGACCTGGCTTCCCTGTGGGGACTGTGGGACACAGCTGTAGCAATAGCCAATTTCATGTGCAAGGAATTTAGTTATCTAGACTAAACATGGTGAAAGATACCAAACTTTGGTTCAGTTAGGAGTGCCTTTGGCTGCAAGCAACAAAACACTTGGTTAATGGGTAGGGATTTATTGTCTCAGACAACAGGAAGTCAAGGTTATTCTAGGGCTGGTGGAACAGCCCAGTGATGCCCAAGGACTCAGGATCTTCCTTTCTCTTTGTGTTGCTGTCCTTCTAAATCAGGCTTGTTTCTTGGTTTGACCAATATAAGCTGAGTCAAGACAATTAATCAAAACAGGATCTGTCAAAAGGAATTTTGAACAAGACTGGAGTAGTCTCAAGGAACAGATCCCCGAACTACACCACTACAGAACTGACACTATCTCACAGAGCCCCAGATGTCACAGCATGTCTGCTGCCTGGAGCTTAACTTTACTGTGCCTGGCACTGCCGCGTGCATCAGCCTCACTTTGGGGCTTAGAGCTTAAATGGCAACCACTGCTGGACACTGGGGCCTCCTTCTGGGTTGATGGCTCCTAAGGTTGAATTTGATTGGTGGAGTCCAGATCACATGCCTGTGCCTTGGCTACAAAGGAGGCTGCTCCCACTTCAGTGACCCATGACTCTCAAGATTCCTTCAACATAGACTGCATTCTAAACTTATGACCAAAAAACCAAACCAAACCAAACAAAACAAAACCTACTGCTGTCGAGTCGGATCCAACTCATAGTGACCCCTCCTTAGGTTCTGAGGTCGTATCACTATGGAAGTAGATTGCCCAGCCTTCCTTCTGAGGAGTGGCTGGTGGAAATTCACCAGCCTTCTGGTTAGCAGTCAAATGCCTTGGCATTATGCCACCGCAAAGCTATGGGGTGGCCAGAAAACAACAAATATCATCTCACCTGCTGTTTCTACTTCTTCCCTTCTCTTCACTCTACTCTGATTTGCTTATGTTCCACAACCATAATTGTCAACAGTCATCAATGACCTCCACATGACCAAGTCCCAGGGTGGTGCTCTGTCCTGCTCAACCTCTCAGTTAGTGTGTGACCTGTTCAACCTCTTCCTTTGAAACACTTCTCTCCTAATTTTCCTTTTTGTCCTCTGGTCACTCTTTCTCTTTCTTAACATGCTCTTCATTCTCCTGATTTCTGAGTTAGAGGGATGCTCAGGGCTTGGCACTGGTCCTCCTTTTTCTTTTTATCCCCTCTCCACCTGGATGTGTTCATCTGTAAATCGATGCCCCACCTTCCTATGTCCAAGTCAGATCTCTCTTTTGACTTCCTAGTGCTCTTAAATTATTATTTGATGTTTGTTCCACAGACATCTCAACTTCATGTGCCAATTCAGAGCTCCTGATTTCTCTTTTAATCTGCCTACTCACTCTCAACCAGTGCACCCCATCCCAGCAAGTGGCAACACTCTTTGAAGCCAGCAATATATGTGTTATCTTTGATTCTCCTTTTTCCTTCTTACTCCATATCCATCCATCAGTAAATTATACTGACTTCTATCTTTAAAAGGAGCTCCAGTGGCACAGTGGTCAAGGCATTTGACTGGAAACCAAAAGGCCAGCAGTTGAAACCCACCAGCTGCTCTGAGGGAGAAAGATGAAGCAGTATGGTCCCAAATGGCTTTATAGCCTTGGAAACCCTGTGGGGCAGTTCTACTTTGTCCTGTAGGACAAATAGTTGGAATTGACTTGATGGCAGTAGCTTTGGTTTGGCTTTCTATCTTCAAAATGTATCTCATATCTCCCTACTTCTCCCTGTTTCTACTACCACCATTCCCATCTGAGCATCCATCATTTTCCACTTGGATTGTTCCAAAGCTTCCTAATAGGTCTCTCTGTACTCAGTCTTATTCCTTCTAGCCCAACCTCCAAATAGAACCAGAAGAGTGGTATTTTTCAAACATAAATTGGAGCACATTGCTCCTCTGATTCAACCCTTCCAATGACTTCCCATTTAACCAAGAATAAAATCCACATTTTCCACTGTGCCCTCTGTGGCTCCATGTGATCTGCTCCTGTTCCTTTTACTGTGTTCCAGCTACCCTGGTTTTTCAGGGTTGAGCAAACCAGTTCTATGCTGCCATAGGGCATTTTCACTTAGTGGTGCAGTGCCTAAGGCATTTGACCGCTAATCAGAAGTTTGGTAGTTCAAACCCACCAGTGTTCCAAGGAAGAAAGATGAGACAATCTACTTCTGTAAAGACTTACCACCTCAGAAATCCCATTCATGGTGGTTGCTATGAGTCAGAATCGACACAATGGCAGTGGGTATTCCCTGTCTGTAATGTTTTTCCTGGCACTCTTGCTATGATTGACTCATTCTCCACCCTCCAGATCTGTTTAAATATAATGCTATCAGAGAGGCCTGTGGTCCCTCAATGTTATCATCATCTCAGACCTCAGTTTATTTTCCTCTTCTCACTTGAACATTTGCTTGATTTGTAATCATTGTATTTATTTTTTCCCTTATCTGCTTCCTTATTTGAATACCAAGCCTCTAAGGGCAAGGACTACCCTGCCTTATTCACTGACTAGAGGAGCTTCTGAGGGCAGTTGTAGCTCCGTGGTAGATTTCTCACTTTCCATGCCCATAACTTGGTTCAATTCCGGGCCAATGCACTTCATGTGCAGCCATGGCCTATCTGTTAGTGGAGGCTTGCTTGTTGTTTCCAGACTAAGACTAACTAGGAAGAAAGGCCTAGTGATCTTCTGAAATGAAAATCCTAAAGGTCCAATCCTGTTGTGCATCGGGTTGCCACAAATTGGGAGCTGACTAGACTGGCAACAACAACAATCTGGAAGAGTTGGCACTCAATAAATAAATGTTATGTGAATGATTGATTTCTCCTTTCCTCAACTTAGCCCAGCACCTGGGGCCCCAAAAAGCTTTGTTGACTCATTGGGCTGAACACTTGAGTGAATGTTGCCTGTAGGATATGTTTTTCTTTTCTTTTCTTTTTTTATGGAGGAGAAATGGTTTTGCAAACTGTGTGCCAACTCAGCTCTCCAGGTGCATTTACAACTCATCGATCTGGTCTTGAACATTTTAATAAGCAGCAGGGAAATCCAGCCAGCAACTCACCCCCAGGAGCACAGCTGCCATGAATCTACACTCTATGGCAGCTCCTACACTTGTAAAAGGTGCTCCCCGGAGGCCTTGGACCTCCTGGCTGTGTGGCACATTGACATGTGTGATGCAAGTTCTCCAAAGACCCAGGTGAAGTTTGTGTTGGGTAGATCCCCCAGGCAGGTCAACGGTATTTTGATTTATGATGTGCTGCCCTTTCCCTTTGAGTACAAGCCAGAGCCAGTGTTCAAGCTCCTTTTGTTCAGGCTTGTCAAGTTGTAGGAAAAGTCATGGATACTCAGACCACAGGCCTGCAGCCTGGGCACTGTGAGGCTCTGATTTATATTGTAAGGGTGTACTCCTCACCCCTCATCCATTGAAACTACATTGTTGTTGGTTGCTATAGAGTTGGCACCAATTCATGGTGACCCTATGTACAACAGGGTTGTGTTGCCTGGTCCTGTGCCATCTTCACAATCATTGGTATGTTCCAATCTATTGTTGTGTCCAGTGTGTGTTTTAAGTGACCTCCAACCTAGAGGGCTCATCTTCCAGCACTATATCAGATGATATTCTGTTGTGATTCATAAGGTTTTCACTGGCTAATTTATGGAACTAAATTGCCAGGCCTTTCTTCCTGGTCTGTCTGAGTCTGGAAGCTCTGCTGAAACCTGTCCACATGGGAAACCCTGCTGGTATCTGAAATACTGATGGCACAGCTTCCAGCATCACAGCAATATGAAAGCTCCCACAGTACAACAGACTGACCAATTGGTGATGGATTGTAACTACAGGTAGCTTTTATTAGGCTCTGGCTATGTGTCAGCACTGAGCTGACCCTTTGTGTACATCATCTTTAGTCTTCACGCAACTCTGGGAGGTGGAAGGGCCTCAGTTTTGCAGATGAGGCCACCAGTACTCTGAGGAGCATCACCATTCAAGAGGGAGGATGAGCTAAGACTGAGCAGGCCCCCTGACTTCCGGCCAACACCTTCCAACTCCTCCAAAGACGTGATGAAGCTGTGAAGAAATCTTTGCTAAGATTTTCTGAAGGTGAGGTTATGTATGCCCTGAGGGTTCCTGAGTTTGCTTCTCTTGTCAGAATGGAGACTTGGCAGCCTGGGAAGGGGAGAGTTATGGGGCACACCTGAGCCCACCTTGACCGAGTGACTGGGCCAGAGTGGGTCCTGGGGGCTGCTAATTCCCCCACAAACCTCCCTTAAAGTGTCTTAGTGCTTGGATTGACAGCTGCAGTCCACCTTGGGAAGCACAGGCTCTTAGAAGAGGAGGTACCTGGGGGCTCCTCAGCCCTTCTAGCTCTTATAATCCTTTTTGTGTCCATGAACCTCACCCCACATCAATCAGGCACTTATCCCACCACATACTAACTGATACTGTGATTACTCTGCCAATTACTTCACAATGCCTGAAAGGCATGGGTATGGAATGGATGAACTTATGGATAAATGGACAGATGGATGGGCAGATGGATGAATAGGTGGATGGACAGATGGATGAGTGGATAGATGATGGATGGATCATTGGATGGATGGACAGTTGGATTTTGCCAGACAGATGGGTGGATGGAGAGATGGATGGGTGGATGGATGGATGGATGGCAAGAAAAAGGATTTGCCTCCATTTGTCCAGTCAGCTGTAATAAAGCTGGATAACACACTGTCCTTCTCTCCCTAAGTCCCCTGCCTTCCTCTTCTTCCTTGCTGTCCTGCAGATCTTTCCTCCCACATCGGGGCAATGTGACTGGCTTTTGGGCTGGGATCAGGCAGAGTGTCCATCCTATCAGTGGGCTGTGGTAAGACGAGGATGTGGCTCTGGTCACCACAAGCAGGATACCAGAGGTGGGGGTTGGGGTGCAGGAGGCAGGAGGGCTGAATGTGGCCTCTGGCCACAGCTCCCTCTGTGGAAATTGACTCTGGCTCCCCACCCTTCTGCCAATAGAATTTTCTGTGATGAGAGAGTGTTCTATCTCTATGCTGTCCAATATAGCAACCACTGGCCCTGGTGATAATGAGCATTTGAAATGTGGCTAATGTGATAGAGAAGCTGAGTTTTTAATGTTATTTAGTTTTAATAAATTTAAATTTATATCCTAACAGCCCAGATGACTAGCGGCTACCGTTTGGAAAGCGCAGCTCTGGCAAACTGGACTGGCTCTTGTTTGTAAAATGGCTCCATCCAAGGGGCCAAACCAAACCCACTGCCATCGAGTCAATTTCCACTCATAGTGACACTATAGTACAGAGTAGAACTGTCCCATTGGGTTTCCAAAGGTGTAAAATCTTTACAGAAACAGACTGCCTCACTTTCTCTAGTGGAGTGGCTAGTAGTTCCAAACTGCCAACATTTAGATTAGCAGCTGAATGCTTTAACAATCAGAGCTCCTTTTCACCAAAGGGGCAGGTCCCAGGAAAAGTGGGCCCTAATTCCTAAACCTAAGAATGTCAACTGGAGCTGGGGGAGGGTCTCATGAAAGCAGAACATTGGCAGGCACAACTATGTAGGCACACAGGGCTCTTGGATCCCACTGTCTCACTGGGGACAGGTGTCTGGCCTTGGCTAGGGAAGCATTTCATGCCAGACACACTGAGGCTGAGACTGCTATTACCTGCCTCACATCCCTCACTGCCTCTCAGGACTCCCAGTTTCCAGTCAGGCATATGGCCTCTGAATGTCACAACCTCCTTTGAAGCTAGGTGTAACCATAGGACTAAGTTTTGTGAGGCTGCAGTTAGAGGCTGTCTCAAAAGACAGATGTTGGGGCCTATGTCTTTGTCCCTCCACCTTCCTCCTTGCTGCTGCTGGAACATGACACCTGAGTGTGGGGGCTCAAGAACCCCCTTGAGCCATGAGGATGAGGGCAACACTTCAAGGATGATGGAGGGGAAGGGTGGAAGTAGCCTGGGTTCAAGTTCTGGCCACAACTAGTTCCTACAACAGGATGGGAAATGCTGGTGGGACCAGCCTACCAGACATGCTGCCTTGTCCTCCCCCAGACTACCTGGGCCATCAGTGCTGAGGGGTAGGTACAGCTCCCTTGACAGCTCGGTTTCTTCTCAGTCCTTTCTGTCCCCTTCACCCTCATGAGAACCTGATCTCATCTTCTGAGAGCACTGGCTTCTATGCAGACTTTCCTACACTGGTGTTCAAGGTCTGAACCTTGTCCTGTGAGGCTTTTGGATCCAAAATCAAAGCTCAAAATGAAAACTTTTCTCTCTCAAAAAGCCTGTCTCTGGCAATTTTAAGCCTTGATTCTTAAGATGTATTTTCTCTCCCCAAAGTCTTGATGCTCTGCAGTGGATGTCGAAAGTCCATAACTGCATGCTCTGTTCTCTGCTGAGTCCCCACCCTGAGGACAGGGAGTCTCCAACAACCTCCTGCCACATGGGCTAAATAATGACATAGCAGAAAGTACAACAACAAAAGCAAAAAACAAAACAAAGCACTTTGGTTAATATATCAAAGTATTACCCTACAATAAACAGAAATTGTTTCCCATGAATTGAACATAAACCTTTTCCTTTGAAATGGTGTTCTGTTAATGGAGCAGGAACTTGTTGGCCTGAAAGTTATTTGGACCCCATGGGAACCAGTGGGAGAACACAAATTGGAGGGTGGATGATCCAATCTGAAAGACTTTAGCTCCCTTTGAGGACTTTTGCAACTCACTCTTCAAACCAGAGGCCAGGCCAGGCCAGGCCCCCTCAACACACACACATTCACACACATATATATATACACAAACACATATGCATCTACTCACACACATAAAGATATACAAACACACTACACATGTGTACACACACACACACACACACATATATACAAATGCACACATTCTCTCTCTCTCTGCTGACCATCACTTCTGCCTGGTTCAATGTTCTCCCTGCCTCTCCACTCTGTCAAAGAATAATACTTTCACTTCTGCCTTGTTGGGTCCAAGAGACCATGGAGTTAAAGAAAATAGGAAGCACACATGTTTCTCCATTGACATCGTGAGGCCCTCAGTACCCCAGCAGAAGGGGGTCTGGAGATTGCAGATGTGATCTGTTTTTTCCTGGAGCAGTGGGTGTCAATGGCATCACTAAGGTTGGTGTCACCAGTGTGGTAACTCATGGTGTCATCCTCCCACCAATCCTTCGCCATGGACCTCCCTCTGTACCAGATCATACAGAACCCTTAGTCATGTTTATTATCTGTTTTAATCACAGAATAATATGTGATAAATATAGTTGAAAATTGCCTAAATGTAGTATTTCTTATATGAATAATAACAACAAAATTGTTTTATAAATCTTTTGACATTAATTACATTATTAGTAACTAAGCGGAGGAAGCCTTTTTTGATTTTTCTCCTTTTCCTTTAATTACATCTTTATTTTAAAAAAAATGATTGATATACATTCACAAATAATAATTACCAAAATATTGTAGCTAAAACACCAGAAATTTTGACAAAATCAGTGACTCTAAAAACACCTTCAACAACAAAAACAACAGCTTGTGCTTGTATCACATACAGAGGAAACCACGTGATTCAAAGCATCATTGTCATTGGGTAATAATGACAGCTCTGACTAGAGCACATTGAAAGATTCAAAAAGTAAATTAGCATAGATGTTTAGCCTTGCATGTATATTGATACATGTAAGCTAGGCTTGGGAGCTCTGGCCTAAGGCATTTGACTGCTAACCAGAAGGCTGATGGTTCAAACCCACCAGCCACTCCTCAGAAGGAAGGTTGGGCAATCTACTTCCGTAGTGATACTGCCTCGGAAACCCAAGGAGGGGTCGCTATGAGTCAGATCCGACTTGACAGCAGTGAGTAAGCTAGGCTTATGAAGAATCATTTTGTTGTTAAAACTTCAAGATAGTTTTATAAAAAATAATACATTTCTGATGAAACACTGCAAGAAAAATTTATAGACAGTCATTTTGGTGTAACCCCCTCTGACAATGTCACTGGCTGAAGTCTACACCCCCATACTCCCCCAATGATGCTGCTGGTAGATGGGCAGATGGCCAGAGGTTGGATTGTAGCACTTGTTAGTGAAGTAGTGCTCCAATCTATACAGTCTTAAATCATGGATAGTTTTGAGGCTCTGGATCCTCAGGCTCCTCCTGGATTCAGGGTGGCTTTTCCCTCCTACTTGGGGACCCAGGGACCTAAAGGTCTTACCTATCACCTCAATGGTGTCTGTTCTTAGGAACACCTAAGACCTTAATGTGAAGTCCTCAGGGAGTATTTAAATAGGGGTCTAACTCTCAAAGTTTAGGAATGAGTGGTGGAATTTTATGCATCATCTGGTGTGTGGGACAGATCTATTTCTGTGTCCTGACCTTTTCTAGTGCCCTTGAAATTACTCACTGTCTGGGTTTAAGGATCTGACCACAGTAGTGAGGCCAAGTGTATGCAATGGATGACTAGATCTCTATTGAGAGGTTCCAGAGCTGTGGGTGTATACCTAGAATCAGCTAATTTAGAGACTCGTCTGCACCCCATAGAGACTAAGCTGACAGTCAAGGGTCTCAGAGCTCAGTTCTCACTCTGCCTATCTGCCTGTGTGACCTGGGGCCCCCAGCCTCTCTCTGGGTGTCAGACTTTTTCTCTTTAAAGGGAAGTAGGTCCCCTCAGCCACAAGAAACACACTGAGCTTCGTGTCCTGGATTCTAAATGCCATTCTTTTTGGAGGGACCAGAGCTCTACTGGGAACTGGGTGAATCTAGGTCTAGGGCAGGGATAATCTGAGGCAGGAGGCAGGTCTGGGACATCTTGTGCCAGAAAGCAAGGACATGCCTAAAGATTTCTTGGGGCAGCTGGAGCCTCAAAAAACCATATTGACTGCAATTGAGCATAAAGCCTAAAAATACAAACACATGAGTCCATTGTGATAATCAAAAAGAGGAGAGTCAAAGAAGGAAAAAAGAGGAGCAAGAACCCTGCTGACTGTGATGGGAGGTGAGCATTGTACCTTTTCAGGAGGAGGACATGCCCATCCAGGTGCAGGGAAAGCCCTTCTTTATAGAGAATGCCAGATAATGTAGAAGGAAACCACACCCACTTCCATTGAGTCTATTCCAACTCTGGTAGCACAGTGCCTAAGGCATTTATTCAAACTCACCAGTCACTCCTCAGAAGGAAGGTTGGGCAATCTACTTCTGTAGTGATACTGCCTCAGCAATCCAAGGAGGGATTGCTATGAGTTGGATCTGACTCTACAGCAGTGAGTTTGATTTGGTTTTGGAAGGATAGAGTAGAACTGACCCATAGGGTTTCAAAGGTTGTAAATCATTACAGAGGAGGTCTGGTAGCATAGTGCCTAAGGCACTTGACTGCTAACCAGAAGGCTGGCGGTTCAAACCCACCAGCCACTACTCAGGAGGAAGATGGGGCAATCTACTTCCATAGTGATACTGCCTTGGAAACCCAAGGAGGGGTCACTATGAGTCAGGTCTGATTCGACGGTATATAACAACAACACAAATAATTACAGAACCAGATGCCTCATCTTTCTCCTGAGGAGCAGCTGATGGGTTCAAACCATCTACCTTTTGGTTAGCAGCCAAATGATTTAACCACTGCACCACCAGAGCTCTTTATGTAGAAGGTTGTTGTTGTTATGTGCCATCAAGTTGGATCTGACTCATAGTGACCCCTCCTTGGGTTTCCGAGACAGTATCACTACGGAAGTAGATTGCCCAACCTTCCTTATGTAGAAGGAAGAATCACTGGTCTGCTTTCATTGGAAGCTAAAACTTTATGGAAAATTATTGAGGACTTGGAAGCTCACCAGGGCCTCTAGTGGTGTAGTGGTTAAGGCATTTGGCTGCTAACCAGAAGGTCGGTAGTTCAAACCCACCAGCTCTGCAGGAGGAAGGTGAGGCAACCTATTTCCTAAAACTATGAGATGGAGCTGACTTGATAGCACTGGGGTGGTGGATGGTGGGGAACACTCACAGGCACTGAGGTGTCACCCCACAGACAACTTGGGTTGTCTGTGTAAGAAGCTCTTTTGGGAAGAGATCTAGTACTTTTAAGCTGGACCCCTTGCCCCTGCTTCCCACCGGACACTGTATCTCTCTTGCAGACAACTGCCAGCTGCCTTTCCTTCTAACAAGGGGCCACCCTGGACAAGGGTCCTTGCCCTGGGGTCCCAGAACCCCTTTGCTGGTCCTCAGGAGTGGAGGACAGAGAATCATGCTCACCAGGTGGCCCAGAGGGAGAGGAATGATTGTGCTTCTGGGGGCCTGGGTCCCTCAGGACTCTCATGCTCAGAAGAAGGCCAGCAGGGCTTTTAGGTCTTCCTGCCCTCCCAGCATGTGGCTTGGGCCTAGTCTCTGGGCCTCTTGGCCTTCTCTCCTGGAAGATCAGGGGTGCATGAATTGAAATCCCTGCCACTTCTTAACATTTTATGAAATAAACACACTCTGAAAATCAGTAGCTTGGCCTTTCTTTGTCTTAAGTGAGGTCTGAGATTATAGAAACAACACTCAGCAGCAGAGTGACTCTATGAAATTTGACTTTCAGAGGACCCTTTGTAGCTAAAAAGAGTGAGATTACCTCACGTCCTAGTGTTAAGTGACAAAAGTAAGTAAAAGCAGCACCTATACAAAGAAACCATTCACCACACACACACATAAACATGCACACCACATACATTCATACAGACACAGAGAGACACATATACACACATATAATATACTTGAGGCATTAAGCTTTTTGTGTTGAGCATAGAAGGGGAATAGGAAGGACCCAGTCAACGAGGCTTCTGGTGGGAGGCTCTGGGAGGGCTCAGGAGACAACAGAGGGGAGTGAATGTGGGTGGGGTTATTGTGTGGCTTATGTTATTTGTGGAGTTAGAAACATAAAAAGGGAAGTGTGACAGTCAGGCATGTGTGTAGGGGGAGGGGATGCTTTCTGGAACATGGGTACATAAAGAAGGCTGTGTATGCCAGACTGCTTGGTATTCCTGTCCTCAGAAGTCCCCTTCACTTATCATGTGGTATACCTGAGCTCCACCTGTGTCCCCTTCAGCACCTCTTGTGCAAGTGTGCCCACCTGTAGGGCACCATGTTCCTTGGCTCACCTAAGTATAGCTCCCCTCTGACCAGGTGGGCTTACTGTCATTAGCCTCATTTCTTAGGGAGAAAATCGAGACTCAGAGAGCCTTGGGGACTTGCTCATGGTCACACAGCTAGGAGCAGGCTTCTAAATGTACTTTCTTTTCCTGTCCTTCTACCCTGCCCCCTGCCTAGCTACTTCCTCATACAGCCTCCATGGCTAACCTACCTTGGAAGGGTTGAAGGCCTGGCCTGAGCCCTTTTCCTGGGGAAAAGACCAGGTCTGGGTTGCTAGGATGTGGTTGTTACCAGCTGATGCCTGTATGTCAGCTCCATGTGTGAGAGACTGTGGCCCTCATATCACTTTGACTCTTGGTCCTGAGCTGCAGTTTCCTTATCTTAACCTCAGGAGTATGTGAATACCAAGGGAGATGCTGATGGGAGGGGCTGCCACAGGCCTGGTGCATGGGGAGTGGGTAGGTGAGGACCGTGAGCCCCCTTGTGCCCTGCTATGGAGGGCAGTGGTCACCAGTCAGCTCCAGAGCCCAGAAGCTGGAAACTCATCACCTGGCACCTTGCTCAGTGAGAATGGGAAGGGAGCAATTAGAGGAGAGCAAGCTGCAGGGGGACAGAGCACGTCTGTTGATGCTATCCTTGCCTGCACAGTGGACATCATAATGTACCCTTCAAGCAGGTGGCTGTGAGATGACACAGCACAATGAAGGGAAAAGGATTGGAGCAGACAGGCTTCCTTCTCAAAGAGGTGATGGTAAACACAAATAAAACTTTTTCCTCCCCTCCTTCTCCTAGTACAACCACTTCCCTCCGCTCTTCTGGGCAGCACCAGAGGTCAAGAGAAAAGAAAGGCTTCCACGTGATGTGGGGTGATAGAAGGGAAGAGGGAGCAGAGCAGGGGCTGCGGCCCAAGGGGGCCTCCCTAATAGGGCCCCACAGGTCCAGTTCAAAGAGACCCTGCATGCTTTCAATTGCTAAGCAGTCTGTTCCTTTGAACAAGACTTAGCCAGAAATATCTTAGTCATAGTGATGCCACAAAGGAGCTGTAACAGGACCTTTTTCAGCAGGGAGCTAGGCCCCAGGAAATAGTACTGGTCAATGGCCCTTCAAGCCCCCATTCTGAGGGGACCAGGACTGTCCCATGGGCATGGTGTAGAGTGTGAGAAGGGGCAGTATTCCAGCCAGGCAGGAATTTACTGACCACTTGGTACCAGAGACCCATTGTCCCCCCCCCCACCACCACCACCTGGTGGAGAACAAAATCAAGCCTTCCTATAGATAGATGCCTGAAGAGAGGGGTGCAAGATGGATATGGTTTAGGGGCAGACCTGGGCTACATTGCAATGAACACCCAAGCCTGTGGCTCACCTAGAAAGAGATGCCTGCCATACACCCAGGCTTGTGTACATACATAAGCCCCAATATTCTAACCTCGTCTTGGTGCAGGGCAATCATCATCAGTGAGGACGCTGAGACAAGAGTACACCTGAAGTCAAGTAGGCACATTGGGTGGCCCTCTAGTTCTTCCAGACCAACCTTTGTCCTTCCTGGGACCAGTGTGTTATTCATGCAGACATTTTTTAAAAATTAAATATGTTGAATTGGTAATAGTTGCACATTGGTGCAAAATTCAAATGTGCAAAAAGTGAATGGTAAAAATCTTCCTCCCCCCGCCCCTGCTTCCAGCTCCCCTTTGCTGGAAGCAACAGTGACATCATGTTCTTGGATATCTTTTAAGAGATATTTTCACTTATCCAAACAAATACATTTATATATTCCTTTGACCACTTTTGAGTCCCTGGGTGGTGCAAAGGCACTCAGCTACTAACCAAAAGGTTGGCAGTTTGAGTCCATCCAGAGGTGCTTCAGAAGAAAGGCCTGGTGATCTATTTCTAGAAAACCAGCCATTGAAGACCCTATGAAGCATAGTTCTCCCCTGACACACTTGGGGTCTCCATGAGTCAGAGTCCACTCTACAGCAACTGGTGGTGCTGCTTTTTTTTTTTTTTTTTAACCCAAATGGCAGCAAACTGTACACACTGCTTTGTATCTTTTTGTTGTGATTATTATTTCATATATTATGGAGCTCATTCCTCATGCATATAGAGCTGCTGCTTTTGTTTAATGCTACGTATTATTTCATTGTGGGAGCCAGTATTGCTATTTGTACTATATATATATTGTTGTTGTTGTTATGTGCCATCGAGTCGGCCCCGACTCATAGCGACCCCTCCTTGGGTTTCTGAGGCAGTATCACT
>NW_006921606.1:2850188-2856456 GCF_000298275.1 Orycteropus afer afer
ATAATTTATTTAACCAGTGTCCTATTAATAGACATTTAGCTTGTTTCCATATTTGGCTGTTGTTGAATAATTAAAAAAAAATTTATTACAAAATTAAGCATCAGGCAGGCTGCATATGCAGCACCTTTGAATCAGAGGCTGGTGATCACCACAGGAGGCAGAGCAGGCTTTGGTGGCTGGGTGCTTTGCTCTGACCTCTACTTGGCACACTCTCTGCCTCGGGGCTGACTGGCTCTTGTCCAACAATGTTGGGGCATGAAACTGTGCAACTGTGTATGTCTAATTAACAGCCACAGATGTAGCCAGTGTTGGATGTGTTTCTTGTTATTTCTGATGAATGGTTGCCCTCTCCAGAAACTGCCTTCAAGATTTTTGTGCCTCAGATCTTATTTGTTCTAGCTGATATGGACACTATGTTTTAATGATCATGTTAAACAAAACCATAATCTTAACCCTGTTAGTTGCCTCTTAATTAGCTGCTTATGTAAGCATTCTTTCCTCCTAGGTATACAAATTAACAATTTCCAACTCCTCTTTGAACCAACACACTGTTTTGTCACCTTGCCAGTTCCTTGGCTAGAGAGTTAATGAAGTTTGACACACGCTCAAGAGCAATTTATATTAAGAAATCTTGCGTCAATGCAATTACCAGCACTCTGGCAACATCATTTCACACATGCCCAAGTTTATCTGTAGGATGCATTCCTAGAAGTGTGTGTAATGGATGATGGCTTTGCAGGTGGCATCCTTTCCACCTCTTTTTAGCATTCCTTCAAAAGCTAGACTATTAACAACAGCACTTCCTGCCTCCCTTGCAGCTAGAATTCCAGATGTGCACTGGGTTCTGCCCTGTGGTAAATATTTAACAATGAGCTTTCCAGAAGACAAAACAAAAGGAAAAAAGGAAAGAGAAAGGGAAAGAAGGTGGGAAGGGAGGGAGGGAGGGAGGACTGAAGGAAGATAGGAAAGAAGGGAGAGAGGAAGAAAAAAGCCCTGATTTGTAGCACTTGTTAATTTCCATGATGTAAATAATCCCACTGTAGTTGATATTAGTCATTTGGAAAGAGACATGTACAATTGGCTCTAGATGGGGTGAACCAATTCCATTACATCTCTGGTTCTGCCAATTAATTGCATGCCACTACTATTTGGAGGCCAAGACCATCTTCCTGTTGGCTTTAGACTTCCTGCTGGAAAGCAAAGTTGCAGTGGTTATTTTTTCTGTGGCAGTATTCTAGTGTCTGTTTTCTCCCTTTGTGGGATAAAAGGGATGATGGGGGTAGCACTGGTCCTCTGGACTGCTCACCTGGCTGACCAGAGCGGAGGTCACTGAGTCGGCCCATCCCAAGGTGCTACTCTGGACTACACTCCAATAGGCCCATGCCTATTCCTCCTGCCCTCTCTATAAAATTGTAAGCCCCTAATTTCCTGTTTAGGAGAAATACTGAATATACCATAGACTGCCAGAAGAATTAACAAATCTATCTTGGAAGAAGTACACCTAGAATGCTCCTTAGAAGAAAGGTTGGTGAGACTTTGTCTCTCGTACTTTGGACATATTAACAAGGGCCAGTCCCTAGAGAGGGACATCATGCTTGGTAAAGTAGAGGAAAGAGGAAGACCCTCAATGAGATGAATAAACACAGTGGGGGCAACAATGGATTCAAGCATAGTAAAGATTGTGAGTAGGATACAGGCCTAGGCAGTGTTTTGTTCTGTTGTACATAGGGTTGCTATGAACTGGAACCAACTTGGTGGCACCTAACAACAATTTCCTGTCTAAACCCCTTTTTCTTGAAATTGTTAGAGTGATTTCTTTTCTTGTAGCTAAACCCCGACTGGTATAAAAATGAAATGGAAATCACTTTTTAAAAAAAGCAAAACAAAACGTATATACGTTTTTTAAACAAAATTGTGCTTTAGGTGAAAGATTACAGTGCAAATATTTCACATTTGATGGTTTGTGTATACAGTGTTTCATGACATTGGTTGTGTTCCCACCAATGTGTCAGCACTTTTCCCATTTCTGCTGTGCACTTCCTGCTTCCTTTCATCTGGATTTTCTACTCCTTCTTGCCTTCTCATCTTTGCTTTTGAGCAAATATCCTTTTGATCTTGTGTAATTGATTGTTCTAAGGAACACATTCCTCCAGGGTGTTATTGTTTATTTTATAGGCCTGTCTATTGTTTGGTTGAAAGATGGTCTCTAGGAATGGCTTCAGTTCCAGGTCAGAAGGGTGTCTTAGGGCTGTCATCTCAGAGGTTCCTCCAGTCTCTGTCAGACCAGTAAGTTTGGTCTTTGTTGTTAATTTGATTTTTTTGTTCTACATTTTTCTTCTGCTCTGTTCAGAGCCCTCTGTGTGTGATCCCCATCAGAGAAGTTGGTAGTGGTAGCTGGACAACATCTAATTCTTCTTTTCCTGGGGTCATGTAGGCTGTGGTTCATGTGGTCCATTAGTCCCGTGGATCAGTTGCTCCCTTGAATCTTTCATTTCCTCACTCTGTTTTGCTCTGGACAGGAAGAGACCAATAGTTGTATCTTAAATGGCTGCTCACAAGCATTTAAGACCCCAGATATGGCTCACCAAAATAGGATGCAGAACAATTGTTTTTATGAACTATTTTGTGCCAATTGATGTAGATGTCCCCCAAGTCTATGGCCCTTCACCTTCAAGCCTAGGAACTTCATCCCATGAGGTATTTCCATGACTGTACCCCTTGTGTACTCTATTGTCTATATACTTATGTATGTAGAAATGTCTACAACCAAACCTATATTTACAGGTGGGTCTGGTTCATTACACTCTCCCACACCACTTTACGTATCTATCTACCTATGTATCCATTCATTGTTTTAGAATTGTCTATGTTACAGTAATTACCATAAAAATAAACAAACAAAAAAACTCACTGCCATTGAGTTAGTGCCAACTTATAGTGATCCCAATTGGGTTTCCAAGACTGTAAATCTTTATGGAAGCAGACCGCCTCATCTTCCTTCTACAGAGTGGCTGGTGGGTTCAAACCACTGATGTTTTGGTTAGCAGTTGTGATAGTTGGAGCTGTGTGTCAACTTGGCTGGACTCCAGTTCTGTGTGGTTGTTCCCATGATGGGATCGGATGACTGTGTTCTGAGTGGCCAGTCTGCCCAAGGGGAGTTTCCCTAGGGGTGTGGCCTGCTTCCAGGATATCCAGGGACATCCTGGGAAGAGAGACATTCTTCTGTGGATTGGGACTCTGGTGTGCTTCCTACAACTTTCCGTGAGTGAGCAGCCCACTGTTCGGCCTGGAGATCTTGGATTCATCTTTCGTTGGAGTCAACAGCCAGTATACTGCCTGCCAGCCTTGAGCTTCTTGGACCCCTGCGGTTGCGGAAGCTAAGGCTGCCTCCAGCCCGATGTTTCCTCCAGGGACTTTGGACTTGCTGGCTTCTATATGTTTGTGAGATATTTTCCTAAGATAAATTTCTCTCTCTCTTTATATATATATAAGCTTTGCTGGTTTTTGTTTCTCTAGAGAACTCAGTCTAACACAGCAGTCAAATGCTTTAACCACTATACCACTAGAACTCCTTAGTAATTACCATGTTGTTGTTGTTGTTATGTGCCTTTGAGCCGGACCCGACTTATAGCAACCCCTCCTTGGGTTTCTGAGGCAGTACCACTATGGAAATAGATTGCCCAACCTTCCTTCTGAGTAGTGGCCAGTGGATTTGAACTGCCTGCCTTCTTGTTAGCAGTCAAGTGCCTTAGGCACTATTATGCCAATTGACCTTAGGGTCCCCAAGACTATGGTCCTGAGCCCCCATGCACAGTGACTCATTCCTCCAAGTGTTTGCTTATGACTAAGCAGTATTCATATCTTTATCCCCTGTATGCTGTACTACATTCATATAATACTTATTCATATACATATAAATACATAGGTAGAGATATCCTTTGTCAAATCTATATATATTCATGAGTGTGGTCTCATTCGCCTTCCCACTCCTGTTCAGCTTGAGCATCTCTCTATGTAGTCACCTGTAGATGTATGTAAACTTTTTCTTGTAGTTTTTTTTTTTTTTTTCCCCCCTTAATCGTGGTTGTTCTGGTTACCTAGTACCACTCTGGGAGCTCTGGGAGTGTAGTGCCTAAGGCACTTGACTGCTAACCAGAAGGCTGACGGTTCAAACCCACCAGCCACTCCTCAGAAGGAAGATGGGGCAATCTACTTCGGTAATGATACTGCCTCAGAAACCCAAGGTGGGCTCGCTATGAGTCAGGTCCGACTCAACAGCACATAACAACAACACAGTACTGTTCTGACAAGAAATATACCACAAATGGGGTGGCTTAACAAAAAGGAGTTTATTCTCTCACAGTTTGGAGGCTTTAAGACCAAGTTCCAAGTGCCACGCTCTAGGAGCTGGGTGAAAGCCCTGCAACTTTGTGTTCAGCTCTGCCTCCTGCTCCCGGTCCACTGGAGCTAAAGGATTTTCTTCACTCAGTCAGCTACTGGCTGCTGAGGCTGACAAACCCAAGGTTGACAAATAAAACGGCACAGTCCTGATGTTACCAAATCACACAGCAGGCCATTAACTCAAGTCCATTGAAAGTCCCAAGGTCGGCAGAACATGGCAGGCTGCTGAACAATGACATGGCTACATGCAGGGTTCAAGCATGCCATAAGCTAGAGACCATTCCCAAAGCTGCTGCTTATATATGGGAAGTACACCACATACCCAAAGCAGCTACTCAGCTGCTTGTAGTAGATCCCACCATAGAGCTGGTTGCCAGTCTCATCATGGGTAATAACTACCACCAGCTGCCCAGCCATTCAACCAGGCCCAACCAAGTTGACATACAACTTTAACTCCCACAGTGATGTCATAAAATATTTGTCCTTTTGTGATTGAATTATTTCACTAAACATAATATCCTCCAAATTAATCCACATTCTGAGATGTTTTGCACATTCATCATTATTATTTATTGTTGTGTAATATTCCATTGTGTGTATGTACTACAGTTTGTTTATCCATTCATCTGTTGATGGGCATTTAGATTGCTCCCATCTTTTCGCTATTGTGATAATGCTGCAATGAGCATGAGTGTGCATATGTCATGGCTCTTATTTATTTAGGGCATATACTTAGGAGTGAGATTGCTGGATCAAATGATATTTCTATTTCTAGCTTTTTAAGAAAGTACCATACCATTTTCCATAGTGTTTGTACCAGTTACATTCCCACCAGCAATGTATAAGAGTTCCAACATCCTCACAACCTCACCACTGTTTGTTATTTTTTAATTTTTTCTAATTAGTGCAATTATTGTCAGGGTGAGATGGTATCTCTTTGTACTTTTGATTTCCATCTCTCTAGTGGCTAATGAAGGAGCTCTGTGTGGCACAGTGATTAAGACATTCAGCTGCTAACCAAAAGGTCAGTGGTTCAAACTCACCAACTATTCTGTGGGAGAAGGATGAGGCAGTCTGCTTCCATAAAGATTTACACACTTGGAAACCTTATGAGCAATTCTACTTTGTCCTATACCAAACTCACTGCTCTCGAGTCAGATCCAACTCGTAGCGACCCCTCCATGTGTTTCTGAGGTGGTATCACTACGGAAGTAGATTGCTCAACCTTCCTTCCAAGGAGTGGCTGGTGGATTTGAACCACCAGCCTTCTGGTTAGTAGTCAAATGCCTTAGGCACTACGCCACCAGAGCTCCCCTTTGTCCTAGGGTAGCTATAAGTTGGAATCGACTTGATGGCAGTTGCAAGCATTTTACACTGATTGCAAGCAATTTTTTCATGTATGTGTTAATCTCCAGAATGTCTTCTTTGGTGAAGTGTCTATTCATGCCTCTGCCTACCTTTTTTTTTTTTTTTTTAATTTTTTATTGTCATTTGGGTGAAAGTTTACAGAGGAAATTCACTTTCCACGCAGCAGTTCACATACAGGTTGTCTCATGACATTGACTACAATTTACCACAATGCAACAGCTCCCCTCCCACCTCCTTCCCATAGTTTCCTCTTCCATATATTCTTCCTTCCTTTACACTCCTGCCCCCTGAGCTGCTTCCCTGTGCATACACAGCCCTTCTATTCTCCCTGATTGATCTCTCCAAGGAGTGTATCTAGCTAACTTAAATGTTCAGCTCATATGCCTGTCTTTTGTTTGGCTGGAAGCCACAGGAGTGGGTTCAATTCCAGACCTAAAGGGCAAGTAGAGGCTATAGTCTCAGTGTTTCCATCAGGCTCTATCAGACCAGCAAATCTGAT
>NW_006921606.1:2856790-2858079 GCF_000298275.1 Orycteropus afer afer
GTGACTGTGGTTCTGAGCCCACAGGTCCAACTATTCACTCCCTCTGGTTAGCTGGCTGTGCTCTGCCCATTTTTTTTGTTGGACTATTTGTCTTTTTGTTGTTGAGTTGTTGAAGTTTTCTATAAATTTTAGAGATTAGTCCCTTTCAGATATGTTGTAGCTGAATTTTTCCCCCTAGACTATAGCTGCCAAGCAGTCAAAATCACAGCCCAGCTAAGTTGACACACAATCTGTGTGTCAATCAAACTACCATATAGTGTCAGCTGTTCTCTGAATGTTTGGTTGAATCCTCTAGTGAAGCTGTCTGGGCCAGGACGTTTTTTGTTGTTTGTTTCTAGTTTTATTTGTTACCTCTTCAATGCTTTCTTTGTTATGGGTCTGCTAAATTTTTCAATCTCAGTTTGTGTTAGTTTAGGTAGGTAGTGTGTTTCTAGAAATTTGTCCCTTTCCTCTAAAAAAACCCAAACTTACTGCTGTCCAGTTGGATCCGACTCATAGCAACTCCTCCTTGGGTTTCTAAGGCAGTATCACTATGGAAGTAGATTGCCCAATCTTTCTTTCAAGGAGTGGCTGGTGGGTTTGGATCACCAGCCTTCTTGTTAGTAGTTAAATGCCTTAGGCACTATGCCACCCACCACCCAAACAGGGACTTGAACCCTGGTCCCTCAGATTAAAAGTTGATGCTCTACCGACTGAGCTGTCTGTGCACTTTGTTGGAATTACAGTTTTTCATAGTATTTGTTATGATCCTTTTTATTTCAGTTGGTTCTGTTTTAATGTTACCATCTCATTTCTTATTTGGGTTATTTGCTTCTCCTGTTTTTCTTTTGTCAGGTTGGTCAGGGTTTGTTGATTTTATTGATCCTTTCGAAGAACCAACTCCTGTTCTTATTGGTTGTTTTTCTGTTATGTTTTATGTTCTAATCTTTATTATCTCCTTTATTCTGATGACAGTGGGCTCTCTTTCTCTTTGAGTTGTACCATTTATGTTTTGCTTTTGGCCCTTTTATTCTTTTTTGGTGTGTGTGTTTATTGCTATAAATTGATGTCTGAGCACAGCATTTCTGTATCCCAAAGGTTTTGGTACATTGTGTTTTCATTCTTGGAAATTTTAAAATTCCATCTTTGATTTCTTCTATTACCCAGTTGTTTTTTAAGCAAGATGTTATTCAGTTTCTACATGTTTGATTGTTTTTCCTTGTTGTTGTTGTTGTTATGTGCTGTCGAGTCGGCCCTGACTCATAGTGACCCCTCCTTGGGTTTCCGAGGCAGTATCACTACGGAAGTAG
>NW_006921606.1:2858249-2859676 GCF_000298275.1 Orycteropus afer afer
TATTGATTTCTACAGTTATAACACTGTGATCAGAGAAAATACTTTGTATTTATTTATTATTTCATTGTTTTGGATTTTATTGAGGCTTACTTTGTGGCCTAAAATGTGGTCTATTCCAGAGAATGATCTATGTGGGTTGGAAAAGAATGTATACTTTGATGCTGCTGGGTGTAGTGTTCTGTATAAGTTCATGAGGTCGAGTTAGTTGATTGTAGCATTTAGACCTTCTGTATCTTTGTTGTGTTTCTTTCTAGTTGTTCTCTCCTTCACTGAAAGTGGTATGTTGAAGTCTCCTACTATTATTGTGGAACTGTTTCTCTCTTCCGTGCTTGTTAGAGTTTGTTTCATGTATTTTGGAGTCCTCTCATTGGGTTCATATATATTTATTATGGTTATATCCTCTTGGCGAATTGACCATTTAATCATTATATAGTGTCATTCCTTATCTTTTATGGTGGATTTTACCTTAAAATCTATTTTTATCAGAGATTAATATTGTCACTCCTGCTCTTTTTCAGTTATTGTTTTCTTGATATATTTTTTCCTTCTAGTATTAGTTTATTTATGTCTTTGTGTTTAAACTCCATCTTTTATAGATAGCATATTAATGGGTCATTTTTTTTGTTTGTTTTTTAAAAATCCATTCCATTCTTTCTCTTTACTTGTGCACTTAAGCCATTTAATTTCATTGTAATTTTTGATAGGTGTCAGTTTACTGCTGTCATTTATTTATTTGTTTTTCCTGTGGTGTTGACTGTTTCTTTGTTCAGTGTAATTTTCTGTGCTGACCTATTTTTGTTGGTGGATTTTCTTTGTTTGTTGATTTTGTGTTTACTGAGTCTATGTTTTTTCTTTTTCATTTTGATGAGTAACTTTTTGTTAACTTTCTTTGTTGTTACCTTAAAATTTACCTTTATGTTCCTAGGTTTAAAGCAGTCTTTTATTTCTTAACATTGCCTTTACTTCCTCTCCATATGAAAGCTCTATAACTACACCATCTATTTACCCTCATTATTTTGATGTTGTCATCATTTACAAATTGGTATCTCTGGTTCTTTGTTTTCAGTCTTTAAGCTTTATATATATATTATTTTTGAGAATTCTTTATCTGGGTTGGTATCTGGTTGATGCTGTCTGTATCTTAATCTCAGGTTATTGTCTAATTTTGTTGGTTCTCTGTCCAAAGGACCCCTTAAATATTTCTTGTAAGGTTGGTCTGGTTCTTACAAATTCCCTTAATTTCTATTTATGTGTAAATGCCCTCATTTTGCCATTGTATTTGAGAGACAATTTTTTTTTAAATTTTATTTTGATTTGGGTGAAGATTTACACAGTAAATTCACTTTTCATACAGCAGTTCACATATACTTTGTCTCATGTCATTGACCAAAATTTACAATGCAAGAGCTCCCCTCCCACTTCCTCCC
>NW_006921606.1:2875864-2879294 GCF_000298275.1 Orycteropus afer afer
TCATGCAAATTCTTCTGCTAGTTGGGGTTTAGTCCAATTCTGTATCCTTCCCTTCAAGGCTCAGGGGTCCAAGATTATCTTCTGTGTCTCTGTTAATTGGTTTCCCTTTTCTTTGTTGAAGAGGGTCTGTGTAATCCTTCTGCCTAGTCCACCATCTTGCTGGAACTCCCCTTGAGAGACAATTTTGTCAGATATTTACTTCTTGGCAATTTTTTTCATGGTTTTATATATGTCATCTCATTGCCTCTTTGCATGGTTTCTGCTAAGTAATCAGAGCTTAGTTTCATTGGCTCTCCTTTGTAGATGACTTTGCATTTTTCCCAATTCTGATTTTTCTCAGGATTCTTTCTTTGTCATTGATTTTGGCAAGTTTGATTATAATATGTCTTGCTAACTTCCTTTTGAGGTCTATACTATATAGAGTACATTGAAATTCTTGGATGGATATCTTTTCATCTTTCATTGATATTAGGGAAATTTTCTGCCAGCAAATCTTCAATGATTCTCTGTGTAATTTTTTCTTTATTTTCCCCTCCTCCTGTTCTGGAATTCCTATTATGCATCAAGTTTTCTTTTGGATAATGTCCCACATTATTGGTATGCTTTCTTCATTTCTTTTCCTTTTGATTTTTCCTCAAAGTGACATCAAGGGATTTGTCCTCTATTTTGCTGATTCAGTCTTCCATTGATTCAATTCTGTTCCTATATCTTTCTATTGAGTTGTCAATTTCTGAAATTTTATTGTTAATCTTTTGGATTTCTTACTGTTCTTTTTGTATGATTTCTAATCGTCTATTTTTCAATTTTTTCTTAGATTGTTTTCCTTAAAACTTCTATTTTTTTCCTCTGTGTTTTCCTTGGTTTTATTTATGTTTTCCTTGATACCATCCTTGATCTCTTGGACAACCCTATATATTAGTCTTCTGAATTCCTTATCAGCTAGTTCAATTACTATTTCTTCCTCTGGGAGATTTTCTGATTCTTTATTTTGGTTGCTTGCTGGAGCAAGAGTCCTACTTCTTTATGTGATTTGATATTGTCTGTTGTCTCCAAGGCATTAAGGGAGCTCTGGTAGCATAGTGGCTAAAGCACCTGACTGCTAACCGGAAGGCTGGAGGTTCAAACCCACCAGCCACTCCTTGGAAGGAAGATGGGGCAACCTACTTCCATAGTGATACTGCCTCGGAAACCCAAGGAGGGGTCGCTATGAGTCAGGTCCGACTCAACAGCATATAACAACAACAGCATATTTATTTATTTATTGTAAGTTTGTTTGCTGCAACCTGATTTTGTTTTTGTTTTGTTTTGATATATCTTAGTAGGCAGGGCATGCATGGTACTCTGTCCATTAGTCTGGGTGCACTGGATCTTTCACCACCTGTCTACAGGTGGGTGGGTCAGCAACTGGTATATGAATGTAGGTCTCTGTTTGCTGGCCTTGTGGGGCAGCTGAAGGTGTACTTGGCATTGCTTGAGAAGTGATGTGTCTGGTCTCCTAGACTTGGGTACAGGGAACATTCTGACTGGTCACTGGGTTGGGTGTTGTGTGTTCACAATTGCCAGGTGGTTAGGGTGAGGGTGCCCAGATTGTTGGTCACCAGTGGGTGGTATAGAAATTCTCTCCAATGGTCCAAGGAGGGCAGGGTTGCACAGGGGTAGTTAGAGAGGACACTCTGGTTACAGGTGGGGAGCTGTAGGGGAATTCTACCAGTCCATGAGTGGCCATTATGAGCATGCCCCTCTCTACTAGACCACAATGTAGGGGATATTGTGCCACTGATCCTTGGGATCCTGGTGCAAGTGGCTGGAGGGAGTAGGAGACACCACTGGTCTGTGGGCTTCTGGCATAGGTGGCTGGGTATATTAGCAGGGGCCTCTAGTTCACAGGATCCCAGTGCCAGTGGATGGGTGGAGCAATGGCCATCACCAGCCCATGGACCTCTCGTGTGGGCATCTGAATGTTGGAGCAGGAGCTACCATTCTGCAGGCCCCCAATAATGGTGGCTGTTTGGAAAGATGGGTGCTGCTGATCTCTAGGTCCCTGGCACTATTGGCTGAATGAAGGGGCAGGAGCCACTTGTCCATGGGCCACCAGCTCAAGGGGTGAGGGCAGTGATGGATGTGGCTGGAATGAGATCATGTGGTGGGGTGGAATGAATGAAGGGGCACCACAGGTCTGTGGGCATCTAGCATGGGGAATTGAGTGTGTGTGGTGGCTGAAGTGAAAGGGAGCACTCCAGCCTGGCTCTGGATGTGGATGCTGAGTTGTTCCTGCTTGACTGCATCAGATGACAGAGGATTCAGCTGGAAATGCTGTTTGCTTTGTCTCAATATGGCCACGCTGGGCAGGTTTGGCTGTCTAAGCACTGTTGTTGTTGTTGTTATGTGCCGTTGAGTCGGCCCCAACTCATAGCGACCCCTCCTTGGGTTTCCGAGGTGGTATCGCTACAGAAGTAGATTGCTCAACCTTCCTTCCGAGCAGTGGCTAGTGATCTGTAATTCTCTCTGTCTGTTTTGTAGTCTTTTCTTTCACTTTGTACTTGGTCCAGTTCTTCAGTCTTGCCTTTCATGCTCAGGATTCCAAAATTGTCATCTATATCTGATTCACTTGTTTTCTTGGGTCTTTGTTATAAGATGAATGTTATGTGGATGAACTTGGAGGACATTATGCTGAGTGAAATAAGTCAATCACACAGAAGGACAAATATAGTATTAGTTTATTATTGTAAAAAGTCAAGGAAAGATTTATATATGGAAGGTGTGGTAATTCAGTTTGTATGTCAACTTGGCTGGGCCTGGTTGAATGGCTGGGCGGCTGGTGGTATTTATTCCCCATGATGAGACTGACAATCAACTCCATGGTGGGATCTACCACAAGCAGCTGAGTGGCTGCCTTTGGGATATGGTCTGCTTACTGTATATAAGGAGACATCTTGGGGATAGTAGCTAGATTATGGCACCTTGAACCCTGCATGTAGCCATGTCATTGTTCAGTAGCCCTGTCATTGTCCAGCAGCCTGCCATGCTCTGCCTGCCTGGAGACTTACAATGAACTTGAATTAATGGCCTGCCATGTGGTTTGGTAACATCGGGACTGTGCCTTTTTACTTGTCAACCTTGGGCTTGGCAGCCTCAGCAGCCAGCAGCTGTCTGAGTGAAGAAAAGCCTCTAGCTTCAGTGGGCCAGGACTGGAGGCAGAGCTGAAGCCCAAGGCTGAGGAGCTTTCACCCAGCCTGTAGAGCCTGGCACTTTGAACTTGTATTTAAAGCCTCCAAACTGTAAGAGAATGAACTCCTGTTCGTTAAGGCCATCCCATTTGTGGTATATTCTTGTCAGAAAGGCACTAGGTAACCAGAACAGAAGGAAACTTTCATTGTTGATTACTGGGGTGGGAGGGGGAGGGGAGGGAACACTGCAAAAAAAAAAAAAA
>NW_006921606.1:2879394-2884164 GCF_000298275.1 Orycteropus afer afer
CCATGTCACTTTCGTTTTGTGTATTTATTTCACTGTACATAAATTATATTTCAATGAAATGCAATAAAAAAATATATGGGCCTATCTAAAAAAAAAAAAAAAAAAAGAGAGAGAGAAAGGAAAAGAAAACCACAGATGTTAGGTGGCATCTGATTATGCTGCCATCTTGGACCACCTCAGCAGATACACATTTTTCTTAGGCTTGTTGCCTGATTTGTCTGTGCAGAGGCTTTTAATGAGCTGTGAGGCCCTAAAAGACAATAAGAGAAAAATAGCACTTGTTAATAATCTTTGTAAATCTAATAGTTCATTAGTGGAGATGAAGCACCTAAATGAGCTGAGAAAGGTTAAGACTGGCTTGTAGATTTTGTTCTCCCCAAAGCACCTTCTCCCAGACCCTGGTGAGGCTGTTGGCATTCACAAGACAGAGGCTGAACTGGGAGGCTAGTATCAGCTAGGCAGAAACTAGATGTTCTTAGCTCCACATAACCAAACACAAGCCATGAACATTAGTCATTTAATTTGTTATTCTAAATGCACTTTGAAGCTTAAGTTTGGGGCCTCTCTCTTGATATCCCAGTAGGCAGTGTTCATCTGTGGGGAGCTAGCTACTCTGCAGTGACATCAAGGAGGAAAGATGTGTGTACAGATTATTCATCAGCTTTATTTGTGTCATAGAAGCACTCTTTAAAATAATGAAGACTTATCCCCTTTGTTAAGGGTAAAAGACTGCAGCAAAAGGGACCTGTTATTAGCTCTTAGTACCTTGGTGTGAATGAGTTTTCAGTTTTTTTCTACCTGACAGGATGGTGGGCCTGAGGGCAGTTTCCTGTACAATGAGATGTAGCCTGGGTGAATCTGATGGTCAGGAGTTCATATAGGTGGAACAGACAGTCTGGATGGGGCCCTGAGCCAAAGTGGCAGAGAACTGAGCTCAGACATACCTGGCTTCCAGGCTCTGCCCCCTCTTGCTCACACAGAGACCATAGACAAGCCATTCACCATTCTGGTCCTCCTTTGTTAAATGGGCATTGTAATACTTAAACTCAGGGCTCAGTGAAAGCTACATAGCAGTAGGGAAATAGAAAGTATAGGTGAGGAGCAAGGATGAGGAGGTGGGAGCTGGCTGCCCTCCCTATACAGGCAGTCAGGGGATGAACTGCATAGAGGATTTAAGAACAATAAACTCTACTAGGTTCGTTGTTGTTGTTATGTGTTGTCAAGTTGGACCCTACTCATAGTGATCTGTTCATAGATAAATCCTTCACCCTCTACCCAGCCTGCTAGTATCTACTCAGTTTCTGTCCTTCTCTCTCAGTACTCTCCTGGTCTCCACCCCCTAATTTCCACTTAGACTCTTTGTGTCCCTTCCCACATTTCAGGTGTCCTTGCCCCCAAATCCCCAGTTTCCTGTGAGGTTCTTTGTCTACTTTCCTGCTCTCCTCTCCCCAAACTCCCAGTTTCCAGGTGGGGTTCTTTGTCTACTTTCACACCTTGAAGCCACCTCCCACTCCTACCCTCAGTTTCTGCTTGGATCCTTTGTCTCCATCCCTAGGCTTATCTTGTCCCTGCCCTCCCTTGAGTTTAGTTCCTCTTTAATACTTAGGATTGATTCTTTTGAAATAGGCAATCTATCTCCTGCATTAAAACACTACTTAAGTACCCTGCAGAGACAGGATGGGGCTGATGCTACTCTAAGCCTCAACCCATCTGCTGGACAGATGATTCAATAAAACTTATTTTTCTAACAATACACCCTGGACCTGTTCCTCTCGGCATTCAACACCTAACACCTCTCCTTGGGTTTCTCAGGTGGTATCACTACAGAAGTAGATTGCCCAACCTTCCTTCCAAGGAGTGGTTGATGGGTTTGAACTGCCAGCTATCTGGTTAGCAGTATGCTACCAGAGCTCCTATCATCAGGTACCTGTGATTCTAAACTATGGACTGATAAAATACACATGTTGGACTCAAGTCCTGAAAGGAGTGTCGGCGTGAGGAAGCCACCACTAACACGATAATGCAAAAGCAAAAGGAAAGTTTATTTGCTAGCTCGAGCTAAGGTCTCTGCTTTGACCAACGCAGCGGTTTGGGCAAAAGACCCTGTGCTCTCTTACTATTACATTTTTATAGGAAAAATATAGGGTGGAGTAACACCAGGGCAAAGGGGTACAAATGATTGGTTGTTGCTAGGGGGTTTAGGGTAGAGCTCTGAGACGTGGGGGGATGTTCTGGAATCTCTGGTCCTAAAGCCTGGTTAGGGAAATAATTACCTAGGGAGGATGTAAAGCCTTGATGCATGGGAGACTTGCAGGAGCCAGGTAAAGCTCTGATATGTGGGGGGACGTGCGGGAGTCTCTGGCGCTATAGACTCCTGGTTAAAGAATTACCTGGGGGGCATTAGGACTCAGGCCTCACATTCCTTAGGACTCCGGCTAAAGACTCCTGGTTAAAGAATTACCTGAAGGGCATTAGGACTTAGGCCTCACATTCCCCCCTTTTTTCTTGTTACTCAAGTGAGGAATCTTCATCCCGTGCTTCAGGAGATAAGGACTGATATTGTTGTCTCAGTACCATAAGTTGTACAGTATTAACTCAATCTTTTACAAATGATATAAGCTTATTTATAATGCAGGGGCCAAAAGTTAATATAATTATAAGGATTATGAAGGGTCCTAAGAGGGCAGATACCAAGGTAGTCAACCACGGGGAGTTATTAAACCAAGATTCGGACAATCCTCCCTGAGTTTCACGCTCCCTTTTTCTTAGGGCAAGTCCCTCTCGTACCTTGGCCATAGATTCCCGAACCACTCCCGTATGATCGGCATAAAAACAACACTCTTCCCCAGAGCCGCACACAATCCTCCTTGTTGGAGAAATATAAGATCTAGCCCCTGGCGGTTCTGTAACACGACCTCTGATAGCGAGGTTAAAGATTTCTCTAAATGTGAGATAGAGGCTTCTATTCTTTCCAGGTCCTCGTCTATAGCTGCCCTCAGGGAAGTCATGCCTTGATTCTTCAAAGTTAATGAAGCCACTCCTAAACCGGCCCCTGCTAAGCCAAATAGAGTGGCTAAAGTAAAAGCTGCAGTTACTGGTTCCCTTTTTACTCTATTAGTTCCGTCCCAGTGTATATACATCTCTTCCTCTGGGTGGTAAAGAATGCGGGGTAGAACAGTTACTAGTATACAATAATCTGGGGACTGATTAAGTACTTTCAAGTTTAAACAAGGTAAAAGTCCAGCCCTTGAGCAAAGCCACCAACCCCCTTCCCTGGGAATGATCCAGTTAGAGGACGAGTTTATTTCAGTATATGAGGTGCAACGCTCTTAAGCGTTGGGGGGTTTCCCCACGCATAAGCCCTTTCCTGTTATACGTTGTATAGTAACTCCTACCTTACGGTCTTTCCAGGAGCAATTCTTTGGGCTCAGGTCATGAGAATAGCTGAAAGAAGTATTAATGCCTATTGCTTCATAAAATGGAGGGTTTACATCGTAACAAAGCCAACAGGCTTGAGTCAGGTCAGGACTAGTATGGTTAAGTGTTTGTTAGGCTGCTAGCATTGAATTCCAAAGAGGGTCTATGTCCTGAGGATTGACTTGGACCCTCGGAGTTGTATGGGGGACACTTACTGTAACATCAGGGGTTACAGTGCTCAATTCTTCCAACGTCTTTCTTGTAGGGGGTAGGGTTCCTTTTCCCGGGGAATTTAACACTTCATTTGGACATACTGGCCCGGCATCTAAGGGCTCTACTTCCTGTAAAATGGTTATCACCCCAGAGGGGTATCCCTTATGCCAAATTTGGAGACCCCAAGTAAGCCCGGATTTCCACTTAGCTAATTCCTTCTTTCCCTGTTCAATGAATGAGACTTTTACCCAGTCACATTCCTTACATTTTCCTAACATAGAAGTATGTTTGGGCTTGGCAAAGGAGAATGTTACATAGTCCTGGGCTTCTACATGCCACTTCCATTCCCCATAATTAGAAGTCACGCAACTCCAACTTTTGCAGTAATACCAAGGGAGCCCCCCGCATTGCTGGACATTTCTTTTGTACCCAGGGCATGCAAAAAACCCCATGTTACGGATAAAACCTTTATCCCAGGAACAGTCAGTAAGTGTCGCGAGTGAGAAAAATAAATCAGGCCACCATACGTTAAGGGGGGTGGTATGGGTGGTGGAGTTTAAGGTTTCATGGGTTAGTCCATCGCGGATTCGCCAAGTAACCTTGAAAGGTTGATGATTAGTTGTGCTGATTCCAAGACAGCAGAGGCTTAACGTGAAGATGAAGGTTTCAGTCCTCATTGTTTTGAGTCAATCTGACTTTCAATGGGTTCTCAGGATCTGAACGTGCTCTCCAGTTTGTTCGTGCTGACTGCTGTTCCAGTGAGTTAGCCTTCCTGATGTGAGAGTGATGTTTCCAGGTGCTGATTCTGTCTACCTTTAGGGCAGTGGGGGTTACAAGAACAACAACATAAGGTCCTCTCCATCTCTGTTCCAGTGTTTTTTGCTAGTGCCTCTTTACCCACACCCAGTCTCCTGGTTCAATCCCATGGTTAATTCCCTGTTCACTAAAAGGACCTTCATATATGGCTCGAAGTTTGGGCCATAATTCCTTCTGAATTATTTGGAGAGTTTTCATCCCCAAGATTAAATCTTTTGACAACTCATCGGGACATTTTTCCAGGTTGGAAATAATAGGGGGTGGCATCCCATACATTATTTCAAATGGGGTCAGATTCAGCGTGTATGGGGTATTCCTAGCCTG
>NW_006921606.1:2884584-2896408 GCF_000298275.1 Orycteropus afer afer
TAAGAGATATTTATATCCATATTTACCTGGTTTAACTTCAGTGAAATCTATTTCCCAATGACCACCTGGCTCCCTCCCCCTTACCCTCGTACCTGCGTGTGTGTTCTTCCTCTTCCCTATTTTCATGACCTGACAGGCCCGGCACCGGTCTACCACACTCTGAGCTGCTTGCTTCTGATGGTGTATACGAACCTGCCCTTTGTCCAGTAACTCCAACATTTTCCATTCCCCTAAGTGAGTCATTTGGTGGAGGTGTGTGAGAAGATGCCGCCCCAATTCTTCTGGGAGAATCAGTTTTCTCTCTGAGTCCATATACCATCCATTCTGATCTTTTTCTATTTGTGGTGATTTTTCAGCCCACTGTATGTCTTGTTCAGAGTAGTTGGGAGTAGGGGGGCAGGGGTTCCAGTTGCGGGCAAGGTTAATTAGTTACTAAAGTTCCTACCATTTGGAGGGCAGCTCTCTTAGCTGCCTGGCCCGCTGCTTGGTTGCCTCTTGCTTCAGGGGAGTGTCCCTTCTGATGTCCCGGGATGTGAACCACCGCTACCATTCATGGCTGGGTCACAGCTGACAGTAAACGGAGGATCTCTGTCTGGTTCTTTATTTCTCTTCCTTCTGCGGTTCTGAACCCATGCTCCTGGTAGATGGCGCCATGTATATGAAGAGTCACATACGCGTACCGGCTGTCAGCATATACCGTTAGCCTCTTCCCCTCTGCCCTTTCCAATGCTTCCGCCAGGGTGATAAGTTCAGCTTTCTGAGCAGAAGTTCCTGGTGGTAAAGCGTCGGCCCAAATAATTTTCTCCCAGTTGTCTACCACCGTGGCCCCCGCATACCTTAGTCCATCCTGTACAAAACTGCTTCCATCTGTGAACCAGATGAGGTCACTGTTTTCCAATGGGCAGTCTCGCAGGTCCTTTCTGACTGTATTTACCTCTGCGAGTATTTCTGAGCAGTCATGCAGAGGTTTATCTAGGTCAGGGTTAGGTAGCAGGGTGGCGGGGTTTAAAACTGTTGGGGCTAAGAATTGTACCCTTGGAGTGTCAAGTAATAGGCTCTGATAATGAGTTAATCTGGTGTTGGTTATCCATTTCCCCAGAGGCCGTTTGAGCACTCCTTCAATGGCATGGGGAGTGGTTACTTTCAAAGTCTGTCCATGGCTTAACTTATCTGCATCTTTAACTAGCAGAATGGTGGCAGCAATAATTCTCAAGCAAGGGGGCCATCCTGCTGCTACTAGATCCAATTTTTTTGAGAGGTATGCTACTGGCCTCTTCCATGGCCCCTGTTGTTGTATTAGGACCCCCTTGGCTATTCCTTTTTTCTCACCGACAAACAGATGAAATGGTTTAGTGGGGTCAGGTAATGTCAATGCTGAGGCTTTAAGGAGTGCTTCCTTAAGTTCCTTAAAAGCTGAGTCCCTCTCTGGAGTCCAGTCCCACTCCGACCCTTCTCTACTGAGCTCATAGAGTGACTTCGCTTTTGTGGCGAAATCTAAAATCCACAGTCGGCAATAACCTACTGTTCCTAAAAATTCTCTTATCTGCCTCGGGCTTCTGGGTCGGGGAATCTGTAGGATAGTCTGTTTCATGGCTTCAGTGACCCACCTCTGCCCAGCTCTCAACTTATACCCCAAGTATGTGACTTCTGGCTTAGCTATCTGAGCTTTCTTGGTACTAGCTTGATATCCCAGCTCTCCCAGAGTGGTGAGCAGTTTCCTGGTTGCTTCAAGGCACCCTGCCCGGTCGGGAACTGCTATTAACAAGTCATCCACATATTGTAGTAAAGTTACCTCTGGGTTTTGACCCCGGTACTCACGTAAGTCATCACTCAAGGCCTCGTTGAACAAAGTGGGCGAGTGCTTGAACCCTTGGACTAATCTTGTCCAGGTCAGCTGGCTGAGGACTTTATCCATTTTGTCAAACCGTTCGAAGGCAAAAATATCTTGGCTCTGCGGAGCTAGGGGCAGGCTAAAGAAGGCATCCTTCAAGTCCAAGGTAGTATAGCACACATGATCTGGAGGAAGATTACTGAGCAGCATGTAAGGGTTAAGGACTGTGGGATGTATGTCTTCAACCCAGTGATTTACCTCTCTCAGATCCTGCACTGGTCAGTATTCTCCGCCTGATTTCTTTACTGAGAGGAGAGGTGTATTCCATGCAGACCAGCACCTCTTTAGTACCCCTTCCCATAACAGCCGCTGGATATGGGGTTGTATGCCTTCCCAGGCTTCCCTGGGCATGGGATACTGTTGGACTCTTACCGGTATGGCAGAGGGTTTTAAGTCCACAATGATGGGCGGTCGGTGTTTCACCAATCCAATTCCTCCAGTTTCTGCCCAGGCTTGGGGAAACTCTTCCAGCCATGGAGCCATATCCGTTAAGCCTGTACTTTGGTCTTCTACACCTTTATACAGGCGGTATTCATTGTGTAAGGCAATTGTTAGAACCTGCAGAGGAGAGCCTTCCCCATCAGTAACCTGGACACCGTTTTTATGGAAGAATATATGTGCTTGAGCTTTGGACAATAAGTCTCTTCCTAACAGCGGTGCAGGACAGTCAGGTACAACTAAGAATGAATGGGACACCTGTTTGGTTCCCAGGTTCACTTGTCGCTGCATTGTCCAATGATACCGCTTTGCCCCTGTTGCCCCCTGGACCAGGCTAGTGTTTGAAGAAATCTTTCCCTCCTTCTTATTGAGGACGGAGTACTGAGCCCCTGTATCTACCAGGAACTCTACTGGTTTCCCCTCCACCTTCAAGGTTACCCAAGACTCAGGGGGGGGGGGTTCTGAGTCCCATCTCCACTAGTCACTGTCCTTGCCTGTCACCAATGTTCTAACAGGAACAGGCTTTTCATATTTTTTTTTTCTCTTTCTTTGGGCATTCATTCTTCCAGTGTTCAGTCCCTTTGCAAAATGCACATTGGTTCGGGGCCAGGGGTGGGTCTCAGCGGGGCCTGTTATGTTGGTCTGGTCTCCTTCCTCTCCCTCTCCCTATGTCTCCCCGAGTTCCAGCAAAGAAAATCTTTGCTAACGCCTTCTGATTTTGTTTATTCTCTTTAGCTTGGAATTCTCTTTCCTCCCTCTTTATTCTTTCCTCCCTTTCTTCTGGGGTTTCTCTAGTATTATACACCTTTTCTGCTACTTTCATTAAGTCCTGGAGGGTCTGCTCCCCTAATCTATCTGTCTTCTGAAGCTTTCTTCTGATATCAGGGGCCACTTGGTTTACAAAAGATAGGACCACTGCTGCTCTACTCTCATCGGCTTGCAGGTCCATAGGGGTATATAGTCTAAACACTTCCATCAACCTCTCTAGATATGCTGCAGGGCTCTCTGTTGGCCCCTGCCTGACTGAGTTTACCTTGGCCAAATTAGTCGGCTTCCTTGCCACCGCTCGGAGACCGGCCATTAGAATCTGGCAGTACTTTTGGAGATGCTCCCTACCTTCTAGTTGCTCAAAATCCCAACCGGGACGAGATAATGGGAACCCAGCGTCAATTAAATTCTGAAGCGTTGTTGGCTGTCCATTGTCTCTGGGCACATTTTTCCTGGCCTCGGTCAAGATTCTCTCTTTTTCTTCAGTGGTGAACAAAACCTGTAATAGCTGCTGACAATCATCCCAAGTAGGGTTATGAGTAAACAATATAGAATCTAACAAATTAATTAAGCTTTGGGGGTTTTCAGAAAAGGGGGCGTTCTGCGCTTTCCAGTTAATACAGGTCCGACGTTGAAAACGGCCAGTACTGCCAGGTTCTGCTTCCGTCCTCACGAGGTGGGCCTATCATTCTGAGGGGCAGTGCCTGGACAGTGGATGATGGGGCTTCAGCCTCCTGGGAGCCCCTCTGGTGTGGGCGGAGACCAGAGGCTGGGCCCGTGATGGTGGGTGGCGCACTTGGAACACTTGCTCCACTTCCTCCCGATACTTGTGGAGCCTGGAGAGGGTGGGAAGGTGGTGTAGGGGCATAGGGAGGTGGAGATACACCACTTTCTAGATCTATCAGATTGGGGTGAGTTTGGGAATCAGACAGAACCAGTGGAACGGCTGCTCGGGACCCAGGTCGTCTCGGTTTCTCCTTTTCGCTAGTCCCGAGTGAGGATGTTAACACCTTAACAGAAAGATTCGGAAGAAAAAGTTTTAGCCATGGGGGAGGGTTATTCACCATATCTTGCCACACTAAAATGTAAGGAAATTGGTCCGGGTGCCCACGGGGGCCTGGCACTTGGACCTGGTCGAATATGGCTGCAATCACCTTTCCATCCAATGAGCCTTCCAGAGGCCATCCTACCTTAAAAGAGGGCCATTCTGAAGAGCAAAATTTATTAGTTTATTTTTCTTAATTATCACAGACAAATTAGATCCTCTGGTTTTAAACTCTGAAAAATGTTCAGCCATCAGGGACAGAGGTGTGGCCTGTCCCTGTCCCATTTCAACCCCTTTAAGAAAACACAGAACAAATAAAAGACAAGTGGCCACACAACAAGAGACACCAAAGCAGACAACACAAATATCCGACACCCAGAAGAGATCTCGTTCCAGTACCACAGATTGGTGATGCCTCTGCCCCTCCCCTGAAGGGAGCTACTCTTACCAAAAAGCTCCCACAGCCTGCCTGTTAGTTGGGGAAGGGCTCCTTCCCCAACTCCTCCGGCACATCCACCAGTTTCCTGATCCAGCGCGTCCGCCGGTTTTCCAACCTTTCCTGATAGACCAGTATCCTTACGGAAAGGACGTATCTGGTCTTGCCAGCTCCTGAACTTCCCAACCTTCCCTGATCGACCAGTATCCTTATGGAAAGGATGTATCTGGTCCTGCTGGCCCCTGAACTTTCCTCTACCACAGGCAACTTCACTCGTTCTGAACTTTTCCTTTCCTGGCCAACGCACCAAATGTTGGACTCAAGTCCTGAAAGGAGTGTTGGCGTGAGGAAGCCATCACTAACACGATAATGCAAGAGCAAAAGGAAAGTTTATTTGCTAGCTAGAGCTAGGGTCTCTGCTTTGACCGGCTCAGCGGTTTGGGCAAAAGACCTTGTGCTCTCTTACTATTACATTTTTATAGGAAAAATATAGGGTGGAGTAACACCAGGGCAAAGGGGTACAAATGATTGGTTGTTGCTAGGGGGTTTAGGGTAGAGCTCTGAGACGTGGGGGGATGTCCTGGAATCTCTGGTCCTAAAGCCTGGTTAGGGAAATAATTACCTAGGGAGGATGTAAAGCCCTGATGCGTGGGAGACTTGCAGGAGCCAGGTAAAGCTCTGATACGTGGGGGGACATGCGGGAGTCTCCGGCGCTATAGACTCCTGGTTAAAGAATTACCTGGGGGGCATTAGGACTCAGGCCTCACATTCCTTAGGACTCCGGCTAAAGACTCCTGGTTAAAGAATTACCTGAAGGGCATTAGGACTTAGGCCTCACACACATAGGGAAAATCTCTTTTTGGTTTTGGTTCTAAACAATCATTAGGGTGACTGAAACTATATGACTGTTTCAAATTAGCATGATTTTATTTATTATCCTTTAATTATCTTTGCATTCTTCAAGAAAGTTAATTTAGAGAACTCCTGGTATATTGTTGGGCCAGAAAAGCACTTTAAAAAGCAAACTGTAAGGGATGGAAGTCACTTTGGATAAATTCACATCTCCAACCCTGGGGTACTGCATGTTCCTAAATTTCAACAGCAGATTTGACAAAGTAATGAAATAGGACCAAATGTGCATCCTTACCCAGTGTGTAGTCAGGCCAAAACAGTTTACACACTGTGTGATTAAGAGGAGAGAAAATCACTTATTGCAAAGCAGCAATGCAAGGTGTAGGGGTACCCGTATCCAGATCTGACTCCCCGAAACTCCATCGAATTACAGTTTTGAAGGTTTCAGAAGAGAGGATTATGCAAATTCATAAAAATGTCAGGAATTTGGGCATGAGATGGTTGATGATTGGCTGAAATTTCCTTTACCTTGATTTAAAAGGACAGTAGCGTTTTGAGCCAGTGCGCTTGCATACAGGATGAGTCACAGTGGCTTCTTGTCATCAACTGGTCCGGGCTTAGGCAGAGGAGAGAGTGTTAGTTCCAGTAGCTTTGTTCCTCTCTGCCCCACTGTGCATGTCTGCGGGCCAGAGTTAATTTTCAAGTTGTTTTCTAGGACACATTAACTCGTTTATCATCTGTGCCTAAGGAAATAGCAGGAAACTTTTTTTTTTTTCTCCCATTCAGTTCTTAAAGAACTGAGCTTATCTTATTTACTCATCTATTTCCAACTGGGAGGTCAAGGTGGGGAAATAGTTGAGGGTAATTAAGTTCACATATCTATTCCCATCAGGTCCTGTCTGTTCCAATTATCTGTTTTAACCAGGGTGGGGAAATAGTTTTGACTTTACTCGGTTTTGGTAGCACAGTGATTGGAAAGGTGAAAATACAGACCTTAAACTCCTTCAATTTGGTTATTCCATGTGACCACTGAAGGTCTGATTTGTGTTTAAAATTAAAAACAGTGTTAAGTACAAATTGCAAAATAATTACAAATTTTAGTTCATGTATGAAATATTTTACTAAATTGGACTAATATCTTTAAAATAAAAACATGTTCTTTATAAATTTAAAAGTAAAAAATACATCAAGAAAATAAAATGTAGATAAAATATAGTAACTGTCTAAACTTTATATTTTGCAGATGTTTTGGTTTAATTAAAATTCATTTATTTATTACTGAACAATTACTTACATAGAACATTATATGTGATTGTAATAAAAGGATAGAGGTTAAAGATTAACCAATAAAAACTAATGAATAAGTATTTGTGCTTTCTTCTCTCCTTTTGGTGCTGAAATATTTACTTAAATCAAAAAAATTACTGACAGTATTGACATAAAGTTCAATAAAATAAATTTTTTACATTATATGTTTCTTTGCTGGATGTTACTTTTATTTTTTCATGATTATAATTGAAAATAATTTTGTCATTTAGGTAAAGGTATGTTAAAAAATGATCCACTTTAAGTGTCAGACATACCATGTTCATCACTGTAAGTTGTTACTGGATTTTGCCCCAACCATCAGACAACCTTGGAATTAGGATTGGAGGAAAATTCATTAACAACCTGCATTATGCAGATGACACAACTTTGCTTGCTGAAAGCGAAGAACACTTGAGCACTTTGTGATGAAGATCAATGACTACAGCCTTCAGTTTGGATTACACCTCAACATAAAGAAAACAAAAGTCCTCACAACTGGAACAATAAACAACATCATGATAAACAGAGAAAGGATTGAGGTTGTGAAGGTTTTCATTTTACTTGGATCCACATCCAGTACCCATGGAAGCAGCAGTCAAGAAATGTGTATTGCATTGGGCAAATCTACTGTAAAAGGCCTCTTTAAAGTGTTAAAGAGCAAAGATGTCACTTTGAAGACTAAGGTGTGCCTGACCCAAGCCACGGTATTTCAGTAGCCTCATATGCATGCGAGAGCTGGGCAATAAATAAAGAAACTACAGAAGAATTGATGCATTTGAATTGTGGTATTGGTGAGGAATATTGAATGTACCATGAAGCTGGAATGCTCTTTAGAAGTGAAAATGGGCAGACTTTATCTCTCATATTTTGACTATGTTGTCAGAAGGGAACAGTCCCTGAAGAAGGATATCATGCTTGGTAAGGTAGAGGATCAGCAAAAAAGGAGAAGACCTTCAATGAGGTAGATTGACACAGTGGCTGCGACGTTGAGATCATTCATGGCAATGATTGTGAGGCTGGCACAGAACTGGACAGTGTTTCTTTCTGTTGTACATAGGGTTGGTATGAGTTGAAAACAATGGCAGCTAACAACAGCAACAATTGAACAAATGTGACCGATGACTTACAGTGTTCTGCAACTAGGATAACAAAAAGAGTAGCACTTATTGAGCACTTAATATGAGTCTACCTTTGAGCTCCCTAAATCCTTACCCCAACCCCAGGAAATACATAGTATTCTTACCTCCATTTAACAAGTCAGGATCTGATTCCATCCCCCTCCCACTCTGCCCAGGAGCCTTGAAAATTGTCCTGACTCTGCATCAATCCCTACATGACACAGTTTGTACTTGACTATTAACTTAAAAGTTGGTGGTTTGAACCCACCCAGTGCTGTCACAGAAGAAAGGCCTAGTGATCTGCTTCTATAAAGATTACAGCCAAGAAAACCCCACTAAGTTCAGTTCTATTTTATAACACATGGGGTCTTTTTTTTTTTTTTTCCCCCTCACATCAGTAGTCAGTAGCTGTCAGGAGACGCTATGGCTGGACCACAGACTGAGGCCTTATCTGGGAACCCGGATTCCACTGCAGCAGAGGGCCTGGCCAATGTCAAGTACCCTGGGTTTGGGCAAGACTGGACTGAGGAGATGACCCAGGCTGGCCACTCTGACTCTGAAATTCCTGACTCTCAGCTCTCATTTCCTGTAAAGCCTTGGAAAAGGCTCTTTGTTAGATTGATGGGAAAATGCAGGTACTCAGAAAGGACTGAACTACATTCAACATGATGCATGTTGAATCCCCCCTGGGACTGCTGCAATACTGCACTATATGGTTCCTGTTGGCCCAGCTATGGCTGAGTGAAGGTGGCAGCCCAGTGAGTGCCTAAGGGTGGTGGGGGCTGTCCTCCCCTTGGAATTGTTGTTTACACATTCAGAATCTTTCCTTCCACAAGCTCCCAGATGTGAGAGGCTTGGGAGAGCAGCTAGATCACACCCATGTTCCAGGTAGGAAAACACAGGAAGTGCCAGGGAGGGCTGGGGGAAGCTACAACCCCTGGGGCTCATGCATCCTGGACCACAGACGGGTGCCATCTGCAGATCATGTGTGTGAGTGTGTGCATGATGTGTGTGTGTGGTGGGGCCAGGTAGGAGTGCACAAAGAGTCTGGCTTTCTTGGTGCCAGATGCCTGGGGTTCCCTTTACCATGAACATCCCCAGTTCTTCTCCTTGACTCTGCTGCTACCTTGATGCCCTAAGGACTTCCCAAGGGGAGCAGAAAGCCTTCCACTCTGATTGGTGCTGGGAGCTGGGCCCTGGAGCTCAGCCTGAGGATCAAGTGTTGGGAGCTGGACAACTGTGAGCTAAGTACTGTCCCCATGGGGCTCATGTTCTAGCCGGGGAGATAGATGTCTATAGAATGTCAGCTAGTGACATGGTGTGGGAGCCTATCTATAGGAGGGCAGCTGAGGGAGGACAGGGGTCAAATGGGAGCTGCACCTCACTCTTGGTTCCTGTCTACCCTTGCTGTGTCTGAAGGTTAGATGGTCTCTGTTTCTCTCTTCCCCTCCCCTCCCTTCTCTCTCTGCATCTCTCTTTCTGTTTCTCTGTCTTGGTGTCTCTCTGTCTCTGCCTTTCTCTGTATCTGTCTCTTTCTCTTTCTGCCTCTTTTTCTGTCTCTGATTCTCTGTCTCTGTGTCTTCTGTCTCTCTGGCTCTGTCTCTCTCTGTCTCTCATTTCAGATACTAAAGCAAAGCCCTCCCTACCCAGCTTCCTAGTGATAACAGCTGCATTGTATTTTCAGAGTTCAGAGAGGAAAAACAAGAGGTGGTCACTGACTGAGTGGGGACATTCTTTTCTCCAGGCAAACTTTGATCCCAGCTATCATGTTGTCTGGTGTCTCCTAGGAACCATGTGGCTAAACCATACCACTCATCAGAAGGTTTAGTAGGAGTGTCCTCTTGGGACACATTAAGGGTCTGTCCTTCTTCTCTAGCCAGACACTGGGCCCCAGGGTTTATTCTCTCACTGGGTGAGGCACATCCCTGTCATGCTGGGCTGCTAAAGGATGAGGTGTCACTGTCCCCATGGGAGAGGGGCCAACATCCTTCAGAGGCACTATGCAGCCTGGCCAAGCTGTACCAATGTGGTGTTTAAATATTTATTTTTAGTGGCCACTGGCTAAATAGCAGGTTTCATTTTGGTTGGGGCAACCCTGAAGAGTAAAAATAAATCACTTTTGCCTAGTAGTGAATTTTAGCAGTCCTTGCTGGGTGGACTCTGGGCCAGTGCCCTGAATATCTAGGGTGAGTGGCAGGGCCCTGCCAATGACCACAGTCCTTACTGAGAAGATTGTAGCCTTCCTTTCCCTGCTGCCAAGTGTGGCTGGTGCCTAGCACACACTCCTGCCTAGGCCTCATCAGAGACTGGCTTGCCTCTTCCAAGACTGGAGGGTCTGGGCATATGGTGGGTCTCCTTGACTCTGCTAGGAGTTCAGGAGGTCCCAGCTGCCCTGAAAGGAAAAGGACAATTTGTCAGCCCCAGGCTGCTTTAAACTTTTTGTAAATTCTCTTTGTCTCTGGCAACATCTTGTTGTTGGAGTCCCACCTGGTTGTCCTGCTTGCCTCAGTCCTGAGCTGGACCTAGGGGTGAGAGGTCATTCCCTTCATATTTGCACTGGAGGGAGTGTATGTGTGGGTCTAGACTCACCCTTGGGTTTGGGCTTGAGAATGCTGGGTGGTTGGATCCTTGCCCCACAATGGGATGGGCAGCTGGCCCGGATGTATCCTGGGGGCCTGTCTTAGTTCTCCAGTGGTGCTGTAACAGAAATACCACAAATAGATGGCTCCAACAAATGAGAACTTATTCTTTTACAGTTTAGGAGGCTAAAAGTCTGAATTCAGAGTGCTGGCTCCAGGGGCTGGGTGAAGGCCCCTTGACCTTGGGCTTCAGCTCTGCCTCTCATTCCAGGCCCTCTGGAGCTGGAAGCTTCTTCTAACTCATGCAGCTGCTGGCTGCTGAGGCTGACAAACCCAAGATTGACAGGTAAAATGGCACAATCCTAAAATCAGCAAGCAACACTGCAGGCACTGGTTTCCCAAGATTAGCAGGCTACAAAGCCCATAATGTGCCAAAAAACTGGAGACTTTTCCCAAAATTTCTCCACATATACTGGAAGCAGGCCACACCCTAAAGGCAACTCCCCTTCCACTGATTAACATCACATTGTAGATTCCACTATGGAGTTGATTACCCAATCTCATCATGGGGAATAAGTACATCCAGCTGCCACACCACTCAAAATTACAGTCCAGCCAAGGTGACACACAGCCTTAACTATCACAGGGCCACTGTTCCTAATCCCCCAACCAAACTCTTTCCTGTTCTGCTTGCTACAGGGCCTGACATCTCCATGGAAAAAGGCTTTTCCCTGCATCAGGATCTTGCTTCTACAAGAGACATGAAGTGAAATAGAGGGCCTTGGGATGGGCAACACATGGAGGAAGGTACCTAACATGTTCCAGGCCTCTGTCCCCCACAGGCATGGCTGATGCCAGAGGTGAGAGTAGCCACATGAAACTCCAAGTGTGAGACCTGGTTCAGAGAGATCAAGCCCCTGTCCCCAGGTCAGAGCAACCAGGGTTGTCTGCATTTGTGTTCCAGCTACTTCCCATTAAGTTACTTTTTATTATTTTTTATTTATTTTTTTATTATTGGCTAATGATTATTTTATTATTTTTTATTTATTTTTTTATTATTGGCTAATGACACCTTAGAAGGGACTGATTATTTTATCACATTGTTTTTCATCCTTCAATAATATAGATAGATACATAGCTGCCATTGGGTTGACTCTGACTCATGGTGACCTTATGTACAAAATGAAATGTTGCTCAGTCCTGTGCCATCCTCAAGATTTCTGATATATTTAAGTCCATCATTGTGCCAATCCATCTTACTGAGGGTCTTCCTCACCTTTGCTGATGTACTTTACCAAAAATGATCTCCTGATCATCCTGATGATGTGTCCAAAACAAGTGAGTTGGACAATGTTGTGTTGTGATCCATAAAGCTTTTTTTTTTTTTTT
>NW_006921606.1:2900035-2924942 GCF_000298275.1 Orycteropus afer afer
TTTTTTTGTTGAGAATATACACAGCAAAACACACCAATTCAACAATTTCTACGTGTAAAATACAGTGACATTGGTTACAGTCTTCAAGTTGTACAATCATTCTCATTCTCCTTTTCTGAGTTCTCTCTCATTAACATCAACTCATTGCCCCTTGAGTTTCCTATCTAATCTTCCAAGTTGCTGTTGTCAGTTTGATTCTGTAGATATATCTTAAAGGAGCACAATGCTCCAGGCAGATCTTCTTTTCTAGTTAAGATAAATTATTGTTTGGCTTTAAGGAGACTTTAGGAAATTATTTTTGGTTTAAGGTTTAAAGATAATCTCATGGCAATAGTTCAGAGCTTCATCCAGTCTCCATAGCTCCACAATGTCTAGATCCCATGTTGTTGTTGTTATTTGCCATTGAGTCCAACTCGACTCATAGCGACCCCTCCTTGGGTTTCCAAGGAGGTATCATTATGGAAGTATATTGCCCAACCCTCCTTCTGAAGAGTGGCTGGTGGGTTTGAACCACCAGCCTTCTGGTTAGAAGTCAAGTGCCTTAGGCACTATGCTACCCTTTCTGCATTTTCCCCTTTTGATCAAGATTCTTTTTTAGAAGAAGAATCAAAATGTTCAGTAATGGTAGCCAGACATCATCCAATTCTTCTGGTCTCATGGCAAAAGCCACCACTTGTCTGTTAGTTTGTCATCCTGTGGTGGCTTGCATGTTGCTGTAAAGGTGGAGGCTATGCTGCTGGTATTTCAAATGCCAGCAGGGTAAACCATGGTGGACAGGTTCCAGTGGAGCTTCCAAACTAAGACAGACTCCACTTCTCAAAAAAACTGGTCAGTGAGAACCTTATGAAAAGCAGTGAAACACTGTCTGATATATTACTGAAAAACTTTATGAATACCCATGAAACGTTGTCCAATATAGTGCTAGAAGGTGAGCCCCTCAGGTTGGAAGGCACTCAAAATATGACCAGGGAAGAGCTGCCTCCTCAAAGTAGAATTGACCTTAATGACATGGATAGAGTAAAGCTTTTGGGACCTCCATTTTCTGATGGAGGACAACTCAAAATGGAAAGAAACATCCATTAATAATTAGAATGTGGAATGTATGAAGTATGAATCTAAGAAAATTGAAATTTATAAAGAAAGGAAATGGAATGTATAAAGATTGATATCCTAGGCCTTAGTGGCCTGAAATGGACTGATTTTGGCCATATTGAATCAGACAATCATACAATCTACTATGCTGGGAATGACAAATTAAAGAAGAATGGCATGGCATTCATTGTCATAAAGAATGTTTCAAGATCTATGCTGAAATACAATGCTGTCAGTGATAGGATCATATCCATATGCCTACAAGGAAGACCAGTTAATACTATTGTTATTCAAATTTATGTATCAACCACTAAAGCCAAAGATGAGGAAGTTGAAGATTTTTGCCAACTTCTTCAGTCTGAAATTGACCACACATGCAATCAAGATGTATTGATTATTACTGGTGATTGGAATGTGAAAGTTGGGAACAAAGAAGAATCACCAGTAGTTGGAAAATATGACCTTGGTGATAGAAATGAAGCTGCAGATCACCTGATAGAACTTTGCAAGACCGATGACTTATTCATTTCATATATATGTGAACCTCACCAGAGGGAATGCACAGGAATCAGATCAACTACGTCTGTGGAAAGAGGCAATGGAGAAGCTCAGTATCTTCAAGCCAAAACAAGGCCAGGAGCTGACTGTGGAACAGACCATCAATTGCGCATATGCAAGTTCAAGTTGAAGCTGAAGACAATTAAAACTAGTCCACAAGAGCAAAAATATGACCTTGATTATATCCCACTTGAATTTAGAGACCATTTGATAGATAGATTTGATGCATTGAACATCAGTGACTGAAAACCAGACAGATTGTGGTATGACATCAGGAACATCATCGATAAGACAGCAAAACGTCATTAAAAAGACAGGAAAAGGAGAAAAGAGCAAAATGGATGTCAGAACAGACTTTGAAACTAGCTCTTGAACAGAGAGTAGCTAAAGAAAATGGAAGAAATGACAAGCTAAAAGAGTTGAACAGAAGATTTCAAAGAGCATCTCAAGAAGACGAAGTCAATTATTAGAATGAAATATGCAAAGACCTGGAGTTGGAAAACCAAAAGGGAAGAACATGCTTGGTATTACTCAAGCTGAAAGAACTCAAGGAAAAATTCAAGCCTTCAGTTGCAAAGTTGAATGATTCTATGGGCAAAATATTGAATGATGCTGGAAGTGTTAAAAGAAGATGGAAAGAATACACAGAGTCACTGTACCAAAAAGAATTGGCTGATATTCATGTATTTCAGGGGGTGGCATATGATCAAGAACCAATGATACTGAAGGAATAAGTTGAAGCTGCACTGAAGGAGCTGGTGAAAAACAAGGCTCCAGAACTTGACAGAATACCTACTGAGATGTTTCAACAAACAGATGCCCTGCTCGAGGCACTTAGACGTCTATGCCAAGAAATTTGGAAGACAACTACCTGTCCAACTGACTGTAAGTGATCTATATTTGTACCCATTCCAAAGAAAGGTGATCCCACAGAATGTGGAAATTATCAAACAATAACATTCATATCACATGCAAGTAAAATCTTGCTGAAGATAATTCAAAAACTATTGCAGAAGTATATTGATTGGGAACTTCCAGAAATGCAGGCCAGATTCAGAAAAGGATGTAGAATGAGAGATATTACTGCTGATGTCAGATGGATATTGGCTGAAAGCAAGGAATACCAGAAAGATGTTTACTTATGTTCTATTGACTATGCAAAAGCATTTGAATGTGTGGATCATAACAAGTTATGCATAACATTGAGAAGAAGAATGGGAATTCCAGAGCACTTAATTGTGATCGTGAGGAACCTGTGAGTAGAACAGGAGGCTGTCGTTTGAACAGAACAAAAGGATACTGCAAGTTTTAAAATCAGGAAGGGTGTGTGTCAGGGTTGTAACCTTTCACTGTACTTATTCAATCTGTATGATGAGCAAATAATTTGAGAAACTGGACTATATGAAGAATGTGGCATCAGTATTGGAGGAAGACTCATTAACAACCCGTGATATACAAATGACACAACTGAGCTTGCTGAAAGTGAAGATGACTTGCAGCACTTACTGATGAAGATTAAAGACTACAGTCTGCAGTATGGATTATATGTCCACATAAACAAAATGAAAATCCTCACAACTGGACCAATAAATAGCATCGTGATAAATGGAGAAAAGACTGAAGTTATGGAATATTTCATACTATTTAGTTCCACAATCAACACCAGTGGAAGCAGCAGTCAAGAAATCAAATGTTGTATTGCCCTGGGAAAATCTGTTGCAAAAGACCCCTTTAAGTGCTGAAGAGCAAAGATGTCTCTTTGAAGACTAACCCAAGCCATGGTATTTTCAATAGCCTCATATGCATGTGAGAGCTGGACAATGAATAAGGAAGATTGAAGAAGAGTTGATGCTTTTGAGTTGTGGTATTGACAAAGAATACTGAAAGTACCATGGACTGCTAGAAGAATGAAGAAATCTGTCTTGGAAGAAGTGCAGCCAGAATGCTCCTTGGAAGCAAAAATGGCCAGACTTTGTCTCACCTACTTTGGTCATGTGTTCAGAAGGGACCATTCCCTGGAGAAGGATGTCATGCATGGTAAAGTAGAGAGTCAGTGAAAAAGGGGAAGACCCTGAACGAGATGGATTGACATGGTGGCTGCAACTATGGGCTTAGGTATAGCAAGGATTGTGAGGATGGCACACAACCAGGCAGTGTTCTATTCTGTTGTACATAGGGTCTCTATGAGTCGGAGCCAACTCAATGGCACCTAACAACAACAGCAATAACATAGCAAAAGGGCAGATGTTCATGGAGGCAGTTACCAACACATTCCATTTTCTCCTCTTATTCCTGACTGTCTTTCTTTGTTGCTGTAGGTGAGTACAGACCCATTGTTGTGCCTTGGATGGCTGCTTATAAGCTTTTGAGACTCCAGGAACTATGGAACCAATTAGGAGGTAGAAGATAGGACCTAAACACAATATTAGGCCAATTAACCTGAATGTCCCATGAAATCATGACCCTAACCCTCCAAACCAAGGAACCAAATCCTGTGAGGTGTTTGGTTGTACATAAGCAGACTCCACAGCTATTCTTTCTCGCTCTCTTTTTTTGGTCATTGTTGTAAATATGTCTGTTATGAATTGAATCGTGTCTCCCCAAAATATGCACTGTAAATCCTAACCTCTGTGCCTGTGGTTATAATCCCATTTGGTAAAGGGGATGTCATGTTAATGAGTCAGGGTTAGTACAGGATGTGTCTTGAGCCAATCTTTTTTGAGATATAATGAAGGTTAAACAAGCAAAAGAAGCAGAGGTGGGGTAAGACACATGCCAAGACACGTGGAGATAGATATCCAAGGAACCAGGAAGCAGAGGCTGAAGAGACAAGGACCTTCCTCCAGAGTCAACAGAGAGAGAAAGATTTCCCCTCCAGTCAATGTTCTGAATTCAGACTTCTAGCTTCCTAAACTGTGAAAAAATAAATTTGTTTGTTAAAGCCATGCACTTGTGGTATTTCTGTTATAGCAGCACTATAGATAATTAAGACAATATCTATCATACACTTTTACCAATTCAATTTTTTACAAGTGTACAACTTATCAACAGCAATTAATTGTCTGTGGAATGCTACCCTTAATATGATTTTTCTATCACTGTAAATTGAAACTGAGTATTCCATAAGCAGTCACCACCCCTTTTCCTCCTCACTCCCGCATCTGGTAACCACCAATAAGCTTAGATCTCTGTACATTTGCCTGTTCTTGTCTTTTTCTATAAATGAGGTCATACAATATTTGTCCTTTTGTGATTGACTTATTTTACTCAGCACAATGTCTTCAAGCTCCATCCATACTGGAGCATGTAACAAGATTTCGTTTCTCTTACCAGCTGAGTAGTATTTGATTATATGTATGCACGAGCTTTTGTTTCTCCTTTCTTCCATTGATGGGCATTTATGTTGTTTTCACTTTTTAGTTATTGTGAATTGGTGTATAAGAATTATCTGTTTGAGTCTCTACTTTCAAGTCTTTTGGGTATATAGAGTAAAACCTGTGAAAACCAGAAACTGTGTAAGGCAGAAACCTGTCACAGAAGGAAAACTCAAATATTTGTCTCTAAAACAAGTGATAGAAAAGTGGCAAGAATGCATTCTGTCAAGGGTGGAAAACTTGTGAAACCTGGGAGAACAAAGTAGTTCTTCTGGGTTCCAGCTCTCACAGTTTTCATTGTACATAGGAGTGGATCAAAGACTACAATCTTCAATATGGATTACACCTCAACATAAAGAAAACCAAAATCCTCACAACTGGACCAATAAAAAACATCATGATAAATGGAGAAAAGATTGAAGTTGTCAAGGATTTCATTTTACTTCCATCCAAGAAATCAGACATCATATTGCACTGGGCAAATCTACTGCAAAAGATCTCTTTAAAAGTGTTTAAGAGGAAAGATGTCACTTTGAAGACTGAGGAACCAAATCCCGTGAGGTGTTTGGTTGTACATAAGCAGGCTCCACAGCTATTCTTTCTCTCTCTCTTTTCTGTCATTGTTGTAAATATATCTGTAAATATATCCAACCCAAGCCATGGTATTTGCAATAACTTCATATGCATGTGAATGTTGGACAATGAATAAACATGACTGAAGAAGAATTGATGCCTTTGATTTGTGGTGTTGGCGAAGAATACTGAAAATACCACGGACTACCAGAAAAACAAACAAATCTGTCTTGGAAGAAATATAGCCTGAATGCTCCTTAGAAGCAAGAATGGCCAGACATCGTCTTACATACTTTGGTCATGCTGTCAGAAGGGACCAGTCCCTGGAGATGGATATCATGCTTAGTAAAGTAGAGGGTCAGCAAAAGGTGAAGTCCCTGAATGAGATGGAGGGACACAATGGCTACAACAATGGTCTTAAGCATTGCAAGTGTTGTAAGGATACTTGTGTAGGACAGGCCGTGTTTCATTCTGTTGTACATATGACTCAGAGCTGACTCAATGGCACCTAACAACAGCATCATGGTAGTTCTGTTTTTAATTTTTTTAGGAACCGCCATACTGTTTTCCACAATGACTGTACCATTTTGCATTCCTACCAGCAATGGATAAGAGTTACAGTTTCCCCACATCCTTGTCAACACTTATTATTTTCTGGGGCATTTTTGGTCTCTTTTTTTAAAAAATTATTCTTAGCCTTCTGATGTTGCAGTTTTGTTTTCTTTCCTAGTAGGAGTTCTCATTGTAGTTTTAATTTTTGTATCTCTGATAGCTAATGAAGATATTGCTAGTGGAACATGGTTACAGTGCTTGGCTGCTAACCAGAAGGTCAGTGTTTGGAAACCACCAATGGCTCCAAGGGAGAAAGATGAGATAGTTTGCTTCCATATAAATGTACAGCTATGGAAACCCTATGGCACAGTTCTACTTTGTTCTAAAGTGTTGCTGTGAGTCAGAAGTGATTCGATGGCAGTGAGGTTGATTTTTTTTTGGTTTGATGGCTAATGACATTGAACATCTTTCATGCCTGTGATCCATAGATTTTCATGGGCTAATTTTGGAAGCAGATTGCTAAGCCTTCCTTGTTTGTCTTAATCTGGAAGCTCTGCTGCATCCTGTCCATCATGGATTACACTACTGGTATTTGAAATACTGGTGGCATAACTTCCAGCATCAAGCAACACATAAGCCATCACAGTAAGACAAACTGACCAATGGATAGTGGTTGACTATTAAAGGGTTCCCCTTTTTAGAGGGAAAAATCCCCTCAGTCTTCTCGGATAGGCTTAAGTTATTTTTATTATAATAAATAATTTATCAAAAATATTGTACTGATGTTAAAACTGGCAAGGCTGACTTTATTCATAGGATTATTATAAGACATGGGAAAGGACTAAGGGAAGGAACACTGTAGAGGAGAGATAAGACTGCAATGAGAAGAGATGCCAGCTTCTACTTTGTTGAAACAAAGAACTAGGAAATTTCTGTTTATTTTTATTTACTTTGTTATGCACAACAGAACATACACTTTCAACATGTATAATTCAGTGATATTGAATACATTCTTTGAGTTGTGTAACCATTCTCATTCTCCTTTTCTAAATTGTTCTTTTCCCATGAACCTAATTTCACTGCCCCTAAGGTTCCTATCTAATCTTTCTAGTTACTGTTGTCAATTTGATCCCATGTAGGTCGTTCTGAAATAGCATAATACTTAAGGCCAATCTTTTTTACTAGTTAAGCTAAACTATTGTTTGGTTTTAAGAAGACTTCAGGGGGTATTTTTGGTTTAAATTTTAAAAGGGCAGTAGTTTCAGGGGTTGATGCAGCCTCTATGGAACCAGAAAGTATGGATTCCACAAGAATTTGAAATTCAGTTCTGCATCCCCCCCCCACCCCTTTTAATCAGGATTCTTCTACTGAATCTTTGATAAAAATAGAACTGTGAAGTTTTAAAAAGAAGTAAAGGGGTTTGATTACTGGGGTGGGCAAGTGACGTACTAAGTTTGCAGTTAGGGCCACTTGGCTATAATCAGGCCACCTGGGTCCTGGGAGATCCATGGGAGGGGGATGAAGTGTTCTTTGGTTAAATGCCTGGAGATTGTAACATCTGAGGGAGAGAGGAAGGTTGGGGAGATTTTTTTTTTTTTTTTAAATTTTTATTGTGATTTGAGTGAAAGTTTACAGAGCAAATTCATTTTTCATACAGCAGTTCATGCACATTTTGTTTCATGGCATTGACTGCAATCCCCACAATGTAAAAGCTCTCTTCTCACTTCCTCCCTGTATTTACTTTTTTCTCTGTGTCTTTTCTTTCTGTGTATCCCTGTCCCCTGAGCTGTATCCCTGTGCAAATACTGCCCTTCTGTTCTCCCCTGATTGATCATTCCAAGGAGTGTATTTACCTGGTGTAAATGTTCACCCTGTGTGCCTATTGTTTTTCTGCAAGCCATGGGAGTGAGTTCAATTCCAGGCCTAAAGCCTAACTAAGGGCCACGATCTCAGGGGTTTCACCAGGCTCTATCAGACCAGTAAGTCTGGTCTTTTTTATGATTTTGAATTTTGTTGCACATTGTTCTCCCACTCTATCCATTAACTCTTGCACTGATCCCTTTCCCAGTGGTGGACAGTGGGCACCATCTAGTTCTGCTGTCATGGTCATATAGGCTGAGGGACACATGGTCCGCTAGTCCCTTGGACTAATTGTTTCCATACATCTTTGGTTTTCTTCATTCTTCTTTGCTTCAGGTGAGGAGAGACCAACTGTTGCATCTAGATGGCCTCTTGCAAGCTTTTAAGATCCCAGTTGCTACTCACCAGTGTAGGATGTAAAACATTTTTGTGTAGTATGTTATACCAATTGAGCTTGATGTCCCTCATGACCATGATCCCGAGCCCACAGGTCCAATAACTCACTCCATTAGGGTGGTTGACTGTGGCTAAGAAGATCATAACTTTGCCCACTGTTAGTTCTATGGACATTCTTACAGAACATAAAATACGTATGTACAAATATCATCTGCCAACCTTATATATGTTCATGGGTATATTCCATTTTGCCTAGACATATCTGGTTATTCAGCTTGTCTACCCATCTATTTGCCCATAGATAATGTTTGGTTGGGGAGATTTTTTTTTGAAAAGGACATTATTAAGGTCAGTTCTTTGCAGTCAGCCACGAAAGGGTGGGGGGACTTCTTTAACCATTCTCTAGGATCGTGGGGCTTGGGTAAAATATAACTTTGTCATAGATAGATAGATAGCTGCTGTCAAATTGGCTGTCTGACTCATGGTGACCTTATGTACAGCAGAAGAAATGTTACCCTGTCTTGTGACACTCTCACAATTGCCAGCATGTTCTAGTTCATTGTTGTAGGTATTATGCTAATCTATCTCACTGGGGATCTCCCTCACCCTTGCTGGCCCTCTTTGCCAAAAATGGTGTCCTTCTCCAGTGAATGATTTTTCCTGATAATGTGTCCAAAGCGAAGAAGTTGTACACTGTTGGGTTGTGATCCACAAGGTTTTCATTGGCTGTTTTTCAGAATTAGATCTCCAGGCCTTTTTTCCTAGTCTATCTTAGGCTGGCAGTTCTGCTGAAATTTGTCCATATCATGGATGACCTGCTTGTATTTGAAATACCAATGGCATAGCTTCCAGCATCACAACAACACACAAGCCACCACAGTATGAACTTTGTCATAATGCTACTTAAACACATAAAAACATGACAACAGGCATAGCTCCCTTAAGTTTACAGCTGTCATAGAACTATTCCATCAAGCCTCATCTGTAAATTAAAGGCAAATAGAACAGAATTGACTTTGTAAGTGGGTGGCCCTGTTTTGGTGAAGTAATTCTCCCCTCACCCAAGACAGCAATGGCTGCTGGGCAGAGTCCTTGGGCTCAGGCTGCTGGACTTGTAAGAACTAACTCCCTGTGAACTCCAGGGAGTGTCTGCTTGCACAGCACATGGTGGTCTCATTGGTTCTTCATTTGGCCAGCATACTGGTGTATCCACCCTTGAACCTTACCCATAGGACCCAATGCTGTCCAGTGGATTTAGGGTCCATGTCTGTGTTCATGTTCATGCTGCATCCTGGTTGCCTAGTAGGGCCCCAAAGACACAGAACTCTGACCAGGGAAGTGTTGGGAACAGAACTGGTGTGAGGGCTCTGGGGTCCAGTGATGGGTGGGGGGTCCTGGGTTCAGATTGGGAAATCTTTTGCCCAGAGTAGAGGTGGCAGGAAAATCTTGTGGCTTTAGGCCAGAGGCCACAAGTGACTGGATAAACCAGAATGAGTTTCTTGTCCTTTGTCTCAGGGAGGAGAGGTTTTTTTCTTGGAGGGGCTGCCCTCTAGCTCTGCTTGTGATTCCTCCTTCTGGCTGCCACTTGGCCTGGACCAATTGTGCCCCTGGCTTCTACAGGTCTTGGAGGTCCTCACCATCCCTGACAGATCCCTGGGCCCACAGGGCAGCTGTGGTAGTTATGTTTGTGTGTCAACTTGGCTGGGACTGTTTGAGTGGCTGGGCAGCTGGTGGTTGCTATTCCCCATGATGAGACTGGCAATCAACTCCATGGTGGGATCTGCCGCAAGCAGCTGAGTAGCTGCCTTTGGGATGTGGTCTGCTTCCTGTATATAAGGAGAAGCCTTGGGAATGGTCTCTAGCCTATGGCACGCTTGGACCCTGCGTGTTACCATGTTGTTGCTCAGCAGCCTGCTATGCTCTGCCAATCTTCGGACTTATAATGGGCTTAAGTTAATGGCCTGCCATATGGTTTGGTAACATTGAGACTGTGCCTTTTTACTTGTCAACCTTGGGGCTTCTCAGCTTCAGCAGCCAGCAGCTGTCTGAGTGAAGAGATGCCTCTAGCTCCAGTGGGCTGGGAACAGGAGGCAGAGCTGGACCCCAAAGTTGAGGGACTTTCACCCAGCCCCTAGAGCCTGGCACTTTGAACTTGGACTTAAAGCCTCCAAATTGTAAGAATAAACTCCTGTTTGTTAAGGCCATCCCATTTGTGGTATATTCCTGTCAGAGCGGCACTAGGTAATCAGAACAGCAGCTGTGCAGCCAGGTCCCAAGGAAGGACTGCCAGATAGGGAAGGGGTCTAATATATATATATTGAGAGAAAGAGAGACATTGGGGAGGGGAGAGAGATTTACTTCAAGGAAATGGCTTACAAAACTATAGGGGCTGGCAAGTCCCAACTCCATGGGTCCATGGGTCAGGTGGCAGGCTGAACCCTTCTACTGGCCCAAGTGATTGTAAGGGCTGACAGACCCAAAATCTGCAGCTCAGGCAGCAGGCTGGAGGACTATACTGGCTCACACAGTTGTAGGGGCTGTAGAATCCCAAATCTGTAGAATAGGCAGCAGGCTGGAGGCTTCTACTGAGTCACATCCCAAGAATCAGAGATAAGGCTATGAGAAGAGTACAAGATTGAGAAAGAGATAGTGAGCTTTGCCAGAACATCCATTTATATACTGGAGGTGGGCCACATTCCCAAGGAAACTCCCCTCTCAAGTGATAGGCTGCTCATATCAGATCACAAAATGGAAGGTGATTACATAGTGTCTGAAAAACCACTGAAAATCATAGCCTAGTCAAATTGACACATACCATTAACCTTCACAGGATCCCCATTCTGATCTGAGAATGATTGACAGGTGGGGGCACTAACCCTGCCTCCCATGGCTGACTGCCAGATCTAAGTCCCTCCTCCCCTCCATGCATCCCTGGAGAGACACTTGTTCTATCTCTGTTTTTTATTGTCCCATCCCAATCTTCTTTTAGTGTCAGATAGACTGAAGGTGAACCATGCTAGGGGCCAAATGTCTCTCAGGCCCTTGCTTCCCTGTTCAAAACCTCTGCCTCTTACTAGCTGATTGTCCTTGGGCCCATTAATTGACCACTCTGGGCAGCAGTTTCCTAATCTGTCAAATGGGTCCATTTATGGATTCTATGAACTACTGTGGGTCTTCTGCATTGGGCTCTGGCTCATTTTCCTATTATATACATGCATATATAAAGGCACTTGACTGCTAACCAGAAGGCTGGCGGTTCAAACCCACCAGCCACTCCTCGGAAGGAAGATGGGGCAATCTACTTCTGTAGCAATATCGCCTCGGAAACCCAAGGAAGGGTCACTATGAGTCGGGTCCGACTCAAGGGCACATCACAACACCACCTATATAATATACATGTATATTATATGCATACATTATATACACTCCTATATTATATACATGTGTACATTATACATTTATATGTGTGTATATAATTACGTATGTATATAATAGGAAAATGAGCCAGAGCCCAATGCAGAAGACCCACGCTAGCTCATGGAATCCACAGATGGACCCATTTGACAGATTAGGAAACTGCTGTCCAGAGTATATACATACGTATAAGATATACAAGAAGCTCTGGTAGCATAGTGCCTAAGGCACTTGACTGTTAACCAGGAGGCTGGCAGTTCAAACCCACCAGCCACTCCTCAGAAGGATGGTTGGGCAATCTACTTCCGTAGTGATACCTCCTTGGAACCCCAAGGAGGGGTCGCTATAAGTCAGGGCTGACTGGTCGGCACATAACAACAACAACAACAACAAATAATATACATATATATAGGTGTATACAGATGTAGATATAGTTTTATTAACAAGCTGCTAACAACAACAATAACAGTAACAATGAGCTCTTCAGGGCACCACTATTTGCAGCCCCTCCACAAGCTGAAGCCAAGTGGGGAATGAGTTGGGGTGAAAAGTGGGTCATAGATCAGCCATGCCACAGCAGTACCACTTTTATTTTGTTTCTTCTTAGTTTTATCTGGGGAGAAAGAAGCTCTTGGACTTGGGGGGTAGGTCCGGGTTTGGAGACAGCACACCTTGTTCAGGAAGCCTTCCTCTCTAGTGGCCTCCAGCATTCACTCAGTTTGTATTGGCGTTCCCTTCCTGTGGGTGTTTCCACTGAAGCTACAACTACATGAAAGCTCTTTGACAGGATCATGAGCAAGCTGAAGTTATGTTGTAGCCTCAGATCTCTTTTGGAAGTAGATGAAGTATAAATTACTAATAAAGGAGAACAGATATTAAAATGTTCACACCTAGAACCATGAGCTGCAAAGAGCAATGTCTTTTGGGTCTCCATGAACCTTCCCCAGTAGAACACTGCTTCTCAGAAAAGATTTCTCAGAAAATACCTTCAGATCCCCTGGGCTGGGTGGGAGCAGAACATTTGCCTTGCTCAACTCTTGGGACAGATGGTTGTCCTTCTGTGAGGCTGCTGGTAAGATGTAAGTTTCTAGCTCCCTTCATGATGAGGAGGCCTGTCTATGATGAAGCCAAAACAGAGAGATGGGAAGAGAGGTTCTGGATCAAGCCATGCCTGAAGCCATATAGACCACTCAATTATATGAACCTATAAGGCCCTTCCTCCCTTCTTAATTATAGAAAGATATTTGTAGCTGAAAGATCCCTGACCACTGCAAGTAACATTATGGAGTAAGAAGCATGTGGACCATTCACTCATCTATCCACCCACAGGACTACCCTTGTGCCAGGCCCCAGGATGGGAACTGGGGACATAGGATTGAACTATGTGCTGCCTTTGGAGTCTCAGTTGAGGAGGACAGACATGAAACAAAGCCATGTTGCCAGGTGTTAAGTGTTGTGGGGAGGGCAGCACAGGGCTCTTCCTAGAGGAGGAGATGTTTGAGGGAAGGAACTTGAGGGAAGGATGGCATTTTGCCAGACAGAGAAGAGGACACAGACAGCACAGTAGACAGAATAGGTTGTTTGAAGAGGCTGCAGGCAGGGAGGCAGCCGCTGGCAATCCTGTGCTAGGGGGTGAGGGGCAGTTCAGAGAGACAGCTGCAGCCCTCAGTTGGCAGCTCCGGCAGGGGCTGCAGGGCCAGTTCATTCCTGCACAGTGAGGTCTCCAGGCCCACCGAGAGGCCGGCCCGACTTCATCCTGCCTGGAGAGCTGGCAGGAGAAGGCTGAAGGAAACTTGGGAGGACACGCATGGCTGGGAGCAGCAGGGAAAGGAGGCTATGGAGCCAGTTTCTTTTCAGCTGTAAATGGTAAAGAAATGAATTTCCTGCACTAGTTGGATTTCCTGCAACTGGAAAAAAGCACTAATGCTATGTTTTACGACGCCTGGCCTGGGCCTAGCCGAGCCGGGCCGGGGAGACCCATGTGCTCATAGTTGGCCCAGCAGCTCCTGATAGCACTGTGACTGTCCCATTGGCCTGGTCCTGGGGCCCAGGCCTCCATGTCCAGGCCAGGAAACTTGGCTCCACCACAGCTTTCAAAATAAAGTGGCTTTTATTTTATATTCACAAGAGAGGTTACAAAATATAATTGAGGTTACTGCTTTTCATATTATTTATGCAATTCTCCTCCATCTGCCTTCCCAAAAGCAAGTCACAAAGGGGTCTTTGTTCTCTGCAAGTTCAAAGTCAGTTCCTCCAAAGAGGAAATTATTGGTGATCACAAGGAGGAGGCTTGGTTTTACAACAGTTTGGCTGTCAGGGCAGAAATATGGTACATATGAGGACTTCAGCAAGCGTATGGTTTACTGTGTGAATGGGTTTCATGAGTGAGAAGAGTGGGGGAGGCATGGGTAGAGCTTTGGAGTGGGAATAGTCTGCACTCAGCCTTCAGGGCCTCAGTTTCCCCACCCATAGAAGGAGGCAACCATATATGGACTAAATCAGTGGATCTCATTCTGTTCCTTGAGCTCTGGAGTCACCAAGGGATCTCAAAACAGGGTGGGAAGGGCTCAGGGGCACCTGTACCCACTCCTGCCGTTCTAAAGGATGATGTATTGAATGGCCAGGTCAGCTTTTGTTTAAAGAAAAAGTTTTTTTAAAAACAAATGTTTGAAAAGTCTGGCTCAGATGATCTTGAAGGCCTTGGAGACGCTGGGTTGAGGAAGATGTGAGGCTCTGAGGCTCAGAGTGGGGTCCTTGAGTGGCCCTTAAGCAGGGTGGCTAGCTTCTCTGGTTCTTCTGGGAAGTAGGGCCACAGCTGCCCAATAGCAGCTGAGTGCCAGACCAGGTCCTTGGTGCTAGAGGTACAGAGGTGTCTAGGCTACCCTATCCCAGTGCTTATCTCAGTAGAACCAGCCTTGGTGGATTGGAAAGCCTGTAAGTCTCTCATCCCTGGTCTGGCACAGGCCACTTACCAAGGTGTTCCCCTCATGGAGAGTAGATTGGAGGAGGGGCAGCCCTTCTGTAGGTTCAGCTTTAACCAGGGACATGCCATAGTCTGAAGGCTACAATGGGGGCTTGTTCCTGGCACCTGGAGGAAACACAGAGAAGGCAGTGCCTCTAGGACCTCAGCTAAATGTGACCCCAAGGTCATCACCCCAGTGGGGACTTGACTGCAAGCACTGTCAGGGGCCCAGGACACGGCAGACTCCAAAGGCCCTGGGGGAGGAGGTCTGGTTTCTTTGGCTACTACAAAGCTGTCCTGGGACCAGCAAATGTATGTGGGAGTAGCCCTGATCTTGCTGCCTTCTTAAACCTGCTGCCTGGTGCCAATTTTTCTACCTCCCCAGCAGGGCCCCTGCAGGCTTGGCCTCTGGAGCCCAAGGCCCATAACTTCGCAGCTCTCATTCTAGCTCCAAGGCGGCGTGAGAATGATGGAGTGAGGTGGAAGAAGAGGTTTGTCCAGCTTCCTGTCCTTGCCTTGGGACTCTTTTCCATCTACCCTGGGGTAGGCTGTGGAGGGGTGAGAGTCACTAGTCAGCCCTGCCCTCCCCTTTCCAAGCAGCCAGAGCTTCATTCGTGAGACCAGCAACAGATCTTTGCAGCCCTTTGGCAAAGTTGGAGCAGGGCCGGGACCTGAGGGCAGGCAGAGCTGGGGATTTCTACCAACCTCCCTCTCCAAAAAAAAGAATTCCCTGCCATTGAGTTGATCCCAACTCATAGTGACACCCTTTGGGTTTCTGAGGTGGTAAATCTTTATGGTAGTAGATTACCCTATCTCCCTTCCACGGAGCAGCTGGTAGATTTAAACCACCAACATTCTGGTTGGCAGTTAAAGGCAATGTGCCACCACAACTCCTTAACTTTCCAAAAAGATGGAAAAACTCTGGGAGTGGGGAGAGAGGAACAGAGAGATGGTAGCTCCTTTACTGGAGGAGATGGAGAATCCTGGAGGTCCTCCTGGCTCCAAGATTCTAGAATTTTTCAGGACATTGGCTTTGGGGCATAGAAGACAGGTATAGACAGAGGTCGATATGAAGGTTCCCCAAAGGCTGAGGGCTTCTCAGAAATATCCCTTCACTGCACTCAGCTGTTGATTTCACTTAGAGGTATTGGCTTAGGAAGTTGAGACATTGGGGCCCAGGAGAAGTTCCATGCAGGTGAGCAGCATTCTGTTAAACCCACTCATACCACTTTACATGAACGCCTCTATTTCTATAGTAATGGCTCCCACATCCACTCCAGCCACACATCTGAGGCCCTGAGGCTGGTCCAGGTCTGCTTACTGGGAAGGATGCCCATGGCTGTGTCCTCCACTCTCAGAGAATGGATTGCTATTCCCCCACTTTACAGACAAGGAAACAGAAGTCTGCAAAATAGTAATGGTCAGGATTTCATAGCTCCTGAGCTGTACAGCAGAGGTATTTCCTACTCTATAGCAGTGTCTCTTGGCTGCCTGAAAGGCCAGCTGAGGAGTGAAAGACAAGGCTCAAGTCTGTACCCTTGCCCCTAGACTCTGATTTACTGGCTAGGGTGTGGCTGGCAGCAGGGGTTTCCAGCATTCCCCAAGGGATAGCAGTGGGGAGCCTGGGTTGAGAATTACAGTTCTCAAGGCAGTGCCATCACTGTGCAGAACCTCAGCTAGGGAAGTGGAGTGGGGATGACTCTCCTGCCTCCTCTCCAGCCTGACTTGCCAGAAAAGGAGGAGGAGGGAGAGAGGAGCTTGGCCTAGGCCCTGGCCTTGGAAACCTTGAAGGAAGAGAATGTGGCCTGGATAAGGCCCTGATCCCATTAGGGTATTCCTCCTTGGATTTGAAGGTTGCCTTATCAGAGTAAAATCCCAACTTTTTCAATAAACACCCAGTTACCAGTTACCATTGAGTCAACTCTGGCTCATGGCAACCACATGTGTGTCAGAGTAGAACTATGCTTCATAAGTCTTCAATGTTTTTTTTTTTTTTTTTTTTCAGTAGACCACCAAGTCTTTCTTCCAAGTGTTCAGTGAACACACTGGGTATGGTAGTTAAGGTTATGTGTCAATTTGGCTGGGCCTGGTTGAGTGGCTAGGCAGTTGTATATAGTATTCCCCATGATGAGACTGGTAATCAACTCCATGGTGGACTCTACTGTGAGCAGATGAGTAGCTGCCTTGGGAATGTGGTCTGCTCCCAGTATATAAGGAGAAGATTTAGGTATGGTCTGCAACTTTTGGCATGTTTTGAATCCTGCATGTAGCACTGGCGTGCTATCTGCCGATCTTGGGACTCTAAACAAACTTGAATCAATGGCCTGCCATGTAATATTGGGATTGTGCCTTTTTAGTTGTTATCCTTGGGTTTGTCAGCCTTAGCAGCCAGCAGCTGCCAGAGTGAAGAAAGCTTCCAGTTTCAGTAGGCTGGGAACAAGAGGTGGAGCTGAAGCTCAAGGTTGAGAGGCTTTCACTCAGCCCCTAGAACTTGGGACTTTGAAATTGGACTTCTAGATTCCAAAACTGTAAGAGAATAAACTCCTGTCTGTTCAAGCCACCCCATTTGTGGTATTTTCTGTTATAGCAGCACTAGGTAACCAAAACACTGGGCTTAGCCTCGTCCACCTCTGGCCCTCTCTTACCTCTGCCTGGAAATTGCTTGCACAGCTCTTCCTACCAGTCCTTCTCAGCCCTGGGCCTCAGCCTCAGTGCTCCCCAGAGATTTTTCTGACTCCCATCATGTGGTTGGACACCTTGTTCCAGGCACCTCTGTGGCACCATTGACCTGCAGCCATCCATCCACATGTTGTGATCTGGCATGCCTTATTCATTTAATTGTATCATTACTTATGCCATCTCCCCACAGGACCATGTCCCTGGGGCAGGTAGGGCCATATCTGCTGTGTGCATCATGGTGTCCTGGGTCCAGTACAGTTCCTGGCACATGGAAAGAACATGATACAAATTTGTGGAATGGGTGGATGGGAGAGGAGGGGAACTGTAGGTCAGGGTGCCAAAGTCATGTCATGTCCAGACTCCAGGGACTAGACCAGCCCAAGAAAACCCTTGGCCCAGCAGGCTGGACCAAAAAACACCTGGAAAGAAAGCCCTAAACTTGGAGATGTATACTACCCCAGTCCCAGAGGCCCTGGAACCAGTCAGGCCTATAGGAAAGGTCTTCCAAGAATCTGTGGCCCTGTGGGAGAGGGGCTGGACACCGAGCCTATGGGACCCCAGGGAACTGGGAGGGCTCATCCACCCTGAAACTACCCTGAGGCGGTGGGGTGAGGGGTCTAATGCACATATCACTTGGTAATTTTAAAAAAGCCACCCTGCCCTTAAATGCTTTGCTATTTAAGTCAAGCCCCTGCAGCTATGGCAGGAGGCACCAGCCAAGATGTACTGTTCTTGTTTCCAGTCCAATGGATTGAGCTACACACACCTTCATTTGGAGTGCATAGCCTAGGTTCCCAAATGGGTGCCTTGTGCCAGCAATAGGTAACTGAGGTATGTCTGGACCAGTCAGCTCACCTGCCTTAGGCCAGTGTTTAAATGGACTCTTTTACCTTTGCTGGGTAGGTGTGGGACACCTGGGGGCAAGAGGGTTGGCTTAAACCAAACTTGGATGCTCCCCTATCTGTGTTTCTCTACCCAATGCTTACGTCCCCCAGCCAATTAAACCAGAATTTCTAGGGGATAGGACCCAGCTTTAGTGTTTTCACAGAGAATGAGGGTTTTTTTTCCCCTGAGACACTGAGATGCTCTTGCTTCTGGCTGTTTTGCTATTGATGTGCTTTCATTCTAGTTATTATGGATGAGATTCTGTTAGCTATTGGATAGTAAAGCCATGTAACTTCTAGGACATTTTGATGACACATGGGGACACCAGGATGGAGCATTTGAAATTGAGACTGGAACAGAATATTCAGGTATCTGGCTCTCGTCTATAGATATAAATGCTGTGAGTGAGACTTAGGTAACTTATGAGCCACTTGGAGGGTAAGTAAGTTCTGGAAGGGAGTGGGGAGCAGGGTGAATTCTAAGCAGGGGCAAAGGGGTCACCAAAGGTGTAGAAATAAGATGTTCTAGGAGAACAACTAGAGGAGGCAGGCCACGCTGAGGGGAGCCTTGAATGCCATGTTAGGGAGCTGGAATTTCAGCCTGTAGGAAAAGATAATGTGAAAAACCCCATCCCCTGTTGGGTTAGGACCCAGCAAATGTCCTGGGTGCAGCCCAAAGATTAGACAAGGGGACAGTCAGTTGGCTTTGCAAACGTGTCTGCCCTTTAGCACCTGAGGGGTTGGCTGCCATCCACCAGCACCCATGGAGCTGCTCTGAGGCTGGAGCAGCTGCTGCCATCGGCATGGGGCTTGCAGTTGTGTCTATTTGAAGCCCAGACCCTCCCTCAAAGCTCTGGCTACTCCCAAGCTGTTCCAGAGGCCCTGGCTATAGTTCAGTGATCTTCTGCCAGGACTGAAGATAAACGAACAACCAAAGACATGTCCCTGGGGCCATAGGACCTGGCTGGCTTGGACCACACCACCCTGGAGTCTCAGGCCTTTGTTCCAGAGCCTGCACCTGGCCAAGGTGCAGCCAGCTCCTCAGTGTGAGGGCCCCTGTGTTGAAAGGCTACTCATGAATTGTGCAGGAGGTAATTTAGAAAGCTAATTTGGTGGCTCTTCCTTGGGAGCTATGGCCCTTGAATACAAAGACCTGCTTTTTAAGATATTTATCAATGGGGTGGGTGATTCTTGTGAAAGGAGTTTTGAAACATTCTGGACAAAAAAATAAGGACATTCGTAAATAAAGCTAAAATCTCTTCCAGGCTTCTGCCTATTGTTGTTGTTGTTATGTGCCGTCGAATCGGCCCCGACTCATAGCGACCCCTCCTTGGGTTTCCGAGGCAGTATCACTATGGAAGTAGGATTGCCCAACCTTCCTTCCGAGGAGTGCCTGGTGGGTTTGAACCGCCAGCCTTCTGGTTAGCAGTCAAGTGCTTTTAGCCACTATGCTACCAGAGCTCCTTCTGCCTATTGGTGGGTGTAAAATAAAATGATAAGTTTTGCCTTATGAAAACAACATTCTCTTGCCCATGACAGTAAAGATCATCTTACTAAATGTTAGAAAACTAAGTGCTGTATAATACATATATAATTTTTAAAGCTTGTAGTTATGCCTTAGGAGCTCTGGTAGCATAGTGCTTAAAGCACTTGACTGCAACCTGGAAGGCTGGTGGTTCAAACTCACCAGCCACTCCTCGGAAGGAAGACTGGGCAATCTACTTCTGTAGTGATACTGCCTTGGAAACTCAAGGAGGGGTCGCTATGAGTAGGTGCCGACTCGACGGCACAAAACAAAAAAAAAACAACAGTTATGCCTTAAACTGTAACAAACTTTTAGAAACAGCTTACCTGTTTCACAGAATTGTGTTTAGGTGATCAGTTTCATTGAAACCCTTGAAACTTATTCTTTCAGAAAACAACAGAAGATTAATGAACATGTCCTGTTTCTAAGACTCCACAGGTTTTACAATCATGTCTCATTGACCTTGTGATTGTCTTAGCAAGTTTTCTATTCTTTATAATGTTTGAGTATGTACTGCTCTCTTATAAGAATTATGTATTCTGACATATTGACAACCAATCAAAATTTTTTTGTTCAAAGCCACTGCCGTTGAGTTGATTCCAACTCATAGCCACCCTATAGGACAGAGTAACTGCCCCAGAGGGTTTCCAAGTTTGTAAATCTTTTTGGAAGCAGACTGCCTCATCTTTCTCCTGTGGAATAGTTGGTGGGTTTTTATTGCCAATCTTTTGGTTAGCATCTGAATACCTTAACCACTGGGCTACCAGATCTCCTTAAAATTATATATAAGTTCTCCGAGAATCTTAATTCATAGGAGCACAGATTTATTTACTTGGAATGATGTGCTGCCCAAATTTAGAGTTGTCTACTAAACATCCATAGCAATCTGCTAATGGTGTTCTGAGTTATTTTTGACCTGGATTAGCAGCACTGTGATTACAAACATGCTGTTCCTGGTTGCATCATTTTACAAAACATCATCCTACAAAACAGTTAGGGCCTCCAATGTCACCCCTAATATGATTTTCTCCACTGTTTTAGTACGAACACAAATAGCACCTTGATTCCCAACTTCTGGGGCTGAAAGTACCTCAACAGGTTTGTTCTGGTTACCTGGTGCTGCTCTGACAGAAATATACTACAAATGGGATGGCTTAAACAAACAGGAGCTTATTCTTACAATTTGGAGGCTTTAAGTCCAAGTTCAAAGTGCCAGGCTCTAGGGGCTGGGTGAAAGCCCTTCAACCTTGAGGTCCAGCTCTGCCTCCTGCTCCTGGCCCACTGGAGCTAGAGGCTTTTCTTCACTCAGACAGCTGCTAGCTGCTGAGGCTGAGAAGCCCTAAGGTTGACAAGTAAAAAGCCACAGTCCTGATGTTACCAAACCACATGGCAGGCCATTAACTTAAGTCCATTGTATATCCCAAGGTCGGCAGAGCATAGCAGGCTGCTGAGCAACAGCGCGGCTACATGCAGGGTCCAGGTGTGCCATAGACTAGAGACCATTCTCAAAGCTTCTCCTTATATACAGGAAGCAGACCACATCCCAAAAGCAGCTACTTAGCTGCTTGTGGTAGATCCCACCATGGAGCTGACTGCCAGTCTCATTTTAGGGAATAACTACCACCAGCTGCCTAGCCACTCAACCAGGCCCAGCCTGTTGACACACAAACATAACTACCACAATTTCACCCTTGTCAACTTGGCACCTGTACAGATCTTCAATGGGTGGTATCTGTACAGGTCTCCTTCACCGGGTGGGTCTAGTCCCCTAGTTCCTCTAGGTGGCGACCTCACCCCCTTGGCTTGGTGTGTCCTGTTCCTCTCCCTCTCAGGCATGGCAGCCCCACTCCCTCACTTTTGGGCAGCGGCTATGGCTCCATCCCACTGGCTGACATGAACGAGCAGCCCCACACTCCAGAACCAAATTGGTGAAGGCCTGGCTCTTTGAAACTAAGGGGCTGTGGTGGTTCCACCCCCAAAGGCCATGGTCCTACCCTTTCAGGCTGAGGCAGCTCTGCTTCCTTTTCCTTGGTCTCTGCTTCTGCCGATTAATGCCAAAGGCAACCCACTCCGCTGAAAAACCCTGCCCAAAAAGCACTCAGGTTTTTTGCTCCATGGGCCGGCCAATCTGCTACTCCATTTCATGCCGATCTCTTGATTACATTGGACCACTTCCGTCATGGAAAGAACAGCGTTTTGTTCTTACTGGAATAGATCATTATTCTGGATATGGATTCGCCTTCCCTGAATGCAAAGTTATCATCTATGGACTTATAGAATGCCTTATCCACCATCATGGTATCCCACACAGCATTGCTTCGGATCAAGGGACTCACTTCACAGCAATGAAGTGTGGCAATGGGTTTATGCTCATGGAATTCACAGGTCTTACCATGTTCCCCATCATCCTGAAGCAGCTGGCTTGATAGAATGATGGAATGGCCTCCTGAAAACACAATTACAGAGCCAGCTAGGTGGCAATACCTTGAAGGGTTTGGGCAATGCACCAGGAGGCTGTATATGCTCTAAACCAGCGTCCAATATATGGTTCTGTTTCTCCAATAGCCAGGATTGACAGGTCCAGGAACCAAGGGGTGGAAACAGGAGGCCACTCACTATTACCCCTAGTGACCCACTCAAAAAATTTTTGCTTCCTGTCCCTGCTACCCTATGCTCTGCGGGTCTGGAGATCTTAGTCCCAAAGGGAGGAACACTCCTGCCTGGAGACACAATAGTGATTGCATTGAACTGGAAATTAAGAATGCTACCTGGCCATTTTGGCTTCCTCATGCCTCTGGATCAACAGACAAAGACAGGCATTACTGTACTATCTAGTGTGATAGATCCTGATTACCAAGGGGAAATTGGGTTGACTTTACATAATGGAGGTAAAGAAGAATATGTCTGGGATACAGGAGATTCCTTAGGACGTCTGTTAGTACTACCATGCCCTGTGATTAAAGTCAATGGAAAATTACAGCAACCCAATTCTGATATGACTGCTAATGGCCCAGACAATTCAGGAATGAAGGTTTGGGTCACCCCACCAGGCAAAGAACCACTACCAGCTGAGGTACTTGCTGAGGGCAAGGGAAATACAGAGTGGGTGGTGGAAGAATGTAGTTCTGAATATCAGCTATGACCCTGTGACCAGCTGCAGAAACGAGGACTGTGATTGTTATATTTCTTCATTGTATATGTGCATCAAATATTTTTGTTTCCTTCTGTTATGAGCTATGAAATGTAAATAAGGTTAATGTGTTTCGGTTGTATGTGTGTTAACATATCATGTTAGGTGCAAATATGACTTTGTAATTGTCCTTATTTAGAGATTATACATGGTTAAGAAGATGTGTACAACTGCCAAGTTGACAAGGGGTGGACTGTGTTAGATAGACACCGTGAGCTGTGTGTCAACTTGGCTGGACCACAATTCTGTGTAGTTTAAGCAGTTATGATGTGGTTTTTCCCATGATGGGATCAGATGAGTATGTTCTGAGCAGCCAATCCATCAAAAGGAAGTTTCCTTAGGGGTGTGGCCTGCTTCCAGTATATTTACGGACATTCTGGGAAAGGAGACACTCTTCTGTGGATCGGGATTCTGTTGTGCTGCCTATAACTGTCCGTGAGTGAACAATCCACTATTCAGCCTAGAGATCTTGGATTCGTCATTCGTTGGAGTCAACAGCCAGTATACTGCCTGCCAACCTTGAGCTCCTCAGCCCCTGCAGCTGCGTGAATCAGGGAAAGCTTCCAGCTTGGCGTCTGATCCAAGAACTTTGGACTTGCCAGCTTCTATAAGTGTGCGAGCCATTTTCCTAAGATAAATTTCTCTTTCTCTCTCTCTCTCTCTAAGCTTTACTGGTTTTGTTTCTCTAGAGAACCCAGTCTAACACAAGGTTTTAAAACCTGCATAAAAACTGTTACAAGGTGTCATGAAGATGGTAAGTCACTCTTAAAAATCTGTCATTGTCATAATGTTGTTTGTGTAACTATCAGAAGAAGAAAAAAAGTTGGCTATAATACTGCCTAAGGCACTTGGCTGCTAATCAGAAGGCTGGCGGTTCAAACCCACCAGCCACTCCTTGGAAGGAAGGTTTGGCAATCTATTTCTGTAGTGATACTGCCTTGGGAACAAAAAGAGGGGTCACTATGAGTCGGGGCCGACTTGACAGCACACAACAACACCAACATAATACCACCATCCATGGTGGTATCATTTTCCTATTTCTTCTTTCTATTCTGCTGGGATTTCATGTTGCTGTGATTTTTATGATAATTTCTTTTAGTGGCTGTTGTACTATTCTAGCAAGTTGTTGTTTGCTGTTGTGTTGTGTGGATTTTGACTTATAGCCATCCTATAAGACAAAGTAAAACTGCCTCCTACTATTTCCTAGGCTGTAATCTTTATGGGAGCAGATTGCCAGATCTTTTCTCCCACAGAGCAGCTGGTGGTTTCAAACTGTTGACCTTTCAGTTAAGAGCAGAGTGCTTAACCATTGTGCCACCAGAATCCTTTATTTTAGCAAGTGGATAAATCATATTTTACTTTACTGTCTCCCGTTGCCAGATTTTTATATGATATCTAGTTGTACTTGCAATAAATAACACTGTAGTGAACATCTCCATACTAACTTTTTTTTTTTTCCCTTCTGAAATATTTCCCTATGACAAACTGCTTATTGTTGTTGATAGTTACCATTGAGTCAATTCCAACTCATGGCAATTCCATGTGTTACGGAGTAGTGCTCCATAGGATTTTCTTGGTTCTCATCTTTTTTTTTTTTTTTTTTTAACTTTTTATTGTGACCTAGGTGAAAGTCAGCCCCAGGGTTACGGGTGAGGAGAGACAACGCAGGGACGCCAGAGTAGCAGGCCGAAAGAGCAGGAGAAAGGGGATAAAAGCCTTGAACCTGGACAGAAGAGCAGTCAGCCCCAGGGTTACAGGTGAGGAGAGACAACATAGGGACGCCAGAGTAGCAGGCCGGAAGAGCAGGAGAAAGGGGATAAAAGCCTTGAACCGGACAGAAGAGCAGTC
>NW_006921606.1:2927177-2936775 GCF_000298275.1 Orycteropus afer afer
AGTATAGCAGGGATTGTGGGGCTGGTGCGGGATCGGGCAGTGTTTCGTTCTGCTGTGCATGGGGTCGCTATGAGTCAGAAACGACTCGATGGCACTTAACAACAACAACAACAACAACAGGTGAAAGTTCACAGAGCAATCTGGTTTTCCATTCAACAATTCATAACACATTTTGTTTCATGTCATTGATTACAGTCCCTTCAATGTAACATCACTCTTCCCATTTCCTCCTTGTGTTTCTTCTTTTTATTCCTCCTTCTTTCCTAACACTTTCTACCTTCTGAACTTGGTCCTTGGGCAAATGCTGCCCGTTTGATTTCTTAAGGTTGATTGCTCTTAGGCATGTGTAACTCCCTATCGTTGTTGTTCACCTTTAGACTTGTTTATTGTTTAACTGAAAATTGAGCCATGGTGGTGAGTTCAGTTCCAGGCTGAAAGAGTAACTAAGGGCCATAGTCTTGGGAGTTCCACCAGTCTCTATTCAATCAGTAAGACTGGCCTTTTCTTATGATTTTGTGTTTTGTTCTACATTTTTCTCCCACTCCAGGACCTTCTAATATTATCCTTTTCAGAGCAGTCAGTAGTGGTAGCTGGTCACCATCTAGTTCTTTTTGTCTCAGGGTCATGGAGACTGAGGTTCACCTCGTCCATTAGTCCTTAGGACTAATTGTTTCCATGCAAGTTTGATTTTTTCACTCTTCTCTACTCCAGATGGGGAAAAACCAATAGTTGCACCTTAGATGGCTGTTCTAAGCTTCACCCCATTTGCTTCTCACCAAAGTAGGATGCTTTATGGACTGTGGTGTGCCAATTGACCTTGATGTTCCTTGAGGCATTGTCCTGAACCTCCAGGCCCAGTGACTCATTCCCTCATGGTTTTTGGTTATGGTTACGAAGGTTTCATAACTTCACCCCTTGTATGCTCTACTGTATTCATGGATATAATTGCAGCATATGTAAATACATATGTAGAAATAGCCTCTGTCAAACCTATATACACTCGTGGGTATAGTCCCATTCTCCTTTTCACAAGCAGGTCATCAGGTCTTTTCTTCCGCGATGGTGCTGGGTGGGTTCAAATCACTAATGTTCAGGTTAGCAGTCGAGAGTCAACCATTTTTGCCACCTAGGGGTCTATGATGGACTGTGTAGACTGGAATTATTGATTCAGAAGAATAGGCAATTTCAGGACTCTTTAAGCACAATGCCACATGGCTTTTTGGCCAGCACAGAGCCTTGTGGACCATCCCTTTTTGTTTTTCTTCAAGTGGTGTTGTTGTTAGCTGCTGTCCACTCATGGTGATCTCATCCACAATGTGATCAGACTGTTGTGATCCATAGGAAGTAGATGGCCAGGCCTTTTCTCCTAGTCCTTCTTAGTCTGGAATCTCCACTGACACCTGTTGAGCATAATAGTAACACACAAGGCTTCACTGACAGACAGGTGGTGGCTGTGTATGAGGTCTATCAGTTGGCAATCAAACCCAAGTCTCCTGCATGGAAGGCAAGAGTTCTAACACTGAACTACCGCTGCCTCTCTTCCTAGTCTTTAACACGCTGAAGTTCCAGGGAACTTTCACTTTCCTACTTTAAAAATCTCTCTCATAAAAAAAAAAAAAAAAAATAAAAAAATGCCAACTACGAATTATATACCCTGCACAATTGCCTCTCAAATATAATGGCAAAATTAGCACATTCCTGCATTGTCCCTACTTTGGTCCCTTCCTTGCTTCTCTGCTCCTCTCTGTGGGATGTTTAAAGTGAGCTTCAGCCACACTGGGCTCCCCCCTCGTACATGGCATCCTTACAGAGCATGAGTCTCCCCTCACCCTCTCATTGCTTTCTTTTTCTGGCAAGCCATATCTTGGATTTTGTCCTTTCTCTGAGAGCAGAGGAGCATGAAGGTGGTGGAACCCTCAAATTAACAACATTGATCCTGCCACATCACTGGTATACATTTTGATACACAAAATACATTGAAACTTGTAAGCTTCTGCTTTGGTTGCTTTTATTTATTGCTGTTCTGTATAGTATTTCACTTATTAAACTATGAGGTCACTCTTCAGAACAGACTCAGGAACCCACTGGTATGGAACAAGGAAGCCCAAATTGTTTAGTGGTTGCCTGGATTTGTTCATCCCTAAAGGAGCTCTTGTTGTGCGGTGCCTAAGGCATTTGATTACTAACCAGAAGGTTGGCAGTTCAAACCCACCAGCTGCTCCTCGAAAGGAAGGTTGGGCAATCTACTTCTGTAGATTTACTGCCTCAGAAACCCAAAGGGGGTCTCTATGAGTCAGAATTGGCTCAATGGCAGTGAGTGAGTGATTAGGAGTAAAGGACCATGGGTGGCAAAATTTGCACTTGACTACTAACCAAAAGGTTGGCAATTCAAACCCACACAGTGACACTACTGAAGAAAGGCCTGGCAACCTGCTTCTGTAAAGATTACAGCCAAGAAAACTCTATGGAGCAGTTCTATGCTGTAACCCATGGGGTTGTCATAAGTTGGAATTGACTCGACAGCAATGGGTTTGGATTTTTCGGTTTGTCTGGGGGTAAAGATACTCAACCGGGGCACAGCCTTTTCTAGGCTACCCCTTGGTCTGGAGACGGTATCTGTCAGAACTGCCTACCACTTGCACTCACATCTGATGCTTGCCAAACACCCATTTTGAGGATTGCCTTTCTGGACATTTCAGCCAGAAACCCTTTTTGAGGAGTCAACCAATGGAAAAGAGCACTTCTCATTGTTGATTAATAATTTGGCAAATTAGTTTAAAAGCACAAGTCTGTTGTGAGTTTAATTGCATGAGTCAGCTTCCCTAGGTCTTCTAACTGGGATATGTGGGCAAGACTCTGGGCCAGCCAAGGACCATAAGGACTTGACCTGTGGAGTGTCACTCTCTTGCCTGCTGGTGAAACTTCAGATCATCATTACCCTTTTTCAGCATCCATCTATGTGTGTCAGATGAATAAAATAAACATCAGCAAGATGAGGTGCTTTGGCACGAAACATACCACCTTTAGGAGACCCACAGGTGGTATGTGGAAAGGGATAAGGATGCTCAGTCTTGGGGCAGGGCACGCCATGGGTTAGGACCAATGGTGGTGGCATATGAATCTGTAAAGATTTGTATGGGACTGGATGTTGTCCGGCAGCAACACTGTCTTCAGAGAACTGTCCCTCATGGCTTGTGCCTGAATGCCCCAGCCCTACTCCTTGAATTCTTGGCTGGATCTGGTTATCTATCTGATGTTGTGATGTAGATGCTTTCTGGTATGTCTGGAGCTTTAAAAATGTTTCCATTTCTAGATATCTGAGACTGGGTTGATTGAGACAGCCTTAGAATAGGGATTTTGATTGAATCTCCGACCCCTGCCAGTCTCATCCCACGGCTGATTCTGTTAAGGAGAACTTTTCCTCTCAGGAGTGGGGGTGGGCATGTAACTTGGCTCTGGGTGTCGTGGGAGTGAGTCCTGTGGTTGCACTGAGCAGACACAGACTGTAAATGAGGCTTTTACTCTTTGAGCCAGAGTATAGCAGATGACCCAGGGCTGCTCGGCTTCCGGATCATGACAGAAAAAAAAAAGTACTTTAAAAAGAGTTTGGATATATACACATTCTGTTTTATCCTTATGACCATACAAAGCCCGCTGGCTGAAATCTGACAATGGAACCATCCCTGGAGCGCAGCAGCCCTTTGTGTTCTGTGGGCTGGGGCAGCTGCCATGTTGCTGTTCACTCATTTGGCTTTGAGGTTGGTTGGCATCTCCAAAATGCATCTGCAAGTGAAGTTACCTTTAATTTGAAATTGACCTAGCATGGCTTTTCAGTTTCTATTAGTGTGTGAGGATTTGAAGAGAGCGAAAAACATTCCCTGCTGTTGGCCAGAAATCAATATTCTGATTAGTGTTGTATGTAGACAGCCATTTCTAAGCAAAAACCCTCTGTCCTGGTATAACTGGCTTGGATTTCTATTTCAAACTCATTTTGGAGCATAATGACAACAATTGCTTTCAATGTATCAGAGTGTCTTTCAAATATTCAAATGCAATTTGTGGAAGTGGGGAATATAATTCAGCTCCTCAGTGTCCCACTGGGTAGAACATCTTGGACTTTATGGTTTGAAGCTCCAGGAGAACTCCAGGTGCAGGGCAGCAAACACAAAGCATCTTGCCTGTTCCTCCTAGTTCTTTGCCTGTGGCAGACATTACCAATTGATCATGGCTTCTTTCTGCTGACTCAAACCCCTTCCTGACCCTGAGGCCATGGCTCCCAGTGAAGTCCTTGACCTGCTTGTATCTTGGGGTATATTGTTATTGTTGTAAGATGCCATCAAGTCAGCCTCTAATTTATGACAACACCATACACAATGGTATCAGACAGTGTGGTCCATAGGGCTTTTCATTGCTTATGTGAACTGAGGTGAAGGGGGATGCACTCTATATTCTTCTTGCCTTTTGGGAGTATATTAGTTTCCTAGGGCTCCCATAACAAAAAACAAACTGAGTGGCTTCAAACAACAGAAATTTATTCTCTCACAGTTTTAGAGGCTGGAAGTCTGAATGCAGGGTGTCAATAGGACCATATTCTTTTTGCCCATCCTAGGGGAAGATCCTTTCTTCTAGTTGCCCCAGATGGTCCTTGGAGTTCCTTGACTTGTAGATGCATATCCATGTAGCTGTCCTTCCTCTGTCTCTCTGTAAGTGATGTCCCTTGTAAGGACACCACTCATATAGGATTGGGAATCACCCTACTCCAGTATGATCTCATATTAACATAACTGATAACATTTTTAAGACTATTTACAAACAAGGTCACATTCACAGGAACTGGAACTTAGAACTTAACCATCTCTCTCTCTCTTTTTTGTGGGTGAAAATATACACAGCAAAACCTGCACTCATTCCACACTGGTATATTCTTCACACTGTGTCAGCATTCTTGTTATTTCTGTTCTAGTTATTTCACTTCCATTGACTTAATCTGCTTGCCCTGCCTTTCCCCAACCTCTTCATCTATCCTTTAAAATAGATGTTGACCCTTTGGTCTTATATAGTTTTTTTTTTTTTTTCCCAATGCAACAGTCAAGGTGAGAATATTTACTCTTTGGGCTAAACCGTTATTTAGTTTAAAGGTGACTTCAAGGCATAGATTCAATCAAGGTTTAAAGAGCTACTTAGTGCCAGTGTCAGAGATAACTTCAGCCTCAATAGGTCCAGTAAGTCTTTTAGAATTTGAAATTCTGTTCCACATTTTTCTCTGGATTCATCTATTGTGTTCCTGATCAGAATGCTCAGTTCACTTTATCTTTTGGGGGGATACTATTTGGGGTTAGATATGGGACTCATAAGACATTAACAGCTGTTTCTAAAATTCCTCTCTTCACCCCAACAGCCCCACAATGTGAATGAGCAGTTTAAGAGCCTTCAGGGCTTCAGCCTGGAATATGGAATCTATCGTTTTGGTGCTTCAAAGGAAATTTTGAAAATATTTGGACATACTAGGCTTCTGGTACTTTGACCACAGGACTGCTCTGGTATGAGCACATCTGTTCTGGGCAGTGCTAGAGGCTCAGGAAGGTACCCCTGGAGCCTATCCTGTCCTCCCTTTCTGCTCTTGCCCCTAGTGGAAACTTGCCCTCCCTTGAGTCTCTAATCCACCCGGAATGAGCGCGCTCTGTCCACAGGCCTTCATGTAAATACTCATCCCGGGGCAGCTGCTGATTCTGGCCTCATGCCTGAGGACCACAAGTGTTCGAATCTGTCCTGCCTCCCCTGGCACCAAGGCTGGGCTGGCAGGATTGAGATAGATTTCTGAGCCAGCCCTGTTTGTAGGACATGCCGAGTAAGGAGCCTGTGGGTTCCATGCCAGATGCATCCCCTGGCCAAGGGACCCATCCAGGACCAGGCAAGGGGAGGCTGCACTACTACTAGTATCCTTCGTGCCCATGTTAGCCTCAGGGGGAGGAAAGTGGGCCCTGATTGTCCTGCTGACAAGTGTAACCACTTAGTCTGAGGAGACAGTAGTGCTTGATCCCCCAGTAGTGACTAAGCCAGCAGTGGCTGAAACAGCTTCCAACTTCCCCGCTGCTGAGCTGCCTACTCTGCCCAGTGAGGAAGCTGTGCCAAGGCCCAGCTGCAGAAGTTTGCAGTTCCTGATGCCATCCACTTAGAAAGGGGCTTTGCACAGCCAGGACCTGGGATGAGGGGGAGAAAGAGCCCAGTTTTCTTCCTGGAAGTTCAAGCCAAATCAGGCTTGTTGAAGCACTTCACTGAATCCCAAGAGAAAGGCAGTTTGCAGCCAGCCAGAACATAGGGTTTCATTCTTATGTGGATTTTCTTCCCAGGATGTGTGGAGAGTGGCCCTGGGCCTGGGACCTGACTGCCCCTCATCACAAGATCATGGGTAAGCCATTGAACCCCACCAAGCCTTTGTCTTCTTGATTGCAAACTAGGGTAATGGGAAACTAATGTATGTTGAGCAACTTTAAGATGTTAGGGGCTCACTCCCTACTGGCATCTAATTGTCATGAGAACTATAGCTAACAACAAGTAGTGACTATGTCAAGGACCACTGACTAGTCCCATGGGTAGCTTTCTAGGGCTGTTTTAATAACTACCATAAACTGGCTGGCTTTTAAGAACAGAAAGTTTAACCTCACAGTTACGGTGGCTACAAGTACAAATCAACATGTTGGCAAGATTATGCTGCCTCCAAAGGCTCTAGGGGAAGAGCAGTCCTTGTCCTTCCTGGCTTCTTGTAGTCCAAGGTGTTCTGGCTTGTAGATGCATCTTCACATGACATCCTTCCTCTGTCTGTCTCTCAGTATCTCTTCTTTTTTGTAAAGACATCACTCATATTGGATTAGGACCTACCCTACTCCAGTATGACCTCATGTTCATAATTTTATCTTCAAAGACCCAATTTCCAAACAGGACAACATTCACAAGTACAAGGATTGGAACTTCAACATATCTTTTGGGAGATGCAATTCAATCTCTCACAGTAACTTATTTTCTTTACTCTATTGCAAGACCCCCAGCCCCTCAACTGCAGACATTGCTCTTTCCATTCCTGAGGCTCAATCTACAACTACCACATGAAAGGTTCTAGACAAGATGCTACATACATGGATGCTAACCAGGAGACACCTAACTCCTTCTGGCTTTCCAATATGATGCTAGTTTCCCAGATTCAACCAACAAGGGCAGAAGAGAAAATAACTAACATTTTATCAAACACCTTTCATGTGCTAGGTGATTTGCACACATTTTCTTATTTACTCTTCAGGTTGTACGGTGAGAGACCACCTTTTTCATTTTACAGATGAGGAAATTGAAGAGACTCAGGACTTGCCAAGGTTAGTCAGCCCGTAAGAGGAGGGGCAGGATCTGAACCTGTGCCTGAGTCCTCAGACTATGCTCTTTGCATTCTTCCACACTGCCAACAAATACTAGTTTTGAGGACCTATTATGTGCCGTTTTAGGGAGCTCTGGTGGTGCAGTGCCTAAGGCATTTGACTGCTAACCAGAAGGTTGGCAGTTCAAACTCACCAGCCACTCTTGGAAGGATGGTTAGGCCATCTACTTCTGTAGTGATACTGCCTTGGCAACCCAAGGAGGGGTCACTATGAGTCAGCATCAACTCAATGGCACATAGCAACAACAATTTATTTTATTATTTTAAAAAATTTTTGCTCAGTTCCCTCCCCTCACCTCCCATCCCTGGTGACCAACAAAGAAAGTTTCCTTCCATATGTAAACCTTTCCTTGACTTTTTACATTAATGAACTAATACAATATTTGTTCTTGTGTGATTGACTTGGGAGCTCTGGTGGCGTAGTACCTAAGGCATTTGTCTAGTAACCAGAAGGCTGGCAGTTCAAACCCACCAGCCACTCCTCAGAAGGAAGATTGGGCAATCTATTTCTGTAGTGATACTGCCTCAGAAACTCAAGGAGGGGTCTCTCTGAGTCAAAACTCAGATGGCAGTGAGTTTGGTTTTGTTTTTTAAATTTGCCCCTGATTTTTCCTTGAGGAACTTTATAGTTTTAGGTTTCACATTTAAGTCTTTGATCCATCTGGAGTTAGTTTTTGTGCATAGTGTGAGATACAGATCTTGTTTCATTTTTCTGCAAATGAATATCCAGTTTTGCCAGCACCATTTGCGAAAGTGACTATCTCTTCCCCATTTAATGGATTTTGGCCCTTTGTCAAAAATCAGCTGATCATAGGTCAATGGATTTACTTTCTGGTTCTCAATTCTATTCCACAGGTCTATGTGTTTGCCATTGTACCAATACCAGGCTGTTTTGACTATTGTGTCTGTATAGTAGGTTTTGAGATCTGGGAGTGTGAGACTTCCTACTTTGTTGTTGTTCTTCAATAGTGTTTTACTTATCCAAAGTCTCTATCCTTTCCACATAAAATGAATGATTGGTTTTTCCATTTCTTTAAAGAATGTTGATGGGATATGGATTGGGATTGCACCAAATGTATAGATTGCTGTGGCTAGTATTGACATTTTCACAATATTCAATCTTCCTATCCACAAACATGGTATGATCTTCCATTTACGTAGATCTCTTATGGTTTCTTGAAGCAGTGTTTTGCAGTTTTCTTTGTACAAGTCTTTTGTGTCCTGGTAAAATTTATTCCCAAGTATTTTCTTTTTTTTGGTAGGTATTGTAAATGGTATTGATTTCCTTTTCAGCAATCTCTTGCTAATGTAGAGGAATCCAACTGATTTTTTGTATCTTTCTTGATCTTGTAACCTGTCACTGTGCTAAAACTCTCAATTAATTCCAATAGTTTTCTTGCTGAGTTTCTTGGGTTTTCTATGTATAGATCACATCATCAGCAAATAGGGATAGTTTTACTTCTTCCTTACCAATTTGGATGCCTTTGATTTCTCTTTCTTGCCTTATTGCCCTGGCTAGGGCTTCCAATACAATATTGAGCAGAAGTAGTGATAGAGGGTATACTTGTCTGGTTCCTGTTCACAAGGGGGATGGTTTCAGTCTCTCTCCATTGAAAATAATGTTGGCTGTTGGTTTTGCATATATTTCCATTATTATGTTGAAGAATTTCTCTTCTATTCTATTTTGCTGAGAGGTTTTTTTCAAATTGGGAATGGGTGTTAGATTTTATCAAATGCCTTTTCTGCATTGATTGATATGATCATGTGATTCTTTTCCTATGTTTTATTTATGTGATGGATGATGTTGTTAGTTTTTCTAATTTTGAACCATCCTTGCATACCTAGTATGAACTTTGGTCATAATGTATTATGTTTTTGATATGTTGTTGGAGTCTTCTGTCTAGGATTTTGTTGAAGCTTTTTGTGTCTGTATTCCTGAGTGATATTGTATTCCTGAGGAAAAGAATCACATGATCATATCAATCAATGCAGAAAAGGCATTTGATAAAATCTAACACCCATTCCCAATTAAAAAAAAAAAAAAAAGCATGCAATCAGGATGTGTTAATTATCACTGGTGACTGGAATGCAAAAGTTGGAAACAAAGAAGAATCACCGGCAGTTGGAAAATTTGGCCTTGGTGACAGAAATAATGCTGGAACTCGTATGGTAGAA
>NW_006921606.1:2938823-2943086 GCF_000298275.1 Orycteropus afer afer
GGGTCGCTATGAGTCGGAAACAACTCGATGGTACTTAACAACAACAACAACATTGGTCTGTAGTTTTCCTTCTAATGATGTCTTTGCCTGGTTTTATATCAAGGTTATGCTTGCTTCATAAAATGAATTTGGGAGGATTCCATCCTTTTCTATGTTCTGGAATAGTTTGAGTAGGATTGGCATCAGTTCTTCTCTGAATGTTTGGTAGAATTCTCCAGTGAAACCATCTGGACCAGGGCTTTTTTTGTTGTTGTTGTTGGTAATTTTAAAATGATCTGTTCAATTTCTTCTTTTGTTATGGATCTGTTCAAATTTTCCACATCAGTCTGTGTCAGTTTAGGTAAGTAGTATGTTTCTAAAAATCTGTCCATTTCTTCTAGATTTTCAAATTTGTTGGATATAGTTCTTCATAGTATCCTAATATTATCTTTTTTATTTCAGTTGGTTCTTTTGTGATGTCACCCAATTCATTTCTTATTCGTGTTATTTGTATTCTCTCTCTCTTTTCCTTTGTGAAATTTGACAGTGGTTTGTGAATTTTATTAATCTTTTCAAGAAACCAACTTCTAGTCTTGTTGATTTTTTTCTATTGCCTTTCTATTTTCTGTTTCATTTATTTCTGCTCAAATCTTTATTATTTCTTTTCTTCTGGTGACTGTAGGCTCTTTTTGTTGTACTTCTTCTAATTGTTGGAGATGTTGGGTTAAGGTGTTTATTTTGGCTCTTTCTTCTTTTTTGATGTATGCATTTATGGCTATAAATTGGCCTCTAATCACTGCCTTTGATGTATCCCAAAGATTTTGGTATGTTGTGTTTTCATTCTCATTTGGTTCAAGGAATTTTTTAATTTTATTTTTTATTCTATTACTAAGTCATCTCCATATCTCAGGTTATTAATGAGCTGTCCTCCAATCCTGATGCCACATTCTTCATATAATCCAGCTTCTCGGATTATTTGCTCAGCATGCAAACTGAATAAGTATGGTGAAATGATACAGCCCTGATGTACCCCCTTCCTGATTTTAAACCTTGCAGTATCCCCTTGTTCTGTTCAAATGACAGCCTTCTGATCTATGTACAGGTTCCTCATGAGTACAATCAAGTGTTCTGGAATTCCCATTCTTCTCAAAGTTATCCATAATTTGTTATGATCCACACAATCAAATGCTTTTGCATAGTCAATAAAACACAAGCAAACATATTTCTGGTATTCTTTACTTTCAGCTAAGATCCATCTGACGTCAGCAATGATATCCCTTGTTCTGCATTCTCTTCTGAATCCAGCTAGCATTTCTGGAAGCTCTCTGTCAATATACTGCTGCAACCATTTTTGAATTATCTTCAGTAAGATTTTACTTGGATGTGTTATTAATGATACTATTCAATAATTTCCACATTCTGTGGGATCACCTTTCTTTGGAATGGGTACAAATATGAGTCTCTTCCAGTCAGTTGGCCAGGTAGCTGTCTTCCAAATCTCTTGCCATAGCCAAGTGAGTGCCTCCAGCAAAGCATCCATGTGTTGAAACATCTCAATGGGTATTCCATCAATTCCTGGAGACTTGTTCTTTGCCAATTCTTTTGGTGCAGCCTCAACTTCTTCCTTCAATACCATCAGTTCTTGATCTTATGCGACCTACTGAAATGGATGAACATCGACCAATTCTTTTTGGTACAGTAACTGTGTATTTCTTCTATCTTTCTTTGATGTTTCCTACATTATTCATTATTTTGTCCATAGACTCTTTCAATATTGCAACTTAAGACTTAAATTTTTTCTTCAGTTCTTTCAGCTTAAAAAATGCTGAGTGTGTTCTTCCCTTTTGGTTTGCTAACTCCAAGTCTTTGCACATTCATTCTAATAATTGACTTTGTCTTCTTGAGCTGCTCTTTAAAATCTTCTGCTTAGCTCTTTTATCTTGTCACTTCTTTCATTTGCTTTAGATACTCTCCATTCAAAGGCAAGTTTCAGAGTCTCCCCTGACATCCATTTTGGTCTTTTCTTTCTTTGTCTTTTTAATGACCTCTTGCTTTCTTTATGGATGATTTTCTTGATGTCATCCCATAATTCACCTGGTTGTAAGTCATTGGTGTTCTCCAGTTTTGACATTAGCATTCTTATCCTCAGAAAATACACTGTATAGCTTTCTAGATTTTCATATGCTCAGAAACAGTTCTAACATTTTTGTCTTATTTCCCTATGGCTGCTGTATCAAAATACCACAAACTGGGCAGCTTAAAACAACAGAAATTTATTCTCTCACAGTTCTGAAGGCTAGACATCTGAATTCAGGGCCTTGGTAAGGCAGTGCTGTTTCTGAAGGCTCCAAGGTAAGATGCTTCCTTATCTCTTCTAGCTTCTGGTAGCCCTGTATCCCTTGACTTGTGGAAGCATCACTCTGGTCTCTGCTTCTGTCTTCACATGGCTTTCTCTGTGTGTCTGTCTGTATCTCTTTTCATTTTATAAGGACACCAGTCATTCATATTGGATCAGGGCCCACCCTACTCCAGTATGACCTTAGGTTAACCAATTACTTCTGCAATGACTCTATTTTCAAATATGGTCCATTCACAGATACCAGGGATTAGGACTTGAACATATCTTTTTTAGGGGGGACACAAACTAACTTTTAACTCATGGTTATGATCTGTTTCTTGAAGACTTGTAGGACTTGCCCATAAAAATGACTGTGTCCAATGAGGTTTTTAGGATTCAATTTTTTATTACCTGTTCATATTCTTCTTTTGCTCTTGATCCACTCAAGTTCTCTTTCTCTTCTTTAACTTTTTTTTGTCTATGCAGTTCTTTATATAACTCAGAAGTGATTAAGTTTAGGACCCACCTACACTGGTAGGACCTCAATTTATTGATTGATTATATTATATTAGATTGCGTTTTGAAAAGAGATTACATTACATTAGATTTAGATTACATCCACAGATATAGGGGATAGAATTCCAACACATATTTTTGGATGACACAATTCAGTCCATAAGACTGTCTCATCCTTCTGATGTGCCTGTCCAGTGCTTCATACATGAACCCCTGGGAACAAGTGGTGAGATGTAGACTTGTATTGGAAGTTAATTCTCCTGACCTCATCCATTGGGAGTTAAAAGTGGGGTCCAGGAGCAATGACACCCCATACACCTCAGGCTCTTGCATCCACCAGCTTAGTTGGGCCTCAGCTGTCTTTCATGTCTCTCTGTTGAGAGTTCTCCAGAGATTTCACATCACCATATGAGATCCACCTACACCACTATGGAATGGACATAGAGAATTTCTGGTGGGAATGACTGGATCTGTTCTGAATTTCTTCTCTCTTCTTAAAGCTGAAGCCTGGTCCCCACAGCTAGTCCAGTAATCAGTGTGATCCCATTGCATATGGCTCTCCCCTCCCCACCACTTGGCAGCGCGTGCCCCCTTCACTTGTTCAGCCCTCCTGTGGACATATGCTGGTGTGCTTTCCACAGTTCCTCAGACACCAAGGCCCCATGGGGGCATGTGCAGGGGCTTGGAGTCTGCACCAGTCAGACTACGTGGAGCAAGTGGGCTCAAGAAGGGCATTGCAGCCCTGTTAGACTAGGATTGGGGTCTGGGGAGAGACCAGCCTGGGAAGGAGCTCAAGAAGAGGAAAAGACAGTGCCTAGTTCAGTCAGGTTTCAATATACCCCAAAGAGATGTTTCAGCTCTGATGAATGGAAGAAGCCATAAGCCCTGGCTTTCTTTGGGAAAACATCTCATAAAGATTTATCTGATATCTTTTGAAAGAAGGGAAGCTTGGGTTCTGTTAGAATTGTCCATTCCTCACTTAGAAGTCTGGAATCATGTCTCACAGAGCTGGGTTAATGTTGCATTTTTGTTTGGTGTGGAAATTAATTGACCATGTGTGACAATGTTAAATCATGATGAATGGCCTTCTCAGCTTGGAGATGTCTTAACTTGCAGCATAAAGAAAATACAGTCACTGCATCCAACCACAGGCAGAGAACTTGATCTTTTGACCAGTTGTATGGAAGAGTTACTAATCTAATGAAAAGGACAAACCTCAGCATAGGTATTTGGTCTCAGGCACAGATTATGAACAGCACAGCAGGAGCTGTGCAGAGAAGGTTTGGAATCTGTGAAGGCTTCTGCTCAAAAGAGGCCACACCTCATTTGGCTCAGTTGTTTCAGGTCATCTGCAAATGTCACCAAGTGCTGGAGCAGCATTTTAAAAAGCTGATTTTGTTCAGGCTTTTTAAAAATCAAAACAAAACAAC
>NW_006921606.1:2943186-2958823 GCF_000298275.1 Orycteropus afer afer
ACACACACAACTTGGCAAACAGTAACTTTTTCCCAGGCTCCTGGTGCTATGGCCAGGTTGCCCTTGGTGACACATTTTGGCTTGGCTGCTTCTCGGAACCTTTGTTTCCAAGTGCATGGGAGGGTGGGAGGAGGTCAGGGTTGTTTCTGGTTCAACGTTCTGGGAGGCCAAGCCCACACCCCGGGCCCCTCTCTGTCCTGTTTCCCCAAGTTGACATCTCAGCAGGGAGAATAAAGACATCTGTGTTGTGGGGTCCCTCAGTCCTCTTCTATGGGAACAGATAAACTGGTGTCCAATGAAGGTGGCTGCTGACCAACCTGTGGCTCTGTCTGTGCCTGAGCTAGGAGCACTTATCGGATTGCCCACCTCTACTCAGAGCCCACCTACACAGACATGGGGTCCTACAACCTCTTGCCTTTTTCTGGAAACTTCTGTCCCTGCTTCTATTCCCAAGGAATCAGTGAAGACAGTGAAAGATAGGTCTCCTGTAGGAGTGCCCAGAGCCTGGGCCTGGAACCAGGGGGCAAAGGAAGGAATTGTTTCTTCTCTGACTCCATCATTCCACCAGTTGCTCTTGGCCTCTGGTGAGGAAATGTGTTGCTGTGGTAACTCATGAGTCCTGAGCCCCCTTCATCCATCAGGCCCTGGGACACTGCATGATTCTGGACATTCAGCCCTGGAGTTTGGCTAAAGTGAATGGCTAGATTGTGGTCCTGCCACCTTCTTCAGGCTGTGGGGAGAAGTGGGCCAGATTTCTGCCTGACAGGGCCTGCTGACTTTGGTTCCCTGTGCCCCAGCTGCAGGGTTATGGTTAAGCTGCCCCATGAGAAGCAGCAGCTGCAACCACTGAGCTGGGTGCTACTTGCTAAAGAGACCTCTCCAAAACACTTGGGGCCTTGAAGGTCTCTGCAGCATCACTGAACGTGAAAAGAGCAGGAAGGTTGATTGACACAGCTTTCCAAACCCCTTCTTTGGCTACCTGTCCCATTTACTGTTGTTGTATAACAAACTACCCCAAAACGTGTTGTTGTTAGATGCTGTTGAGTTGGTCTCAACTCATAATGGCCCTATGTACAACAGAACAAAACACTGCCTGGTGCTATGCCATCCTCAGAATTTTTGCTATGTTTGACCCCATTGCTGTAGCCATTGTATCAACCCATCTTGTTAAGAGTCTTCCTATTTTTTACTGACTTTCTACTTTACTAAGCATTATGTCCCTACTGATAACATGTCCAATGTATGTGAGACAAAGTTTCACCATCCCTCCTTCTCAGGAGCATTCTGGCCATATTTCTTCCAAGATAAATTTGTTCATTCTTCTAGCAGTCCATGAAATATTTAATATTCTTTGTCAACATCATAATTCAAATGCATAAATTCTTTTTTGATTTTCCTTATCCATTGTTCAACTTTCACATACATGAGTCCATTGAAAATACCTTAGTTTTCAAGGTGACATCTTTGCTTTCTAACACTTTAAGGAGATCTTTTCTAGCAGATCTTCTCAATGCAATATGTTTTTTGATTTTTTGATTGTGGATCCAAGGAAAATGAAATCCTTGACAACTTCAATCTTTTCTCCACTTACCATGATGTTGCTTCTTGGTCCAGTTGTGAGGATTTTTGTTTTCTTTATGTTGAGAAATAATCCATACTGAAGGCTACAGTCTTAGATCCTCATTAGTAAGTGCTTCAAGTCCTTTTCACTTTTACAAGCAAGATTGTGTCATCTGTATATCACAGGTTGTTAATGAGTCTTCCTCCAATCCTGATGCCACATTCTTCTTCATCTAGTCTAGCTTCTAGGATTATTTGTTCGGCATACATAGTGAATAAGTATGGTGTAAAGATATGACTCAGACCACACCTTTCTTGATTTTAAACCATGTAGTATCCCCTTCCACCACTTGTCTGTCAGTTTGTTGTATTGGGGGGCTTGCATGTCGCTGTGAGGCTGGAGGCTACTGACTACAAGGCTGATAAACCCAAGGTTGACACATGAAATGGCACAGTCCCAAGATTATTAAGCAACATGGCAGGCCCCTAATTCAAGTCCAAAAACAGTCCCAAGATCAGGAGGTAACATGGCAGAGTGTTGAATGAAGACTTGGCTAATGCAGGATTCAAGATTGCCAAAAAGCTCAAGAACTTTCTCAAAGTGTCTTCTTATATACTGGAAGCAGACCACATCCCTAAGGCAGCTATTCAGCTGCTTACAGCAGATTCTACCATGGAGCTGATTACTAGTCTTATCATGGGGAGTAAATACATCCAGCTGCCCAGCCACTCAAAACCAGGCCCAGCCAGCTTGACATATAACCTTAACTACCACAGTCACATTGCACTATTTCTACCCTCATTTTCTTGCTTAAGACCAATTCACCAGCCCGCAAGACTCAAGAAGAGAGGGTAGAGACCTTACCTCTTGGTGGGAGGAGAGTCACAATCTACCACCCCACCCCACTTGCACTCAGATCCAGCCCATGGTCTGGCCTCAGCCAGGCCTCTCTCTAGTGCACTCTTCCTAACAGCAGCCAGGCAGCAGCTCTTGAAGAGGCCCCAGTCATCAGGTGGTCTTAGCAGCGTTGGGGAGGCCCCTGTCCCTCTGCTTCTTTTGTTTGATGTAGGCTAAAGAGGCAAGTTCAGGGTTAATTGGGACTCAGCTTAGTGGAGGATCTCTGACTGCTGGCCAGGCCTGCCTCACTATCCATGGCCATTTATGTGGGTTTGGTTGGGTCTTGTGTAGTTTGGCTCTTTACCTGGAGTGAAAGGAGCCAGGCAGAGCTTTATCCTTAGCCAAGCAGCTTGGGGTCCCGGGAGCCACCTCAGTGGCCCAGAGATTCATTGGTGAATGGCATCCCCTCTGTAGCTGTGGGTTAGGGCCTTGGGACACTACTTCCCTTATTTGTGTAAGGTGCAAGTTGTCCTTTGTGGAATATGGTTTCTGTAAGGCTGAGATAAAAGTGAGCTGTAAGCATGCTCCCTGCTGCATTTGATGCCTGAGAAATTTTGTTGAGAACAGAGCAAGGATTAGTAAGTCCCAGCTGTGAGAATTGTGGAGGCTTTGTAGTTCCAGAAGCTACTTCTGTTGAGAGACTCTGACAAGAATAGTTTTCTTTGGGTTTACAGGCCCCCTCCTTTACTCTTTCTCTTGCTTCCAATGTGCTACTCACCCTCAGACTCCTGAAACCCCCAGAGTGGACCCAAGGCCCTGCTGGGCCTGCACCTGGCCCTGGAGCCACATGATTGAAGCCAGAGAGATTAAAGTTCACACACAAAGAGAGAGAGAGAGAGAGAGAGAGAGAGAGAGAGAGAAAGGGAGAGAGAAAAAACTGTTTAGGAGCTTGAGGCATATACAGAAAAGCCAAGTTAAATTTTTGAAAAATTCTATTTCAAAAGGAAAGCAAGATGTTGATTGGAAAGTTCAGAGAAACCCAAGAAGAAATCTAGTCCCCTATCTCCCTTCCCCATCTCTCCTCCCCTTACACCCTCCCCACAAGCCTTCAGTACTAGTCTGGCCTTGGCCTGCCCTGGCCACGGGGGTGTCTGTATTTACATCCACATGTTGCCACAAAGGCTTTTTCTTCCCCAGATCATACTTTGGAGTGCTTGGTAAAATAAACTCATCAAGCCCATAGACTCTTCTCAGAGGGCCCAGGATCCCAGGGGCATCTATTTCTGGTCCAGCTGGTAGAAGCTGGGGGAGTCAGCCCAATGGGCAGTGAGAAGCAGGTAGAGCCAAACCTGGCTGGACTCCTGGGAGCTGGTGCACCCTCTGGCCTTGGGTCAGGGACTTCTCTTCAACAGGCCAGATGGGTGGGGGTGCTAGGGTTCTATAAGGAGTGGGAGCTGGGGAGGCTGCCCCCTCCAGTGCTGGAGGGAGGGCAAGAGTGACTTCAGACTTCCAAGCCCCTGGAGTTGGCTGGGCCACATCCATTGCCTCTTCAGGGACACAGGGCATCCCTTTGGCCAAGTATCCAGCTGCTGGCTGTCATGATTGGGCCAAGTTCTTTTCTCTGCTTGTGGGAGACGCAGGGCTCAGCCCAGGGTGTTACCAAGGGTGCCACCATCATTCTCTAGGGATGAATGGTGAACAGGGTGGACTAGACTCTGGGAAAGGGGAGATATTTAGGAGTTTCACCTTTTCTGGGCACCAAGAAGGTCTCTGTGCCCTAACCTTGCCTCCACCATGCCCAGGCTCACCACCTATTTCCCTTTCACACACAGGTCTTCCAGAGAGGCAATGTGTGGTGTAGCCACACCCTGGGCCCTGACCTGGTGAATCCCCTCTTGAGGACAGGATGAGGAGGATGCACTGTCTGTTAAGGTTTACTGCAGCCAGCCATGCCTTGAGAAATTGGAGTTCTGCATTAGGGCCTTCTTGCCTGGGGGATGCTGTGTCTCAGCACTTGTCCCTGTGGTGGGGAAAGGGATGTGCTTGCAAGTAGAAGAGCAGGAGGCACTTGGCCAAGACTCAAGGCTTAGGGTCTCCTCCTAGCCTGAGCAAAAGCTCCTGGAGGACAGGATGGCCTCTACCACCAGGGCCTGACACATGGACCCTGGTGTGCTCAGGTGAAGCAGGTGTGTAAGTGTGTATGTGCATGTGTGTGGGTGATGAGGATGTTACTAAAGAAAAATGAGTGGGAAAGGGTCTGAGGCTGCCACTTGCACCCTGGACATGTGCTAAGAGACGGGGTGAGAGCCATGGCATGTCTCCTCCTTTTGGTCCTCACAGGGCCTTTCTCCCATGAAGTAATCGATCCCCATGCAGTTCTCTCCACAGCCAGAAGTCAGTCTATGAACAAATTGTTACAATCAGCTCTTGAAGCTCCTGAGAACCCCAAATGCTGCTCTGCACCCACACAGGGGGTCTCAGGGTCCAGTGTTTGGGGGCAGAGTCTTTCCACTCAAATGAGCCCCTTTTGTGTGCCTAGTGCTTTCATTAAGTCATCCTCAAACAACCACATGTTATTTTCCCATTTTATGACTGAGGAGTGAGGATCTAAGGCTGAGAAATGTGATTGGGCCTGTCAGCTGACAGTGAGCAGAGGCGGAATTTGAACCTGGGCCTCTTAGCAGTCGACAGAGGTGAGATTTGAACCTAGGTCTCCCTGGCTCCAAAGCCCATACTCTGCATTACCCAGTGGAGCAGATATTGTGGACTCAGCAACTTTGAAGCAGTTCCTCCTGGGAGGAAGATTTGAAGCACAAGCCCTGGATATTTGGCTTTTCAAATTTAGAAAATGTTATGGGTTGAGTTGTGTCCTCCCGAAAGATATGTTGAAATCCTAATCCTTGTACCTGTGAATGTGACCTTGTTTGGGGGAAGTCAGGTCATTCCCTGAACACATTATCAGGTAATGAGGCCAATAGTAGAGTGGGTCCTAATCCTGTATGACTGGTGTCTTATAAAAGAGGAGAAGATAAAGGTGTCAGAGACACGGGGAGGACAGACACCTTATGGAGATACATCTACAAGCCAAGGAATGTCAAGAAACTCTCAGGCTACCAGAAGCTGAAGGAGACAAGAAAAGATCTTCCCCTAGAAAAGAGCTCTGGTAGCGTAGTGCCTAAAGCACTTGACTGCTAACCAGAAGGCTGGCAGTTCAAACCCACCAGCTGCTCCTCGGAAGGAAGATGGGGCAATCTACTTCCATAGTGATACTGCCTCGGAAACCCAAGGAGGGGTCGCTATGAGTTGGGTCCGACTCGATGGCACATAACAACAACAACAACAACTAGAATAGACAGAGAGAGCATCACCCTGCCTACACCCTGAATTGGGACTTTCAGCCTCCAGAACTTTGAAACAATGAATTTCTGTTCTTTAAAACCCCCACTTTGTAGTACTTTGTTATGGAAGCCCTAAGAAACTTGCCAGTGGGCAAGTTGCAGACTGAAGAGCTAGTTAGAGGCCTCCTTGTTTCTAGCCTCCTCTTCTCCTATGTTCACAGGTCTTGGCCTTGAGGGACAAGGATGTGTTTGCAAGCACAAGAGGAGGAGGGATGTCAGGGCTCCCATCAGGTTGGCTCACAACCTGGAAGGATGGTGAAATGGAGGGGACAAGTCCCAGGAGAGGAAACTGCCTCAAACACCCCGCCAGAAGGCTGTAGAGAGCAAAGGTCTGTTTCTGATGCTCCACAACACCCCCTGCTGGGCACCACACAGCACTTGTTCAGCGTGACTCTTCTCTGATTTCTGATCCCTTAAGAATAAACTCCTCGGAAGGCAGGTTGGGCAATTTACTTCTGTAGTGATACTGCCTCAGAAACCCAAGGAGGGGTCGCTATGAGTCGGGTCCGACTCAATGGCACATAACAACAAAGACAAGAATACACAGAAATTAAAGTTAAGCCAAGAGGTAGGTGCTGAATGCACAGGAGACTGGGAAGGAGGGAACAGCAGGAAGGGATTGGCCTGGTCTTTACCCACCGGGCTCTTATGAAGGAGAGGCTGTCCCTCCCTGGTGGACAGGGTTCTAGGTGTGAGCCCATTCTCATCCACATGCTCTGCTGAAGGGACAGACACTGGGCAATGAGGTGAATAAGGGCCTGTACACTCTAGATCCAATTTAAAGTAGTCTTATAAACAAAGTCTAGAAAAAAGGTTATTTCAATTTCACTTCTCCAGCTAAATTGAAGAAGTGACCTGATCCAGCTATTTCAAAGGGAGAAGTTCTTTCTAGCTCCTTCTACCACATTATTTACCAGGGCTTCCATCCCTCCCTTCCTCCTCGTTCCCCTCTCTGGTGCCCCACCACAGACAGGAGGCCAGCCTGGCTAGACTTGGAGATGAGGACAGTGTTGCCTCCCTCTAAGATCCCTTGGCATGCATCTTGGCATTTTCATTGCAAAGCAGAGGAAGAGCCAGCCTCGCCCTGTGTGGTGGAGCCAGGGCCACCTGTAATGCTGTTTAGGGCCCTCCTAGGGATTGGTGTGTGCTTAGAGGGCTGGGGTCACAGGCAGGCACAGAAAGCACCTTTAGGAGATTCTGATATGCGCCTGTTATGGATTGAATTGTGTTTCTAACAAAGATATGATGTAGTCCTAATCCCTGCACCTGTGGATGTGACCTTGTTTGGATACAGACTTTTAATTTGAAAATGTTATTAGTTAAGTTAATGTGGTCATACAGTAGTAGGGTGTATCTTTAATCTCTTCTTAGTGGTGTCTTATAAAAGGGGAGGAGACACAGGGGGAGGACACCATGTGAAGGTACAGCTACAAGGAACACCAATGACTGTGCAAGCCACCAGAAGCTGGGAGAGAGGTATGGGACAGTTCCTCTCACAGAGCCCTCAGAAGGAGTCAACGTGGCCAAGACCCTGATTTGGACTTCTGGCTTCCAGAACTGTGAGGCAATAAATTGCTGTTTTTAAAAGCCACTAGCTTTGTGGTATTTTGTTACAGTAGCACTAAGTGGTTCAGTGGTAGAATTCTTGCCTTCCATGCAGGAAACCCAGGTTCGATTCTGGCCAATGAGCCTCATGTACAGTCACCACCTATCTGTTGCTGGAGGCTTGTGTGTTGCTATGCTGCCGAACAGGTTTCAGAGGAGCTTCCAGACTAAGACAGACTAGGAAGAAAGGCCTGGTGATCTACTTCTGAAAATCAGCCAATGAAAACCTATGGATCACAGTGTCTGATCTGCAACTGATCTTGTGGGTGGTGCAGGACCAGGCAGCATTTCACTGTGCGAGAGTTGGGGACCAACTTGGTGACAGCTAGCAACAACAAAAACAGAAGGCTAAGAGAGTGTCCTCCCATCCCCACAGTCTTGAGACTGTGCAGCTGCTGATGACACCAGAGGGGGCCTAAGCCCAGGAAGTTCAGACTCAGAACCCACATGGTAGTTGTGACGAGACTCAGCACAAGTCAGTGACTTGTCAGGGGTGTGGGCAGCCACCCAGCCTCTCGTGCTGTCAGAAATCTAGCTCTTGCAGCTGGGTTTAGAGGTTGTGTCAATCTTTCTCTAGATATTCTAGTGCCCTGGGAATGACCAGATTTTTCTCTAGCCTTGAACCTGTGCAGTTGTGCTGACAGAGTTCCTCCTGCACTGTGATGGCAGTGGCCCTGGTCAACGGCAGTCGGAGAGTCAGCTCCAGTGTTTGCCACTGTGTCAACTGTGAGGGCGTCTTTCTCTACAACACAGGATGTCTCATGCCCCCCTCCTCCCATGGGGAAAATAAGATATTCCCACCCAGCCTGGGGAAGCAAGAAGACTATTGTGCAGCTTCTGACTGATGGGTTGTTTCTGGGTTCTGGGGTTGGGCAACTGACAAAGGTGCTTTTGTGACTTTGGCTGCTTGGATGTTCAGAGTCCCAGGGGACCAATCATAACTAGGATGTGCACTTTTATCACCAATAGTCATTTTATAGCAATTGAAAAAGAAGATTTTTAACTTTGATGTTTTTCTTACTGCAAAAGAAATTATGTATAAAAGAAAAAGAATGAAAATCAACAATAGTCTCATCAGCAGAACACCTACCCCAGGGAGATGCACCCCTTAGATCAATCAGCCATGAGACATCAGAGGGGCAGCATTCACATGGAGGGAAAGCTGGACAGACAGGAATGCATAGATAAGAAGGGCACAGGGAAGGGGTAGTCACAGGGAAGAGACAAGAGAAGAGTTTTTTATGGTTGGGGATTGTAATCAGAGCATGAAATCAAATGTGCATGAACTGTTGAATGTAAACCAAATCTGCCTTGTAAATTTGCACCCAAAGCACAATAACAAACAAATAAATAAATAAATAAATAAATAAATAAAGCAATAATCTCATCAGCTAGACAAAACTGTCTTTTGGTCCATGTTCTTTTAGTCTTTTCATCTATATATTTATGACATACTATATATATACATAGGAGCTGTGGTAGCATAGTGGCTAAGGCACTTGACTGCTAACCAGAAGACTGGCGGTTCAAACCCACCAGTCACTACTCGGAAGGAAAATGGGGCAATCTACTTCCGTAGTGATACTGCCTCGGAAACCCAAGGAGGGGTCGCTATGAGTCAGGTCCCAACTCGACGGCACGTAACAACGACAACATATGTATACATATATATGTTTATAAACATGAACTATATAGGTAAGAAGTCTCTTTTTTTGCCCTTTGTTCACTCTATTATATATAAATGGACATGTTTATAGCAGATACAAATACATGTATAGAAATATCATCTGCCAAACCTATATATGGTCATGGGTATATTTCTCATGGCTTACCCACACCTGATCATCTTGCCTGTCTACCTATGTATCCACCTGTAAATTAATATTTGTTATTACCGATAATGCAGTACTGTAATGGTATTTACCTTTGTTGTTTGTGCCTCCTGTTCACCTCTCTGTGTCTTCATTTTCCTTAGTGATATTATGTTGGTCACCCACTTTTGGTATATTGTCTTTCCCTTCACTCAAATCAATTGAGTCTCTTACCTAACTAGCAATTTTCTCTCCCCTCCCCTCCCATCCCTGATAACCAACAAAGAAAATTTCCTTCTGTGTATAAACCCTTCCTTGACTTTTTATAATCATGTTCTCATACAATATTATTTGTCCTTTTATCATTGACTTATTTTACTCAACATAATGTCCTCCAAGTTCATTCACATTATGAGGTGTTTCATGGGTTGTAGGTAAGCTGTCTCGAGACTTCCTTATTTCACTTTTACTATCTTGAGTGCCTTTCCTTGCCTTTAAATCTTCTTTAACAAAAGCATTCACCCCTCTGCCTCTGGGTTATGGTCATGCTTTCTGGCTGGGTTTATGCCTCTATAAAAGCCACCATCTACCACCTGTCTGTCACTTTGTCATACTGTGGTAATTTACTAAGATGCTAGATGCCTTGCCATTGGTATTTTGAATATGACTAGAGTCAACTGTGGTGGGCAGATTTCAGCAAAGCTTCTAAAAGAAAGGCCTGGTGATCTACTTCTGAAAATTTGCCAATGACAACTCTTTGGATTACAAAAGAATATTGTCCGATATAGTGCTGGAAGATGAGGCCCCTAAAATGGAAGGCACTCAAAGTGCACAGTGGCCAAAACAATGGACTTGAGCCTGTCATCAGTGATCATGAAGGTGGTGCAGGACCAGGCAACGTTTTATTCTGTTGCACATGGGGTCACCACATAGCTGACTCAATAGCAGCTAACAACAGAAGCCACCATGGAGCCTTTGGAACAAGGAGAGGTAGAGATAATTCCCAGCAGTGGCTCTGGGCATGTTGACCATGTGGAATTCTGGCATCTGAAGCCTCAGCCCCCTGAGCCTGTGTCCTGTGGTAGAAGTAGCTCTTTCTTCTCCTGATGCTCCCCCATCCTGTGCCCCTCTTTCTCATCCTGGGAATGGGGATTTGGTATGGAGAATTTAGGGCCACTGGAGGGAAGTTTCCTGGGGTCAGACTTCCTGTAAGTGAGAAAGGGATGACAAATGTTTGAATAACAGATGTCAGAAAATGCTTTCCTCCACCCACTCTCAACCCTAGAAAGGCAAAAGATCTCCAATGTGACAGATCATGGTTCATGGGTGCCAACTGCAGGCTTCTGTAAGATCTCTACTCTGTAGTCCCTGGGGGAGTGAGGGGGGCCCTTTGTTGCCTGGTCTTTGGGATGGATTGGGTTGGCCCTGGCCTGTCAAATTGTGCTCAGTTATGTCCTACCTGAGAGGTTCACCTCTGCAGGTCACACAGGTGTATCCCCCAAGGCTCCTGTGCTGTTTTCTTCCAGGTACTCAGACCTTGCCCCTGTCCTCTGGGCTTCTGGGTGAGTTGAAAACTGTGGATGCAGGGGATGGCAGAGATATTCTGGCCTGGAGTAAGGTTAATGGGTCTGTTGTAAAGGGCAGTAATAGGGTGATCCTCTGCTAGGTCTTCCAGGCCCCCCCTGGGTTGGAGAGATGGGGATGGTCCAGCCCTTAAAGGCAGCAAGCCTGAGGGTCTCCTTCACCCCATTCCTCTGCCTTCAGTTAGCTCAGAGATGTGTGGGCATGTCCTGGGTGCCAGGCAGGGTGCAGGCTATGGGGCTGCTGCTGGGCTCCTGTGTTACTTCCTGGCCCCTGTGCAATGCTCATTTATTAGCTCATGAATTTATAAACATGAAACAATCAACACAATATTAATACACTTCAACAAGATGGATTGACACAGTGGCTGTGATGATGGGCTCAAGTATAGCAGGGATCGTGGAGCTGGCGTGGGATCGGGCAGTGTTTCGTTCTGCTGTGCATGGGGTCGCTATGAGTCGGAAACGACTTGACGGCACCTAACAACAACAACAACACAACTAATACCTAACAACCCAAGTTTTGACAATTTTTCTAGTGAAGCATTGATTTAAACTTTTATTGGATACCACTTATAGACTATTTAAATCAAAGTCTAAAGGGAACTTCCATGTTTGGAACACTCTGAGACACAGACAGAACACATTAAGTGCTAGGTTGGTTACACAGCTGAGGACTTCACTCACATTAAAATTGTGACTAAGTGCTAAAATCTTGGGTTCATATTTCTTTATCCCATGTACATAGTTTTTCCCGGGGTTCCTGAACCTTCCTCGGCTTGCAATGGCCGGTCCACACCCAGTGACCTCAGATTTTGACTGGATAAGGCTGAGAGTGCGGGTTAGAATGGTTCCTGTGGGGCTTCTGTCTGATTATGGGAGGTGGCTGGACCAGCCATAAGGGACAGGCTGAGTGTCCTTACTGTGTGAGAAGATCATTGATTGCAGCAATAGCATGTTTTAAGCTCAAACTTTTTATGAAGGTTTGAGTTATTTTTGCAATCTAATGTCTGCCTTTCAAAGGAATGTATTGCTTAACTTTTGTCACCTTCCTGATGTACTGACCTGGTCTGCTAGCATCATGAAAAGCATCTCTTGGTGGTACCTTCTTAGGAGGGGGCAACTCAAGGTTCCTTTTCCAGGTGGAGGAGGGTGTGAGTCTGTGTGTGGGCCTCCTCTCAAGGCAGTTGGTTGCTCTGGCATCTGTTGTCCACACACTGCTGGGCCCTTCTAAGTGGCCTTTGAGGAAGACAATCAAAACAACACTTCCTACCTCTTCCAAGACTATTTCTTTGTGCTCATGTTTTCCATCATACATAGATTTAAAACAAAACAAACAGAAACTTCATGTAAAGCTAATGTTGCACATTTACTGGAAGGAATAAATATAGGATACCATGGAGATATTGCAAGTTTGGCTCTAGACTATCACGATAAAGTGACTATTGCAATAAAGCGAGTCACATGAATTTTTGGTTTCCCAGTATATGTAAAAGTGATGTTCACCCTATACTGTAATCTACTAAGGAGCTCTAGTGGTGCAGGTCAGTGGTTCGAACCCACCAGCTGTTCCACGGGAGAAAGACGAAGCAGTGTACTTCTGTAAATATTTATTGTTGTTGTTAGACATCATGAGTCAGCTCTAACTCATAGTGACCCTATGTACAACAGCATGAAACACTGCCTGGCCCTGTGCCATCCTCACAATCCCTGCTGTCCTATCATTGCAGCCACTGTGTCAGTCCATCTCATTGAGGTTCTTCCCCTTTTTTTGCTGCCCCTCTACTTTACCAAGCACAATGTCCTTCTCCAGGAACTGGTTCCTTCTGACAGCATATGACCACAGTAGGTGAGATGAAATCTGGCCAGTCTAGATTCTAAGGAGCATTCCAGCTGTACTTTATAGCCTTGACAACCCTATGGAGCAGTTCTACTTTGTCCTATAGGATTATTATGAGTTGGAATCAACTCAATGGCAAAGGTTTTGGTTTTTTGTTTTGGTAGTCCACTGCCTGGGATGACAAAAGTGGCAGGATCCAGGTAAGGGGCTGGGAGGCAGGACCCAACCCCCCAGGCAGGAAAGGGAGGGAAACCCGGGGACCACAAAGGATCCAAGTAGTAATTAGGTAAGGGGAGGGTGGAGAGGTTTTCAACAGCTAAAGGAGACAAACTTGTTTGTCAGTTTTTATCCTGTGGTGGTTTGTGCATTGCTGTGAGACTTGAGGCTCTGCCACCAGTGTTTCAAAAGCCAGCAGGGTTGCACATGATGCACAGGTTTCAATGCAGCTTATGGACTGAGACAGAGTGGGAAGAAGGAAGAGGCCATCCACTTCTCAAAGAATTGGGCAGGGAAAACCTTATGAATAGCAGAGAAACACTGTCTGATATATTACTGGGAAACTTTATGAATAGCTTGGAAACATTGTCTGATACAGCACAGGAAGATGAGCTCCTTAGGTCAGAAGGCACTCAAGGTATGACTGGAAAAGAGCTGCTTCATCAGCGTAGAACCAACCTTATTGATATGGGTAAATTCAATCTTTTGGGACCTCCATTTGCTGACGTGGCACGACTCAAATTGGGGAGAAACAGCTGCAAACATCCATTAATAATTAGAACATGGAATGTACAAAGTAGGAATCTAGGAAAATTGGAAGTTGTCAAAAAATGAGATGGAACGCATAAAGATTGATATCATAGGCATTGTTGTTGTTGTTATGTGCCGTCGAGTCAAACCCGACTCATAGCGACCCCTCCTTGGGTTTCTGAGGCAGTATCACTACGGAAGTAGGATTGCCCAACCTTCCTTCCGAGGAGTGGCTGGTGGGTTTGAACCGCCAGCCGTCTGGTTAGCAGGCAAGTGTCTTAGCCACTATGCTACCAGAGCTCCCATCATAGGCATTAGTGAGCTGAAATGGACCAGTTTTGGCCATTTTGAATCAGACAACCATATGATCTATTATGCCAGGAATGACAAACTGAAGAAGAATGGCATGGCATTCATCATCGCAAAGGATGTTTCAAGATCTGTCCTAAAGTACAATGCTGTCAGTGATAGTATAATATCCATACTCCTAAAGGGAAGACCAGTTAATACTACTATTATACAAATTTACACCACCAAAGCCAAGGATGAGGAAATTAAAGATTTTTATCAACTTCTGCAGTCTGAAATTGACTGAACATGCAATCAACATGTGTTAATTATCACTGGTGACTAGAATGCAAAAGTTGGAAACAAAGAAGAATCACTGGTGGTTGGAAAATTTGGCCTTGGAGATAGAAATAATGCTGGAGATCGCATGATAGAATTTTGCAAGACCAATGACTTATTCATTGCCAATACCTTTTTTCAACAACACAAATGGTGGTTACATATGTGGACTTCACTAGATGGAGTACACAGGAATCAGATTGACTATATCTGTGGCAAGAAGTGATGGAAAAGCTCAATATCTTCAGCCAAAACAAGGCCAGGAGCTGATTTTGGGACAGTCCATCAACTGCTCATATGCAAGTTCAACTTGAAGTTGAAGACAATTTAAACAAGTCCACAAGAGCCAAAATATGACCTTGAATATATCCCTCCTGAATTTAGAGACCATCTAAAGAATAGATTTGATGCATTGAACACCAATGAGCAAAAACCAGAGGAATTATGGGATGACATCAAGAACATCACCATGAAAAAAGCAAGAGGTCACGAAAAATATGAGAAAGAAAGAAAAGATGAAAATGGATGTCAGAAGAAACTCTGAAATTTGCCCTGGAGTGAAGAGTAGTTAAAGCAAATGGAAGAAATGACAAGACAAAAGAGCTGAAAAAAAGATTTCAAACAGCATCTCAAGCAGACAAAGCCAATTACTATAATGAAATGTGGAGTTAGAAAACCAAAAGGGAAGAACACACTCAGCATTTCTCAAGCTTTGAAAGAACTGAGGAAAAAATTTAAGCCTTAAGTTGCAATATTGAAAAGAGTTTATGGGGAAAATATTGAATGATGCAGGAAGAATCTAAGGAAGATGGAAGGAATACATACAGTCACTGTATCAAAAAGAACTGGTAGATCTTCATCCATTTCAGGAGGTGGCATATGCTCAAGAACCAATGGTATTGAAGGAAGAAGTTGAAGCTGCACTGAAGGAATTGGCAAAGAACAGTGCTCCAGGAATTGATGGAATACCCATTGAGATGTTTCAGCAAATGGATGCCCTGCTGGAGGCACTCACTCAGCTATGCCAAGAGATTTGGAAGACAGCTACATGGCCAACTGACTGGAAGAGATCCATATTTGTACCCATTCCAAAGAAAGGTGATCCGACATGTGGTGGTTATGTTTGTGTGTCAACTTGGCTAGGCCTAGTTGAGTAGTTTCAAACACACCAGCCACTCCTCGGAAGGAAGATGGGGCAATCTACTTCCGTAGTGATACTGCCTTGGAAACCCAAGGACGGATCACTATGAATCAGGTCCGACTCGACGGCACATAACAACAACAACAACGAAGTTGAGTGGCTGAGCAGCTGGTGGTAGTTATTCTCCATAATGAAACTGGCAATCAGTTCCATGGTGGGATATACCACAAGCAGCTGAGTAGATCTTCATCCATTTCAGGAGGTGGAATATGCTCAAGGGATGCCTTTGGGATATGGTCTGCTTCCTGTATATAAGGAGAAGCCTTGGAAAAGGTCTCTGGCTTATGGCACGCTTGGACCCTGCATGTAGCTGTGTCTTTGCTGAGCAGCCTGCCATGCTCTGCCGACCTTGGGACTTAAAAAGGACTTGAATTAATGGCCTGCCATGTGATTTGGTAACATCGGGACTGTGCCTTTTTACTTGTCAACC
>NW_006921606.1:2959963-2967723 GCF_000298275.1 Orycteropus afer afer
ATGAATAAGGAAGACCGAAGAAGAATCAATGCTTTTGAGTTGTGGTGTTAGTGAAGAATGCTGAAAGTACCATGGACTGCTAAAAGAACTGACAAATCTATCCTGGAGGAAGGGCAGCTGGAATGCTCCTTGGAAGTGAGAATGGCCAGACTTCATCTTACATACTTTGGTCATTTTGTCAGAAGGGACCAGTCCCTAGAGAAGGATGTCATGCTTGGTAAGGTGGAGGGTTAACAAAAGAGGGGAAGGCCCTCAACAGGACGAATTGACACAGTAGCAGTCATGATGGGCTCAAGTATAGCAGGGATCGTGGAGTTGGTGCAGGACCGGTTGGTGTTTCTTTCTGTTGTGTATAGTGTCACTATGAGTTGGAGATGACTCGATGGCATCTACCAACAAGTCCACTATGTGTGCAATGAAAAAGTTTAAAATATTGTGAGAATTACTGAAATGTGACACAGAAACATGAAGTGAACACATGCTGTTGGAAAAATGGCACCGAAAGACTTGCTCAATTTGACACCAAAAATGATGCTGAAAGATTTGGCAATGAAGTGTTGACTCGACAGCAATGGGTTTATGGGTTTAGTCATGAAAAAGGAGTCACTGGGTGGCACAAATAGTTAGACATTTGACTACTAATCAAAAGGTTGGTGATTCAATCCCACCAAATGGCTCCACAGAAGAAAGGCCTGGCAATCTGTTTCTGAAAGTTCATAGCCGTGAAAACCCTGTCGAACAGTCTTACTCTGCACACAGGGGTCATCAAGAGTTAGAATCACCTTAGTGGTAACTGGTTTGGTTTTAGTCACTAAAGGTGATTTCAAATGATACATATTGTATGAAGTCTAACCTTTTATATTATAATGACAATTTATATACTTTAAATAACTTTTCTTTTTTTTGGTATGATTGCAACTTTTTATAACTTTTAATTTATTTCAATTAACCACTTAACTAATCTTCATATATTGGGCAGAGTAAGCCCACTTTGTCCTAGTAACACTGCAGTATCCTTGCTTTTTGGCAATATATAAATGATCCCAGGCCCATTTTAAATCATGTGTGTTTCAGTGTGTGTCTCTATGTGTCTGTGTTATTTGTGTGTTTCTGTGTGCGTGTCTATGAGGATATGGAATCTTCCAGAGTCCCGCTTTGCTTTAGGGGAGAACAGAATCAAAGTTCTAGAGGAGTACACAAGTAATGTTGATGTATGAAAAGTGAAAAGTATCTAGGGCCTTTTCAATGACAGAGCTAGAAAATATTTTATTGGTTTTAGATATTAATTTTAATGTTTTAAAGTAAGCAATACTCATGATTCAACATTCAATCCTAGCCATCTGGTTCCCCTCCCGAGAGGCAACCCATGTTTCCAGTTTCCCAGGTCTCCTTTCACAGCAAGACAGTGTGAGGTCATATGTTATAGGGCTGCTCCCTTCACATTTCTTTCTTTTTTTTAAAATTGTGATTCAGGTGAGTTTGCAGAACAAATTCATTTTGCATACAACAGTTCATACACATTTTGTTTTATGATATTGATTGCAATCCCTACAAGTTGTCTACTCACTTCCTCTCTATGGCTACCTTTTCCCTGTGTCCTTTCCTATGCATTCCTGAATTATCTCCCTGTGCAAATGCTGACCTTTGGATCTTCCATAGTTGGTTGTTCTAAGGAGTCTGCCTACCTGGTATAAATATTCACCTTATATGCCTGCCTATTGTTTGGCTAGAAGCCACAGGAGTGAGTTCAATTCCAGGCCCGAAAGGTATCTAGAGGCTATGGTCTTGGGGGTTTTACCAGTCTCTATCCAACTAGTAAGCCTGGTCTTCTTTATGATTTTGAGTTTTGTTCCACATTTTTCTTTCACTTTATCCAGCATCTCCTAATCTGATCTCTGATCCCATTCGGAGAGGTTGACAGTGGTAGCTGGGCACCATCTAGTTCTTCTTGTTTCAGGGTCATAGAGGCTGAGGTTTTTACATGGTCCTCTAGTCCATTGGACTAATTGTTTCCATGTATGTTTGGTTTTCTTCATTCTTTGCTCCAGAAGAGGAGAAACCAATTGTTGCATCTTAGATGGCTGCTTTTAAGCTTTTAAGATCCCAGTCGCTACTGACCAAAGTAGATGTAGAACAATTATTTTTGTGTAATATGTTATGCCAATTGAGCTTGATATCCACTGACCATGGTCCCTACCTCATGGGCCCAACAATTCACTCCCCCAGAGTAGTTGGCTTTAGCTAAGAAGTTATCATAACTTTACTCCACTTTTCTTTTAGGATGAGACTTCTTTGCCTGTTAAGACCTCTCTTTGCTTTCCCTTCCATCAGGAAGCCCCTGGTCTGGTAGAGACCGAGCTTGGCTGTTCCCTCTCTACAATGCAGAGTAGACAGCACAATGGAGCCTGGCTTCTGGGGCACGAGAATGGGTGTGAGTGCTGGGGGTGGGCGTGGTGGGCTGATAGGGCCTTGGTCCCACACATTGATCAAGATGGGCTAAATGAGCTAAGGTGATAAAACTTCCAAAACTCAGTGGCCCTCAGCTGCAGAGTTTGTTTCTTATTTTCATTACATGTCCACCATGGGGTGTCTGGATGTTCTGGGCCATTATCTACAGGACCCAGGTTGACTGAACAGTCACTAGCTCAATGTTACCAAGTTGCAGAGAGGGGGAGGAAGGCCCTGGAGGGCCTCACCCAGCATTGCACTGCTTTCCCTCGGAAGGGATCACACCAGCCACTTCTTACCTGTTGGCCAAAACTGGTCACGTGTCCTTCCAGCCACAGAGGGCCCCAGAACTGTAACCTACCATAGGCTGGAACTGCAATTGGCAAAGCAGAGATTTATTTTACATGTATGTTGATGCTTATTCCTATTTCTTAAAAGCTATGATACCACCTTGGAAAACCAAGGAGGGGTCGCTATGAGTAGGGTCTGACTCGACGGCACCTAACAACAACATGTTCCAAAAAACCCAAAACCAAACCTGTTCTCATTGTGTTGATTCTGACTCATGGAGACTACAGGTATTACAGAATAGAGCTGGTCTATAAGGTTTACTTGGCTGTAATCTTCTGGAAGCAGATCGTCAGGCTTTTCTTCCATGGCACACAGCTGGGTGAGTCCAAATGGCCAACCTTTCAAACCCACACATCATTTCTAAAATGGAACTCTTATATATTACTGTCATCTTATTACTCTAATAGATGAGCTTTTCATCTGTTGCTAAGTTCTCAAGTAAAAGTCTTAGTAAAAGTTTTCCTGATATTTCAGGAAAACAGAGATTTATTTTCTAAATTGGAATATTTCACAGGAGCCAAACCATTTGTGACAAGGCTAAGTGATTCTTGGAGAGAATCTTGTGCTTCCTTCTCACACCCCTCCTGGGGCAAAACTCCGGTGCAGGGGAGAATGTGTCCATGGCTGGAAGGCAGGGAGGACGTCTTGGCCCTGACCAGGAACTGGGCTGGGGTTTCCACACATAATTTCTCTCGGTCCCCACCTTCATGCTGCTGTTGTGTTAGCTGCCTTTGAGTTGGCTCCCAACTCATTGTGCCCTATGCACAACAGAACAAAATGCTGCCGGTCCTGCATGATTCCCATGATTGCTTGTTAATTGGGTCTTTGTGATCAGGCCTTTCATTGACTGATCTTTGGAAATAGATCATCAAGCCTTTCTTCCTAGTTTTTCTTAGTCTGGAAGCTCCACTGAAACCTGTTCAGCGTCAGTGCAACATGCAAACATTCAGTGACAGACAGGTGGTGGCTGTACATGAGGTGCATTGGCTGGGAATCAGCCTGGGTCTCCCACATGGAAGACAAGAATTCTATCCCTGAACCACCAGTGTCATACACTGATGCTGATGGAGAAAGAACTGTCATCACCATTGCAAAAGCAAGAAACCAGGGCCTACAGAGATGAGGCAGCTTGCCCAGGTCTAAGGTTTAAACTTGCAGAACATCAAAGCCACCACACGCTAAGTGTTGGTCTTTGGTGGTGGGGAAGAAATGCTGGGCCCCCTTTGCAACTGCGGTTTGCTGTGAAATGGCTGCTTGTTGCTCTGAGTGCTCATTGCACTCGGCTCTCATGGTCCAAGTGAAGGCCAGAGTCACACTGGGCTCAGATATTCAAGGCCCTTGTTGCAGCAGACCCTTCTGCCGGAACTTAAGCCAGAATCCACGAACCAGAAGTTCTTGCTGGCCAGCTCGAGAATGTTGGTTGTTAACACTCAGTGCTCTGGTTGTGCTAATGGAAAATGCACTCAAGCACTTAGGAATTGCACTTGGCTGCTAGTAATAGGAATCTGCAAACTACCAGCTTGAACTGGAACTTGGTTTCCTTTTTCATGATGTCATGAGGAGACTGGAGGGCTACAGCAGGCCTGTGTGGAACCTAATGGCACAGTCCCTGGAGCCGTCCCAGGTTCATGTGTGTGGGAGAGGGGCTCTCCTGCTTCCCCAGTGAGGAAGAGGGAAAAACAGGGCCAGGCCAAGGGCCTCCCTTTTGAGTCAGCCTTCTTTGATGGTGCTTTCCTGACACCTTACACAGCCATGTCCCTGGCCAGACTTTGTCCCAGGACCACCTCTTACTTGTAAGGAAGGAAAACTATGTGCCAACAGAATCAGGGTTCTCTAGGGAGGAGGGGCATGCAAGTAGCAGTTTCTGCCGAAGAGCTATTGTAACGAACTACCTCAGGTCAGCCCTGTCTAGCACCACCCCCCTACACACCCATTTTTCTTGTAGACTACTTGATTCTGCCGGAGACTAGAAACATTGCTAGGCTGCTGAAAGTGTCAGGCTCCAGGCCCTTCCATGCCAGGAAGATGTAGACCCTCCAGACTGCTGCCTGCTATGCCCAGAGTTGTCTCACAGTTGTTGATTTTCATAAGCCTTTGGGGATTTCTGGGCCACCATGTTTCCTTTGGGGGTCACCCAATGCCTTTTTCATGAGAAGGACAAGGAAAGCATGAAAGCAAGACATATTACCAGGCTGGGGGTGCTGTCGTCGTGTGTTCCTGGGCTGTGGTGGTGCCTGGTGTGTTCCCTGGCAGGGCTATTACAGGCACCCCACAGGTTGGAGCAATCAAATGGCCTGGAGGGCAGTGGTGGTAGCCTCGCAGATGACCAGTTATCAGAAAGGCTGCTGGAGAGTGTGGAGTCCGGACTACAGCTGGGCAGCATGTCCGCCCAACCCGAGGGTGATAGTGGACCAGAACCAGAGCTAACTGCCCTCAGCTTCTTCTGTCACCCCAGCTCTGTAGGTCCACCTTATTCTGCAGCTTTCTGCCTGCACATCAAAGACAGCCAGGTTGTCTGGTTCAGTACTGACCACAGCATCAGAGGGAGTCATCCCCATCCTTGGGATCTGATACCCTTATGGGGGTCAGGCACCCAAGGGGGAGAGGCCTCCACCTACCTCACCTGGGAGAGAGGGCAGACGGGGCTCAGCGGCACCTCTGGAAACCCAGGCCAGGGGCCCCCTTCCTGGTAGTCCAGGAACAAAGTCCCTCCACAGCCTGCATTACATTACCTTCATAAAACTCAAACTGTGCAGAAAGACTTAAAGTGAAAAAGAAGTGGCCACTTCTCTATTCTGGCCCTCAATTATCCTCCCCAGAGGTAAGCCAGGTCTACTAGACTCTGTGGGCCCTTTTGGGTATTTTCCATGTGCACACGAGCATGTGGTACAACTATTTAACTCTATACTGCACTCTAAGTTGCTTTAAAAATAAAACAATGCATTTATTGTATCTTGGAGAACATTCCAGATTAGCATACTTAGCACTACCCCTTCTTCTGCAGGGCTGAAGAGCACATCGTTGTGGAATGTACAAGAATTTTATAACTTCTCTTCTGATAGAGGCCTCCATTGCTTCCTGTATGGACCATTCTAAGCCACACTACAGGGAACAGCCTTGTCCTTTCTCTTTGAGCCCTTTCACAAGCATTGCAGGATCAATTCCGAAAGTGGAATTGCTAGGTCAAAGGGTGCATGCATTTGAAGTTTTGATATATGGTCAAAATGTTCTCTAAGGGGCAGCCCCAATATAAACTCTCTCTCCTCCTGTCCCTGGGTGGCAAGTACCTTGTCAAATTGAGCATCACCAACAGAGATCCCTTCATTCTCTCCCATCTCCCTACAACCATCTCAGCTCTGGACCCAGCCCCAGCACTGCCGCTGTTGGGCAGGTCAGTCTTGATGCCTCTGTCATCCTCACATCCCACATCCAACTCACTACTCTGCTCACTTTAGTCCATCTTCAGCCATTCAAGTGAGGTTTCGTTTTTGATTTTTTTTTTCACTCTATTATTATCATTATATTTTTAAACTAAGTTTATGTATTTTAAAAACATTTTTATTGTGATAAATATATACAATAAAACTTTACCATTTTGACCATTTTAAGTGTACAATTCAGTGACATTAATTACATTCATCCTGTTGTGTAACCTTCACCACTATCCATTTCTAAATGTTTTTCATCTCCCCTTAAGCAGCACCTCCCCACTTTCCCATCTCCCCAGCCTCTGGTAACTACTAATAAACTTGGCTTTCTATGAAGTTGTTTATTCTAGATATTTCATATAAGTGTGGTCATACAGTACTTGTCCTTTTGTAACTGACTTATTTCACTCAACAAAATGTTTTCAAAGTTTGTCCATGCTGTGGCATGTATCAGAACTTCATTTCTCTTTATGCCTGAAAAATACTGCATTACGTTATAAAGCCAAGAAAATCTATGGAGCAGTTCTACTTTGTAACATATGAAGTCACCATGAGTTGGGGGCCTACTTGATGCGATCTAACAACAAAAACAAACATGCATACACAATATTTTGTTTATCCATTCATCTGTTGATGGACACTTGGATTGTTTCTACCTTTTGTCTATTGTGAAATGAATAAGAGCACCCCAAAATTAACTAAGAGCTCCCAACATGAGATAGTGGCTATATTGAGGTCTGAGGCCAAAACTCCATTTTTAATCAAAAGTAACTTCTGCACTGTCATTTAAAAAAAAAAAAGTAACTTTTGCATCAAGAAATGCAGCCTGTCATTTCTGTGACTTGACTCTCCACTGTACCTTGACAAAATTACTTGGTAAACAACTTTAGAGAAGAATGTAATATTGCTTGCTAAAGAGTTTTGCCTGTTTAAGAATCTGTCCTGTTCAGAAAACAGGTTCAAAACAATTCTCAGAACAGATGCTTACTCAAGATAAACTTTAGAATCACACATATCCTCCATGCATTCATGCGAGGAGGGCCTTATGACTGGTTCTAGGCCAGATTCACCCACTTTTGTAATCATTACCTAAATGTCAGCCAATCACTGAATTTTTATCAAACTTCTTTGTATTTTCTTATAAAAACTCCCTGAACATTCCCTCCTCAGAGCAATTGATTCAGAATCCTCCGGACCTTGTGATTTTCCAATTGCAAATTGCCTTGCCTTTCAATAAAACCTCTTTACTTTTGATTTCAACCAGACTCTGCTGTCTTTTGCTCTTTGACAGAGTAGTGCTGCAAAGATCATTACATACAAGTATCTGTCTGAGTCCCTGCTTTCAATTTTTTGGAGTATATGCCTAGGTAGCATAGTGGCTAAGGCACTTGACTGCTAACCAGAAGGCTGGCGGTTCAAACCCACCAGCCACTCCCCGGAAGGAAGGTTGGGCAATCCTACTTCCGTAGTGATACTGCCTCGGAAACCCAAGGAGGGGTCGCTATGAGTCAGGGCTGACTCGACGGCACATAA
>NW_006921606.1:2967823-3019706 GCF_000298275.1 Orycteropus afer afer
TTTTAAGTATCATGATTTGGGTGAAATTTTACAGAACAAATTTACTTTCCATACAGCAGTTCACATACACTTTGTCTCAAGACATTGACTGCAATTTACCAGAATGCAACAGCTTCTTTATCACTTCCTCCCCATAGTTACCTCTTCCCTGTGTCCTTCCCTCCATGCACTCCTGCCCTCTGAGCTGTCTCCCTATGCATACACAGCCCTTCTATTCACCCATGATTGTTCTCTCCAAGGAGTGTTTCTACCTAATGTAAATGTTCAGCTCATATGCCTGTCTTTTGTTTGGTTGCAAGCCACAGGAGTGGGTTCAATTCCAGACCTGAAGGGCAGCTAGGGGCCCTAGTCTCAGTAGTTCCATCAGGCTCTATCAGACCAGCAAACCTAGTCCCTTTTTTTTCTTTTTCCCCAAATGATTTTGAGTTTTGTTCCACATTGTTCTCCCACTCTATCCAGGATCTCCTACACAGATCCCCCTCTGAGTGGTTGACAGTGGTAGCTGGGAACCATCTAGTTCTTCTGGTCTCATAGTTGTATAGGCAGAGAATCGCATGTTGTACCAGTTGAGAAGCAAGGTGGTTTAGAGATGTAGCTGTATGTACCCTAGGTGTCTCGCTCTCCACCAACATACCTCACGCAAGGACCTTTTATGTTTTTAACCACTTCTTGGTATTTTCCTTTTTCATATATAATTATCCATTATAAACCTTTATTAAATACCCATTTTCCCCTTCCCCTGCTAACCACTAATGAACTTTGGTTGCTATGCTTTTGCCTATTCTAGATATTTCATGTAAGTGAGTCATACAGTATTTGCCCTTTCATTTAGCAAAATGTTTTCAAGTTTCATCCATGTTGCAGCATATATCGGAATTTCATTTCTCTTCATGGCTGAATAATATTTCATTGCATGCATGTGGTGTTTTGTCTATCCAACCATCTGTTGATGGACATTTGGGTCATTTCCACCTTCTGACCATTGTGAATGATTTTTATTGGGTGCCATTGAATTGGTTCCAACTCATAGCGACCCTGTGTACAACAGAATGGAACATGACTGGTCCTGCCCCATCCTCATAGTCACTGCTATGTTTGAGCCCACTGTTGCAGCCACTGTGTCAATCCATCTCATTATCCTTTATTTCTCTTTATCCCTGACCCTCTACTTTAACAAGCATGATGTCCTTCTCCAGAGACTTGTCCCTCCAAATAACATGACCAAACTATGAGAGACAATGTTTCACCATCCTTGCTTCTAAGGAGCATTCTCGATGTACTTCTTCCAAGATAGACATGTTTTTTCTTCGGGTAGTCCATGGTATATTCAATATTCCTCACTAAAGCCAAAGGCATCAATTCTTCTTTGGTCTTCCTTATTCACTGTCCAGTTTTTGCATGCATATGAGGTGACTGAAAATTCCATGGCTTGGGTCAGGCACACCTTGGTCCTCAAAGTGATATCTTTGCTTTTTAACACATTAAAGTGGGCTTTTGCAGCAGCTTTGCCCAACAGAATATATCATTTGATTTCTTGACTGCTGCTTCTATGGGACTGTGAGTGCTGCAGTGAACACTGGAGTACAAATATCTGTTTGAGTTTCTGATTTCAGTTATTTTGGGTATATACCTAGGAGTGGAATTGCTGAGTCATATGGTTTGCTTTACTTTTTGAAGAACTGCCACATTGTTTTCCACAGCAGCTGTACCATGTTACAGCCCCACCAGCAATGCACAAGTGCTACAGTTTTTTCATGTCCTTGCCAGAATGGCAAGCCTCATGTTAAGGTCAGGTGTTACTTATGGGAGGTTCTGGACTTGCTCCCCAACAAGGTGCAGAAGACCCAGAGGAATAGAACTCTGCCTTCCTGCTAGGAGCAGGAAAAGCCCATGCCACAGAAGACCTTAGCCCCAGCCCCCAGAGAGGGTTTATGTGTCACCAGGCCCCAAAGCCACCTTTGCTCAGGCCAGGCTGGCTTCCTAGCTTTGCAAACACCAGGGAGTTGCCTTCTACTCAAAGGACCCAAGCCTGTCATCCACTCATGAGGGATCTTCTCCAGAGGCAGGATGCTTCTGTCTACTGTTTCCTGTCTGTGGCTCCATGACAGCAAGGGTTGTGTTGGCATATTTGAGGAATCTAATCCTAAGGAGCTCTGGTGGCATAGTGCTTAAGGCATTTGACTGCTAACCAGAAAGCTGGCAGTTCAAACCCACCAGCCACTCCTCAGAAGGAAGACTGGGCAATCTACTTCTGTAGAGATACTGCCTCGGAAACCCAAGGAGGCATCACTGTGAGGTGGAACCTCCTCCATAGCAATGAGTTTGGTTTTTGGCTTTCACGGTAATTCTATGCTTAACTTTTTGAGGAAGCACCACGCTGTTTTCCACAGTAGTTGTACCATTTTACGCTCCAGTTAAAGTGATTTTTAGATAATTAGATTATCTAATTAAAAACAATAACAAAAACAACCTGTTGCTGTTGAGTTGATTCCGACTCACAACAACTCCATAAGTAGAGTACTCCATAGAAAAGTGTAAGTCCTCCATAGAGTAGCATTGCTCCATATGATTTTCTTGGCTGTAATCTTTATGGAAACAGATGGCCAGGCATTTCTTCTGTGGCTCACTGGGTGGGTTTGAATTGACAATCTAACCTTTAGGTTAGTAGTGCAGTTCAAACTGTTTGTGCCACTTAGGGACCTAGATTGTCTAATACTTCTGTGTTCTGGTAACCTAGTGCTGCTCTGACAGGAAAATACCACAAATGGGATGGCTTGAACAAACAGGAGTTTATTCTCTTACAGTTTGGAGGCTTTAAGTCTTAGTTCAAAGTGCTGGGCTCTAGGGGCTGGGTGAAAGCCCCTCAATCTTGGGCTTCAGCTCTGCCTCCTGCTCCCGTCCCACTGAAGCTGGAGGCTTTTCCTCACTCAGCTGCTGGCTGCTGAGACTGACAAACCCAAGGCTGACAAGTAATAAGGCATAGTCCTGATGTTACCAAGCCACGTGGCAGGCTATTAATTCAAGTCCATTAAAGGTCCCAAGGTCGGCAGAGCATGGCAGGCTGCTGAACAACGACTCAGCTACATGGAGGTTTCAAGTGTGCCATAAGCTAGAGACCATTTCTAAAGCTGTTGCTTATATACAGGAATCAGACCACATCTCTAAAGCAGCTACTCAGTGGCTTGGGGTAGATCCCACCATGGAGTTGATTGCCAGTCTTATCATGGGGAATAACTACTACCAGCTACCCAGCCAGTCAACTAGGCCCAGCCAAAGTGACACACAACCTTAACTACCACACCCTGCTTAAAACTGCCAGTAGCTTTGACTGAGGCACAGTCCATAATGCTGTGCCTGGCTAGCCTTGCTCTTCACTTCTTCACAAGGCTCCAGCCACCGTAACCTTTCATACCTGTGCCCCTTACATGGCAGACTTGGTCCTACCTCAGGGTCTTTGCATATGTGGGTTCTTCTACCTGGTATATGACCTTCCCTTAGACCTCCCTGCCTCCTTCTCATCACTGAGGTCCTCTGCACACAGGCCTTCCTTATATTTCATCTGTCAGTCATTAGCTATCAACTTCCCAATTTTATGGCCTTCCTTGTTCTATTAACTCATTGGTTTGTGTTTGTTGTCATCTCCACCCACTAGACGTGTACTCCATGTGTGTGTTTGCTTATCACTGTGTCCCAGGGACTAGAACCATGCTTCGTACCTACTCCATGCTCAAGAAATCCTTGCTGTTTACTTTTCACCAACACAAGGCTAAACCAAAAACCAAACTCACTGCTGTTGAGTGGACTTTACTCACAGTGACCCCTCCTTGGGTTTCCGAGGCAACATCTCTATGGAAGTAGATTGCCCAGTCTTCCTTCTGAGGAATGGCTGGTGGGTTTGAACTGCGAGCCTTCTGGTTAGCAGTCAAATGCCTTAGGCACTACACCACCAGAGCTCCCTAGTAAACAGGATTTTATTGCTGTCTTCCTGTTTCCCTACTTTTGGGTGTTGATGTTTATGGGCCTGTATGTCTTTGCAATTAAATTGCTTGTGCTTTCTCTGTTTTCCTACTGGGTTTCATCTTTATTATTGGTAGGTGTGGGATAAATAATTAAAATTGGCCTTTTGTCTCTGGTTTCTAAAACAGCCTGAGGAATTAAGGTGCTTTTTTGTCTTTGTAAAATAGTCAGGCTACACTTGTTGTTATGTGCCATCCAGTTGGACCCTACTCATAGTGACCCCTCCTTGAGTTTCCGAGGTGGTATCTCTACAGAAGTAGATTGCCCAATCTTCCTTCCTAGGAGTGGCTGGTGGGTTTGAATCACCAGCTTTCTGGTTAGCAGTCAAGTGCTTTTAGCCACTATGCTACCAGAGCTCCTTAGGCTATGCTTAAACCTTTGTAAATAAGTAGAGAGATACACAGGCCCTACTTTGGAAACAGTCTCAGGAAGGAAGGGGGCAGGATACAGTCAATCATGCATACCCATTGCTGGATTGATTGTAACTATGCATTAAAGCCCCACTTATGCACATTCATAGAGGCCCAATGACTGAGTGATGCTGGGCCTTGGAACTGTCTTTGGGACTTCTTGGATTGATGAGAACATCTATGTACATGAGATGTGCTGACCACGCCTGATGTCTCTCTTTCTGGTTATTATAAAATGAGCAACTGTAAGTATAGGTAATAGTGTCTGTGAATTCTGTGAGCTGTTAAAGAGAATTAACTAACCCAAGGGACAATGGGCCAGTAAAGGCTGGCAGGACAGAGTCGATTTGTATAGACCCAGCTCTATGTGTCTGGGTGATAAGGAAAGGCTGCATGGGGAGTTGATGAAGCTTGTGACTTGGCCCTAGGGGGCTACAGAGGGGTGAGAGAGGGAGAGCTAGAGAAAGAGAGAGAGAAGGGGAGAGAGGCTGACTAGTCTGAAGTGCAGGGAGCTGTGCAGATTCTTGAGCTGGTCCCCAGTGACCTGGCTCTGGGTGGCCAGGGATGTCTTGACCTTGCTTAGGGTGGCTGGGGATGAGATGTGACCTAACTCTAAGTGGCTAGGGTCTGTTTATTTTCAGATAAATGGAATCACATCATAAGTTTGATTTTTGTATTTTAATTTTAGAAAAGGGTCAACCACTTGAACCAAAGAGCAATCTCACATTCAAGCTCCTGTTCCAGGTTACCAGTTGCCCTGGAGTTGACTCCAACTCATGGCAACCCCATATGTGTCAGAGTAGAACTGTGCTCCATAGGGTTTTCAGTGGTTTATTTTTCAAAAGTAGACTGCCAGACTTTTTTCTGAGGTGCTGCTTGGTGGAATCAAATCTCTAAGCTTTTAGTTACCAGCTGAGCATGCTCACTGTCTCCCACTGCCCAAGGACTCTTGGTTGGGGTTAAGAAGTATCAATTAGTAACCCTTGGTAATGGTTCTGGTATGTGGGCATGTGTGTGTGATTTGTAAAAATCTTTGCAGTCATAGCTCTGGTGGTGCAGTGGTTAAGGTAGTCAGATGCTAACCAAAAGGTTGGTGGATTGAACCTACCAGCTGCTCCGCAGGAGAAAGATGAGGCAGTTTGCTTCCATAAAGATTTACAGTCTTGGAAACCCTATGGGGAAGTTCTACTCTATCCTATAGGGTCGCTATGAGTTGCAATCGACTCGATGGCAGTGGGTTTTGATCATACACACACACATATGCACACATAGCCAGAACTTTTACCAAGGGTTACCAATGTTAACAATTTCACTTTTTACACTTTCCTGTACATGTGTGCAGTGAATCTTTAGCAAATATATAATTTGATATAAGCCCCATATGATGTGATTTCACCACCAGCAGCCTTACCACTGAGATATTACTTGGTTTTTTAAAGTGATAAACAAGATTATTATGTGCAAACAAACAGAGCATGTGTTCCAGCTGTGTCTGAGTTTATTTTTCAAAGCTATAAACACAGGCCCATTCTGGAGTCCTGCTGATTGAGTTACCCCTTCCTTTTGTGGCTGAGGAAGAATGTAAAGAGCCCAAAGGGGCCCAGCTCTGGCTCCTCTGGGCTTCCCGGCTGTGTCACTTAAAGGAATTCATTCATCTGTGGATTGGACAACGCTCCTGCCAAGGGTCCAATGGGGGCTTTATCACACAGTACTCTCTGGAGTGGAGGACATCTGATCTTGGCTTACCAAGCCTGGCCTCAGGGCCTTAGGGATGCAGGATCCTTGTGAACTTCACTGAGAGCCTTGGGGCCACGAGGGGTAAGGAGCAGGGGGCAAGGCCCTCCTCCTGCCCTGCCCTGAACGCTACCCAGCTGAGGGCCTCTAGTGTAATTCCATCCCAGACCTGGGGGACAAAATCTGGCAGGCTGGCTATGCCAGGAAGGCCCAGCCCCCCTTTGCTGTGACTGCCTTTGAGCGGGCCCCTCCCCTGCCCCTGGCTGGAAGAGCCTGTGGAGGCGCCTCCCAGCCAGCTCCTACCTTCTTTAAAAACTAGCAATGGGAGGCCAGGGGTGCCCAGGGGACTGTGCCCTAGAAAACCAGACCACTCTGAGCCCTTGCCTGGATGGTAACTTCCCAGCAGTTTTCAGCAGCAGGTGGTTCAGGAGAGCTCAGTCCATCTTCTGGTCCTAGAGAGCTGCAGGCCGTGGCTGGAGTGGCCAGGCTGCACCCTGGTCACCAGCCTTTCGCTGGCCTGCCCCGGGAACTACCTTCTCTTGCGTGTGCAGGTCTCTAAGCGGCCTAGCTCTTCATAGGACTGGTAGAAAATGTCGAACTCCCTGGCGCCCCAGCCCCTCCAGACAGCCAGGCACCACTCTGTGTTCTCATTTTCAAAGCCACACACCACCGTATCCTTTGCCACCACAGCTGCATCCACCAGCACCCTGCAGAGAGAGAGAGAGGCTCTGTGTGAATCTTCAGGGCTGGCCTGGCCAGGGCCTCCCTGAGCCACATAGGGGTGGGGTTGCACATGGAAGGGGCATACCTACAGCCCTGCTTTCTGCTTATAATAAAACGAGTAACTGTAAGTATAGGTAATAGTGTCCCTGAATACTGTAAGCTGTTAAAGGGGAATTAACTAACCCACAGGGGCAATGAGCCAGTAGGGGCTAGCAGGACAGAGTCGTGTTGATAGTTTGCTTCACCCTCCCTGTGGTCAGCCTGCCTGCTCAAAATAGGCTGAGGGAGTCACTTCATGTTAATGAGGACATGTGTAAGGCCTCTGAAGCCACCAATGAGGGCATTCTCTGTGACCAAGTGCCCAGAAAACACTACCACGTCTTGAACACCTGCTGGCAAAAGGCCATGACGAATGTTGCTTTAACTCACTCTCCTACCACTGGGTTCTGTGTCATTCTTCTCCCACTCTAAGCTTCTGTATGCTTAGGAAATACAGGACAACATATTAAGCAGACAAACCTGCTACCAAAAAACCATCATCTATTCACATTTTTTTGAGGTTGTGGATTTTGTGAATGATATGTGTACACCACTGCTGGGCCCCAGCTCCCCTCAGCCTCCCTGACCTTGGTGGCACTGCTGTGGGGGCCCTGAGGCCCACATCCTACTAAGCCCACTGAACTCTTATGTCTGCCCCTGCTCCTTTGCCCATGTCCATGTGCCCTGCCTGGTGCCTTACACATCACTGCGTAAGCACTGCCCAGTAGCAGAGCCTGGCTTTCCAACTCTGGCTCCCTTGTGCTTCCACATGGTATAACAAGCCAAACCAAATCAAACATGTTGCAGTCAAATTGATTCTGACTCATGGAGACCCATGTTACAGAGTAGAACTGCTCTATAGGGTTTCCTTGGCTGTAATCTTTACAGAAACAGATTGTTAGGCCTTCTTCTGATTGAGTTCAAACCTTTCAGTCAGTAGTCAAACACAATACCAGGGACCACCCAAGGACCTTTACATGGTGGACACTTGCTAGCTATTAGCTGAAGACATGAAGCTGGTGAGCCCAAGCCATAGCTTCCTTTTGGCCGGTGGGCCACCTGGCCTCCCCCAGTGTTGGGGGATGAATAGAAAAAACAATAGGTGACAATTCAGGGACACTAATGACAGGCAGGGTGAGCTCAAAAAACCTGGGCTCTGCAAAGCATTTGCTGCCAGATGCCCACATGTGGCCAAGGACTACATCAGTCCCAGGCTACCATCTACAAACTCAGTTGAGCTCAGAAGCAAACTTGATTTTGCTTCTATAAGCCCTCCCTCCATCCAGTGACCCCCTTAGAAAGCTGCTTGCTGCCACATAAGGGAGCATGGTCTTGCTCTGAGGGAAATGGTCACATGGGATTTCTCCACCCACTTCTTGTTTTGGCTGAAATAAAAACCAAATGGTATGCCCACAGACACAATGATAATACATGCTATGAAGAAACAGACTGAAGATCATGCACACAAATACATACATACACACATATACACACACACACAGTAACACACGTTTGCATTGACAGGCTTTTCACGAAGAAGACTTATTGCATATGGCCCAGCAGGCAGGGGGTGTAGGGTAAACACTGCTGCCCGAGGCCATCCATCACACTGCCTCATATATTGCCCCAGCCATGTATGTGTGTCCTGGACAGGCTGTCCTGGCCCTGTGCAGCCCTTGCAGTGCAGTCTGGCACCTTTCCTGGTAGAATCCTCCAGCAGATAGGGAGGGAGCTGGGGCTAAGCCCCAGGCCTGGGGATGGCATGGTGGGTGGTGGTGTCGTACAGACTGAGCCTACCTGGTGCTCTCTGGGCACCTTGGGAAGGGCTCCTCTGTTTGGGAAGAGGGATAGTGAATTACCTGGATTCCCATTTCAATTGAAGTTAAACTGGTCCTGGAGACACACTCCAGGTAGGGTGCCTGGTCCAATGTCCACTGAGCACCACAGAAACAGGCAGCTATAACTGATGGCTTATGCTTGGACTTAACTGGTATTTGCTGAGCTCTTAGTAGCTAGCCAGCTAAACACATCTCACTTCTTCTTTGCCTTAGGGCCAAGCTGGTGGATGGGGACATTTACTTGTGGGAATGAGAAGGGCATAAAGGTCAATCTGTATTGAAATGGAGGGGGAGCTCTAGATTCCTGATGCCTCAGGCTTACCCGTAAGGAGTCAGTTCTCGGGCCTTTAACACAGCAATGACTCGTCCCTGCTGGGCGCCTGACTCTTTCTCCAGGCCAATGATGATAACATCTCCACCACGCCTAAGAAACCAAAACCGAAAATGGGAAGCATTTGTGCATGGCTGGACTCCCTGGAGGAAATTGATCTGGCATGCAGAAAAGCATGTAACAAATGTGCCGTCTCTGCTCATGGATAAAGTTACCATGAGGGCATAGAAGCCAAGGCTGGGAAGAACTTTCCCAGTAGGAAATTTAATCACAAGCGGCTGTGGCTCTTGTTTTGTTGGGAGATGAGCGATAGTGCTTATTATAAAATTTGCTCAAGAGATAGCTCCAGATTCCAAAAGGGGGAAAAAAAATCTTTGTAGAAGAAAGTTGTTTTATGGATCTTACTGCTACCTTTAAAGAAGGCTTCCTACTTGCCATCAAGTTGACTGACTACTGGCGACCCCACATGTGTCAGAGTAGAACTGTGCTCCATAGGGTTTTCAATGGCTGAGTTTTCGGAAGGAGATAGCCAGATTTTTCTTCTGAGGTATCTCTGGGTAGGCTCAAACTGCTAACCTTTCAGTTAGAAGCTGAGCACTTAGCTGTATGCACCTCCCAGGAGCTCCAAAGAAGCCCTAGGGTCTCTTACTTTGCACACTGCTCAGTGTGGCCTCTGCAAGTGTGTCAAGTTGGGCAAATTACCTGGGGACCCAAATGAGGTCTTTCACGGCAAGGATCTTCACGGCTTGCAGGTGCTGGCTGAAGGTGTCCCCATCCATGGGGCTCAGGTCCTGCTCAGACCGGTCCCAGCAAGCTCCAGGCTCATGTAGCCTATCTGAGTCCTCACAGTCAGTGGAAAACGGCATGCTGGAAGAGCTTACTGGGGAGCTGGGGAGGCTGGCAGGGGATTGGGCAGGCTGGTGGAGTGGGGAGGAGGAGCAGGAGGACATGGAGCAGTAGTCAGTCAGTGAGTCCTGGTGGGCCAGAATCTGTGTGCCAAGCTCCTTGCTGTACATAATGCTCACATCTGCTAGGCCATCCCCCTTGGGCTTCTGCAGGCCAGCTGCAGGGCTACCTGGGGGCTCTGGGCCTGCTAGGCATACTGGGAATTTGTCCCTCAGGGGGTTGGGGTCTCCACAGAAGTACCGGGCACACAGCTGGTAGGTGGCTGAGTGGTACATGACCAAGGAGTTGGCCTTGTCATCCAAGCACCAAACGACCTCCTCGCCCTTGCACTCAGAGCTGCATGTGATGGAGGTAACCACCGAGGGGGCTGAGTAGGGCTCCAGGCGCTGGCAGATCTCCAGGGAAGAGCAGTCAATGATCAGCAGACCCGGCCCATTGCTGTACCAGACCTCAGAGCCACTGTTGACCACCTCCATGGCCCTCACAGGGTAGGGATTCTGCCTCATGTCTTCATCCGGGATGTTGAACTTGGACCTGTTGGCTGTGTGGGAGCACAGGTAGGAGCAGTTATCATCTGGGGTACCCCGTGTCACAGGAAACACAGCCACGAGCCCATCTGCCAGGCCTGCCAACACCAGGTAGGAGTTCTGTGGGAAGAGGACAGGGAAATGGATTATTTCACATACTCTAGGGCAGAAGCAAGGTGGTTTTTTTTTTTTTTTTTTTTTAAGTATCATGATTTGGGTGAAATTTTACAGAACAAATTTACTTTCCATACAGCAGTTCACATACACTTTGTCTCAAGACATTGACTGCAATTTACCAGAATGCAACAGCTTCTTTATCACTTCCTCCCCATAGTTACCTCTTCCCTGTGTCCTTCCCTCCATGCACTCCTGCCCTCTGAGCTGTCTCCCTATGCATACACAGCCCTTCTATTCACCCATGATTGTTCTCTCCAAGGAGTGTTTCTACCTAATGTAAATGTTCAGCTCATATGCCTGTCTTTTGTTTGGTTGCAAGCCACAGGAGTGGGTTCAATTCCAGACCTGAAGGGCAGCTAGGGGCCCTAGTCTCAGTAGTTCCATCAGGCTCTATCAGACCAGCAAACCTAGTCCCTTTTTTTTCTTTTTCCCCAAATGATTTTGAGTTTTGTTCCACATTGTTCTCCCACTCTATCCAGGATCTCCTACACAGATCCCCCTCTGAGTGGTTGACAGTGGTAGCTGGGAACCATCTAGTTCTTCTGGTCTCATAGTTGTATAGGCAGAGAATCGCATGTTGTACCAGTTGAGAAGCAAGGTGGTTTAGAGATGTAGCTGTATGTACCCTAGGTGTCTCGCTCTCCACCAACATACCTCACGCAAGGACCTTTTATGTTTTTAACCACTTCTTGGTATTTTCCTTTTTCATATATAATTATCCATTATAAACCTTTATTAAATACCCATTTTCCCCTTCCCCTGCTAACCACTAATGAACTTTGGTTGCTATGCTTTTGCCTATTCTAGATATTTCATGTAAGTGAGTCATACAGTATTTGCCCTTTCATTTAGCAAAATGTTTTCAAGTTTCATCCATGTTGCAGCATATATCGGAATTTCATTTCTCTTCATGGCTGAATAATATTTCATTGCATGCATGTGGTGTTTTGTCTATCCAACCATCTGTTGATGGACATTTGGGTCATTTCCACCTTCTGACCATTGTGAATGATTTTTATTGGGTGCCATTGAATTGGTTCCAACTCATAGCGACCCTGTGTACAACAGAATGGAACATGACTGGTCCTGCCCCATCCTCATAGTCACTGCTATGTTTGAGCCCACTGTTGCAGCCACTGTGTCAATCCATCTCATTATCCTTTATTTCTCTTTATCCCTGACCCTCTACTTTAACAAGCATGATGTCCTTCTCCAGAGACTTGTCCCTCCAAATAACATGACCAAACTATGAGAGACAATGTTTCACCATCCTTGCTTCTAAGGAGCATTCTCGATGTACTTCTTCCAAGATAGACATGTTTTTTCTTCGGGTAGTCCATGGTATATTCAATATTCCTCACTAAAGCCAAAGGCATCAATTCTTCTTTGGTCTTCCTTATTCACTGTCCAGTTTTTGCATGCATATGAGGTGACTGAAAATTCCATGGCTTGGGTCAGGCACACCTTGGTCCTCAAAGTGATATCTTTGCTTTTTAACACATTAAAGTGGGCTTTTGCAGCAGCTTTGCCCAACAGAATATATCATTTGATTTCTTGACTGCTGCTTCTATGGGACTGTGAGTGCTGCAGTGAACACTGGAGTACAAATATCTGTTTGAGTTTCTGATTTCAGTTATTTTGGGTATATACCTAGGAGTGGAATTGCTGAGTCATATGGTTTGCTTTACTTTTTGAAGAACTGCCACATTGTTTTCCACAGCAGCTGTACCATGTTACAGCCCCACCAGCAATGCACAAGTGCTACAGTTTTTTCATGTCCTTGCCAGAATGGCAAGCCTCATGTTAAGGTCAGGTGTTACTTATGGGAGGTTCTGGACTTGCTCCCCAACAAGGTGCAGAAGACCCAGAGGAATAGAACTCTGCCTTCCTGCTAGGAGCAGGAAAAGCCCATGCCACAGAAGACCTTAGCCCCAGCCCCCAGAGAGGGTTTATGTGTCACCAGGCCCCAAAGCCACCTTTGCTCAGGCCAGGCTGGCTTCCTAGCTTTGCAAACACCAGGGAGTTGCCTTCTACTCAAAGGACCCAAGCCTGTCATCCACTCATGAGGGATCTTCTCCAGAGGCAGGATGCTTCTGTCTACTGTTTCCTGTCTGTGGCTCCATGACAGCAAGGGTTGTGTTGGCATATTTGAGGAATCTAATCCTAAGGAGCTCTGGTGGCATAGTGCTTAAGGCATTTGACTGCTAACTGGAAGGTTGGCAGTTCAAACCTACCAGCCACTCTGCAGAAGGAAGACTGGGCAATCTACTTCCATAAAGATTTACTGCCTTGGAAACCCAAAGGGGTCTCAGAATCAACTGAGTGATTCAGTGAGTTTGGTTTGTTGTGGTTGTTGTTTGCCGTCGAGTCGGCCCCGACTCATAGCGACCCCTCCTTGGGTTTCCGAGGTATTATCACTACGGAAGTAGGATTGCCCAACCTTCCTCGGTGATACTACCGTAGTGATACTAGTAGTGATACCGTAGTGATACTACCTCAGAAACCCAAGGAGGGGTCGCTATGAGTCGGGGCCGACTCGACGGCAAACAACAACAACAACAACAACCAAAACAAACCAAACTCACTGAATCACTCAGTTGATTCTGAGAGACCCCCTTTGGGTTTCCAAGGCAGTAAATCTTTATGGAAGTAGATTGCCCAGTCTTCCTTCTGCAGAGTGGCTGGTAGGTTTGAACCGCCAACCTTCCAGTTAGCAGTCAAATGCCTTAAGCACTATGCCACCAGAGCTCCTTAGGAATCTTCCTCGTGGCTAAAAGCCCACCTGTGATATTTTGGGCCTAAACACAGGCAATTACAAAGGCTTTGCCTGGCAGGACTTGGGGGGAAGCTGCCCTTCGACACCAGTGCTAACTCTGAAAGGAGTTGCTGTCAAAGACTCTAGGCTCCCCAGTCATGCACATGTCTGTATACCATCCCAGCCACTTCCAAACAGGAACTTCTTATGAGAGCCTTTGGCTGAGATCTTCCTCAGGCACCTTTGCTGAGACTTCCTTATGAGGGAGGAAGAAATGCTGGGGACACCTTTCCTCACTCTGACTCATACTCAATACTTTTCCTCCTCTGGCCTTCTGCCCTTTTCTTCCCCATTGTCTCTCAATCCATAAAGCTATAGAAAATCTTTTGTTCAGGGTTCCCATATCTACACTTCTCCACATGACCGTCACCTGACACTATTCCATGGAGAAAATAGAACAGGAGGGAGTCAGGGTTTTCTTTGGGTTAGCTTCTTGCTTATACTTTCACAGTCAGTGAGTAAAGACTTGACTGTTACTTTTCACTGTTGTCTCCATCAACTACTTTGATAACTGGCAGCTCAGTTCACTTAGCCTTAGCTCTCAACTGTGCCTGCCACTGTTTCCTCAGCATTTGCCTGGCACAAGGAAGGACTAGCTCTCATGAACCTCTATGACCTAGGACTCCACACCATTTTCAACATCCAGTAGACAGAACACGTTTGCTGACTTGATTCATGAAGGAATTACATCCACCTCCTAACAGACACATGCATAGGCACTTCTAGCCCTGTGCCCATGTTCCCAGCTTATTGCATCAGCTCTGAAATGCCTGTTGACCAGCTGACATTGATGAGGCCCTTGGGTCTCCCCCACCACCATGAAGTGTGAGCTCTCTCCAGCCATCAGAGGTCATGGGCAGAGGCTGAGGAAGCAGGGACAATGTTGAGTGCCCAGCCCCATCTCAAGGACTCTCTGAGCATCCATGCAGAGTGTGGCTTTGCAGCTTAGTGGCCAAGTCATGAGGGGTGTAGGGGGCAGGGGAGAGTTCCCCAAGAGCAGAGCTGGAGCCAGGATGTGAGCAGGGAGCCAGGCCTTGTGCCAGCAAGGGTGAGCGACAGAAAGCCTCCTTGTTGGGAGCTTGAGAGGTGGGACTGTCCAGGGTAACAGTGTGCCCCAGCCTCCAGCTCAACAAACCCTAAGAAGGTTTTTGAAATCTGTCGTTGAGATTTCAGGGAAAGAAAGCAGCCAAGGAAAACAGGAGCATAGTCTCTACTGGGGTCCCCAGCTCTGGGCCCTGGCCGTGTGTGAACGTGCGCATGTAAGCATGCCGCGGGCGGGATGGCCAAGCAGCAGGCCCTGTGCAGGTAGGCCCACACAGAGCCGGCTTTATCCCTTCTGGCACGGGGAGGAGGTGCCCTGGCCTAAGTTCGGCGGCAATGGCCTTAAACACCACCTTGTGTGTGTTCTCCTGTGCGCGGGTGCAGACAGTGTCCCGAGCCGCCCACCTTGCCCGTAGGCAAGACAGAAACCACTCTAAGGCTAACTTCATAAGCTTCTTCTTTTTCTTTCTTTCTTCTCTTTTTTTTTTAAGAAATGAAACTGGAGAAGGGTGGAGAGGAGTATATATACTTCGCTACTGTCGAGAAGCAATAATAAGGCTAACATTTACAAGTGCCAGCCCTGGGCAGGCACCAGGCTAAGGATCTTGTGTGTGTGAGGGCTCGGGACCTTTCTCACAATCCCTTGTTATCCCTATTTTACAGATGGAAAGACTGGAATTGGATGATAGTAATCAGCACATTTTAACAAAGCAACACCATATTCCTTTAAATGGAGTTCTCAGAGTCAATGAACATTCATTCATTCACCCTCCTTGAGCATTTAGGCACAGGATGTGCAAGCTGCAAATGAATAGAGTATGAGCAGGGGTTGTGGAGTTGTGGCACAAGGGAAAGTACCCTCTGGCAGATGGTCTAGGTTCCTGTAGTTGATCTCAGAACAAAGTGGAGGTAGTCTGGGGCAGGGGTGTACGTGGTGGTGGGAAGGGCTGAGGGTCCAGTACAGAATGTGGGTGTGGTGTGTGGAGGGGGCAAGGTGCCCGCTGAGTGGAGCCTGGTGACTCAGAGAGGCCTTGAGTCCAATTACAAGGCTATGGAACTGGCCAGGCCCTGGGCTAGGGCAGGACCGCTGGGCATTACCCTGTAAGAGCAGTCAAAGCTGAGAGATAGAGGGGAGTGTGCACGGACACATAGGACAAAGAGATGGGTTTGGGATTGGCAGTGAGCACTCAGAGAGGCAGAGCTGATGGGGAAGGAGGCCCTCAACTGATGGGGCAGGAAGTGGGCCTGCTGGGACCTGGTGATGATCTGGGCACGGGGAGAGGTGGACCTGGGCAGGCAGGGAAGGTGTTCAATGTGGCCTGATATCAGAGGGCACCTGCTTGTTTGCCCCTGGCTCTCCAGAGGAAAGCTGGTTCATCAGAACCAGGGTCATGGCGTTTGCACGTGGAAAGCAAGCTTTTCATGGAAGCCACGAATTGTAAGGGTCACGTTAGGTTTGCTGTGACTCTTCCCTTCTAAGGCAGACTTTGACTTGGGCGTGGAGGTCCAATAGCATATGGCTCAACTGTCTCCTCTCCCTGCCTCCCCTCACAGCAGCAGGCTGGTTCCACCCAAACCGGATCTCCACTTCCCCACTTCCCCAACCTCACCTTTTTTATAATAGGCACTGCCAGGAAACAGGTGACGATGGCTGGAGTGTCCAGAGCCCTCTGGGGTGTGTTTAAAGGACACATGCCTTTGAGGCTGTATATGTAGATCTTCTGGTCCTGTAGAGGGGTAAGCACAGTCATGAACTTGGATTTGGAAACACTTAAAAATGCCTAGAGAAATTTCCGGGTGCACTTGGTCTTGGGGATCTCCTTTGGGCCTTAAAAAGTAACATGGATTGAGGCTTTCTAAGATCATTTTTTAAGAGCATTTCTGTGCTTAGAGAATTTGAAAAATACTGAGTCAGTCTATAGAAGACAATTAAAAGACCACTACTGGGATTTGAAGGAGCTCTGGTAGCATAGTGCCTAAGGCATTTGACTGCTAACCAGAAGGCTGGCAGTTCAAACCCACCAGCCACTTCTTGGATGGAAGATTGGGCAATCTACTTCTATAGTGATACCACCTCAGAAGCCCAAGGAGGGGTCACTATGAGTTGGATCTGACGCTACGAAAGTGAGTTTGGTTTGGTTTTCATTGGGATTTGTGGGGAATATCCTTTCCATAGTTTCCTGGGGCATTTGTGTGTGTATGCATTACACACAAAAGTAGGATCACATTATAGTGCTGCTTCTCACTCTTCTTTTCACATCACAGTACACAGTAAGCAGAGCCCTACATCCCTACCCATATCATGATACAGTGGTGCTTCAGCTTCCTACCTGGCTGTTACTCAGATGTACCCTCATCAGCCTAATCTCCTCTTGTTAGATGTTTAGTCTGTTACCAAGTTCCACTGCTACATATACATGTTTGTCTCTCTGTGTGCCTTGGTTATTAGAATCCACTCTTAAGACAAAGGACCAAGGATCAAGTGGTGTGTATATGTTTGAGATTTTAGAGACATGCTTGAACAATAGTTCCAAACTGCCATCCAGAAAGGTTGCACCGCTCATACTCCACTAGCCCTTTTGAGTATTTGGCTCCCTGCATTCCTCTTTGGATTGCTCAGGAGACAGCTCATGAAGGCATGAGACCTTCAGAGTAGGGTGGAGTTGCTGCATGTAGACTTAGCAGTGCTGTTACAAACCAAATCACTTCACTAACTTATTGATTGGGCGTCTTTGCTAGAACCTTTGCTGAGATTCTACCCCTGATAATTATCATCACTGAACCCTGGCCACCTTCCATTCATTTCAGAGCAGTGACTAGCAGGTGGAGGGTGCGTTGGGGGTGGTGGTGTGTGCGCTAAAATTTTATTCACTGTTTATCTGAAATTCAAATTTACCTGGGTACCCTGTATTTTTATTTGCCAAATCTGGCCACCCCAGGACCAGCTCTCCAGTGATGCAGCCCCATGGAGGCCTCACAGACATTACCTCGGTTGCTGTCCATAGGGAGCTCTGGACCTTGAGCTGGCAGCTCAGCCTCATCCCCACGCAGTTCATCCTTTGCACTTCCAGAAGGCCCTTCTCTGTGTTCACTACTGTGTAGTTCCTACAGTTGGCAACAGTTGTGTGTCAGTTCACGGTGGCCTGGAACAGCTTCACAGAAGGACATCAGGCCTCATCTACACCTGGAACTCAGGCTACTTGGAGCATCTTGGCCATGCTCTGAGAGAATCAGGGACAGTGGGTTCTGCTCACATGGTATGCCTGGGCAGTTCAGGCAGAGAAAGGTAATTCCCAAAGGGAAGAAAGAATCTTTTCTTTCTATGACCTTGGAGGTTTCAGAAAGTTGCCTCCACTCCTCTTGCCTGTGGCCATAGCCTGTCCCACCCACTTTGACCCATCCCAGGCATGTGGTGAGCCCCTCACCAGAAGATAAAGCCAAGGCTAAAGACAAGGTGGGTGAATTTTAGAGTAGACAGGGTAGGGGCCTCAAAACATGTTCCCCAACACAGGTGCTCTGTGAGCTAACAAGAAGCTGCTGTGTACCAAAAGCCAGTGTTGCTGCTCCCCACTTATTGTACTTATTGCTCAGTGCCCACGGTACAGAAGAGGAAACGCTTTGAAACAGGGTAAGAGGGTAAGAGGTTTCCTCTAAATCACACCATGTTTTTCTGCAGTCTGAGAGTTAAGTTTGTAGACAGTAATTCTCGGTTTTAGTTTTCTCCAGACATCAAATTTTGAAAACTTTTGCCATTATTGACTGATATTTGTATCTATCTTTGCAGATGACAGAAATGATTAAAAAAAAAAAAAAAAAACACAGCAAGCAAATCCTTCTTTCATAGTTATATTTTCAGTCCTTTACCTATGCATTAAAAAAATAAAATTAGGCTGTTATAAATAGCTTTGAAATTGACTGTGAATATCACTTATGCTTCTTGCTTGAATATGTGACAATTTATAACCTAAGAAATAATGTTGTTAGCTGCCATGGAGTTGGCCTCCAACTGCTGGCAACCTTGTGCCTAACAGAATGAAACACAGCCCTGTCCTGTGTCATCCTCATGCTGGACCATTGTGACCTATAGGGTTTTTGCTGACTGACTTTTAGAAGTGGAGCAAAACACCTTTCTTCCTAGTCCATCTTAGTCTGGAAGCTCCACTGAAACCTGCTTGCTTCATAGCAACACGAAAGACACTATTGACAGGTAGGTGGTACTGCATTTGAGGTGCATTAGCCAGGAACTGAATCCACTTCTCCTGCAAGGAAGGTGAGGATTCTACCACTGAATCACCAACAACTTTTAAATTTACTTTGAACAACTAAAAAAATATAGGGAGACACAAGAATTTTGGCATATTTGTATCCTGTTTATCTGTTCTTCTTCCCTTTTCTCCCTTCCCCTTTCCTTTAATTCATGGATAAATCTTAAATACCCCTTCATGCTCACCCCACAGTCACCCTATACTTCAAGTTCTGGGCAGAATCACCACTGTGAACTTGCTCCTTCTTCATGCTGGTGGTGACTTTTTAAAACGCTCATACTTCCCAGAAAAAGGTCTCTCCCTTCCCTTGCAGATGAGCTTTCTCTGCCCTGAGCAGGGCTATCTTAGATCTCCTGTGTGTGTGAGTCTGTAAGACTGAAAAGCTAAAGCATCAGCAGGGGTGGACCACCACAGACATCCCCACGGTCAAAACTGAATCACATGCCTGGGTATTTCCTTAGGAAAGATTCTTACAAGTAGAATTACTGGGTCAAAGAATATCAGCATCTTTAAGGCACTTGATTAAAAAAACAAATAAGCAAACGAAATAGTTGTCATTGATGTGAGTTGAACTCATGGGGACCTCATGTGTGTCAGAGCAGAACTGTGCTCCATAGGACTTTTAGAAGTAGATCACCAGGCCTTTCTTCTGAAGTGCCTCTGGGGGGACTTGTACCTCTAGTCCTTTACTTAGCAGTAGCTGACTGGTTAGCAGTGCCTGACTCCCAGGGACTCAATACTCAGTACTGAAAAACTTTTTCAGACACATGTGCAAATGTGCACATTCACCAGCAGGGTGTGATGCACTCTCAGCAATATGGTAACTTAAAAAAAGAAAAGAAAATCCTTGCCAATATGATAGGCAAAACAATGGCATCTTGTAGGCTGAATTCATATTTCTTTGATTACTAGTGAGTCTGAATGTTAACAATATGTTTATTGTCCTCTGTTTACCTTCTTCAAAGATACTCATGGTCCTTGCCTATTTAACTATTGAGATTATTGTATTTTATTCATTAATTTGTTAAGCATCCTTTAAATAAAAAGATTATAACTTCCTGGAGCAGGACAAGAAGGAATGTGTGGTAAATTGTCTCTAGGAACAATTTATTGCCTCCTTTGCCATGAGACCAGAAGAATTGAATGGTGCCCAGCTACCATTACTGAACATTTTGATCAAAGATTCTATAGAAGAAATCTGATCCAAAGGGGGAAATTGCATAACAGAATATGAAATTCTCATGGCATTCAGACTTTCTAGAGCCACGGAGGGTGGCTGAACCCCTGAAACCATTGCTCTGAGATAATATTTAAACCTTAAGCCAAAAATATCCCCTGAAATATTAAAATCAAACAGTAGTTTAGCTTACCTAGTAAAGAATGTCTGCCTTGAGCATTCTGTTCTTTTAAGATCTATCTATATGGGATCAAATTAACAATAGTAACTCTAAAGATTAGATAGGAAACTCAGGGAGCAGTGAGTGTATGTTAATGGGGGAGGAACAATTTAGAAAAAGAGGGTGAAGATGGTTGTATAATTTGTAGACCGTAATCAATGTTACTGTACATGTAGAAATTGTTGAATTGGTACATGTTACACTATGTATATTCTCAACAAGAAGAAACAAAATGAAATATTTTTAAAAAGTCCATATTACAGCAGACATCAAACAATATGGATAAGAGGAATCTTCTAGATATTGGCCTACCAATTTGAGTTTATGCTTTTCAGCATTTTTTTTTTTTTTTTTGGCTTTACTTCACATTACAAAATGTACTGTACTTTGTATTAGTTTCTATGGACTCAGGTGACAGTTCTGACTTGAAATAAACTTTCTGTCATATTAAAAAAAGGTAGTAACTTTTATTTTTCTGTATTTGTTTAAAGTACTTTCCATAGAATGTTAAGATGGAGAACTTAGGAGACTGTATTCAGTTTTATTTTTGTATACACTGGTGGGCATCTTGATTTTGTTTTACATGTACTATAATTATGCTGTTTATTTGTAAAAGCAGTATATTTTTATGGTAAAAAATATGACCATTTTTCTTGGTATCCTGAGACTAGGGTGTTCCACCCAAAGCATTGTGAGCTTTGGATGCTCTTCCCTGAAGGAATCTGAAAACTATTGACTTGCCATTTGAGTTGGAGGGCCCAGGTCTGGAAAATTGGCCCCTGACTCTCTCTCTCTCTTCATCTTTTTAAAGTAGAGAATGGTACAGCACAATTCACGTACACATCACCTAGCTTCAGTAATTCTATCACCTTGTAGTCAATTTGGTTTCATTGATACCTCACCCATTTACCCTCTCCCCAGATTATTGTGAAGCAAATCCCTAAGTCATCATTTCATCTGTAATGTATTGGCCAGCACTGAAGACTTCCATCCAGTATGGTGGCTTTTGGTGATTTCAGTGTCTTTAATGCTGTTTTTCTAAATGCTTGGCCTCTTGGTCCCCTGACCCCTTTCTTTCCTCAATTAGTTTGTTTCCACTCTCTATCATCCATCCCCTCTCAAGACTGCACCCCATAGCTGTTGCTGTTAGGTTCTACTGAGTCACCTCCAACTCATAGTGACCCTATTTACAACAGAATGAAACACTGCCTGGTCCTCTGCCAGCCTCACAATTTCTGCTACATCAGAGCTCATCATTGCAGCCATAATGTCAATCCATCTTGTTGAGGGCCTTCCCCTTTTTTGCTGACTCTCTATTTTACTAAGCATGATATGCTTTTCCAGGGAATGATTCCTTGTGATTAGCATGATATTCTGAATCCAAGGAATGACAATATGACCAAAGTAAGTGAGATGAAGTCTGGCCATTCTCGCTTTCAGGGAGCATTCCAGCTGCATTTCTTCCAGACAGATTTGTTAGTTCTTTTAGCAGTCCATGGAACTTTCAGTATTCCTCGCCAAAACCACAACTCAAAAGAATCAACTCTTCTTCAGTCTTCCTTACTCACTGTCCATATGAGGTAGTTGAAAATACTATGGCTTGGGTTAGGCACACCTTAGTCTTCAAAGAGAAATCTTTGCTCTTCAACACTTTAAAAAGGTGTTTTGCAGCAGATTTGCCCAGTGTAATACGTCGTATGATGTCTCGACTGCTGTTTCCACTGGTGTTGATTGTGGAACCAAGCAATATGAAATCTTTGACTTCAATCTTTTCTCCATTTATTGTGATGCTATCCACTAGTGAGGATTTTTGTTTTCTTTAGGTTGAGCTGTAATCCATACTACAGATTGTAGTCTTTAGTCTTCTTCAGTTAGTGCTTCAAGTCTTCACTAATAACCACCCCTCTACAAACTCAGAGTCAAGCATTTTACTATCTGACCACCACCTCCTATTTTTTTTTTCCTGCTTACTCCTTCTAGTACCATAGCTCTCAACATTTTTTTCTTACTTCACCAAGACCTAGATCCTTTGATACTTTCAATTCCTTCGAACTCACTTTTTGTGCCTCATGTAAACTCCATTGCCCATCTCTATATTCCCTTGAAAACATCCTTGACTCCTGTATCCCTTTCCCCTTCCTGGCAAAACCCAACTCTGTTTAAAACAATACCACTGACTATCTCACAATCTGGGGCAATAGAACATGGTTGGAGTAAAACACATAACCAAGTTGATTGGTCTCCTGAAAAATGCATGACCTTTGGTGGGAAAATGGAAAAGCAGTCAATGGCACAGTATTTCAACTCCTACCTGAGCTGCCTCATCAGAAGTCTTGGGCCTGAAACTTTTCCCAATAGTGGAATTGAGTCTCTCTTCTTCTCAGTTAACTGTGGCACAAGAGGAGTGCATGCAGACACTAACCCTGCAACAGCTGCAGAGAGTGACCTGCTGGCTGTGGGGGACTCTCATCTGCTACTGAAGCTGATCTTATTCTGTCTCTTCTTTATGTGAGTAAAGTATTTTTCCATCCAATGTCTCTGTGTGAGTCAAGCTTTTGTTGGTGACCCTCAACCCTGGTTTGACATTTTGGTGGGTTGACCACCTCTGACTTCACATGGGTCCTCAGGGCTGCCCTGCAACCACCCTTTACTTCCCCTTGCCTTGATGCCCATCTCACACCTTCTCTTTTTTTTCAAATACTTGGTACTACTCCCCTATTTGTTCATTCTTCCTGGCAACTCATTGAGAAAAAAAGATGAAATTAGAAGGGAATACCCATAAACTCTTATTTAGGGGTGAACTTCCCACTTTGTACTGGATCCCTTTCCCCTCTCAGCTCCTCAGGGACATCATTCCAGTAACTGTCCCCTCTCCTCCCACATCATCAATCACTTACCTCTATAATCAAGCTATAAGTAGCTCTCAAATCCCCTTTGACCCCACAGGTGCCTGACAAGAGCACCCATTTTTCTGCTTCTCTTAATTGCAGAACTTTGTAAGAGCTGTATATCCACATGTATCCTCTAACCCTAATCTCTCTTGCATGGCCTCCAATCAGGTTTCCAACCCCCATCCACTGAAATACCTCTCATTATAATTGTTGACTCTGTGTTACCAAATTCCATGGCCACTTCCCACTGAAGTATTTCAACAAGCAGAGTGCTAGGAGCCTTGGAGATTACCTGGACTCCTCTTTTCCATCCCAGAACACCACAGTGTACTCCTGGCCCTGGGACGAGAAGAAAGACGTCTGCTTCCCACAGGGTAGCATGTACATGAAGGCTGCGAAGGTTGGGTCCTTCATCTGGCTCACCACGGACAGGGCCAGAGGTCGCTGAGGAAAGAAAGTCCACCAGGACATGAGCAAAGGTCACTTACAATCTAATCAGTGCTGATTCTGCCCATGAAATTAGCTCTATTGAACAGGGGGGAATAAGTAAATTGCTCATTCAGGACTGGATCAAAACAAGAGCCTGAAGTGACTTCAGATGCCAGAAACAAGTGCTCTTAGCTCCCAGGCCATCATCAGCCATGGCAACTGGAAATCAGCTGATCATCTTAGTCCAAACCCCAAATCCTCCAACACCCATGCCCAAGGACGCACCATTTGTAAAGAATTTTCCTCAACCTTATTTATTCTCAATACATTAAAACAGCACTGTCTAATTTGATAATGAACTTTAACCTTGAAACTACTGGCTTAAAACAAAACAAAACAAAACAAAACATAAACTAGCTTTTAAAACTACCATATAACCCCTGCATCTCATGAGCAACCCCCTTCCCCCCACCACAACCATTAATTTAAAAAGACACACTTCTCTCTGCTCTTGCATGGGGACTCTATTACTATAAAAGTAATGGATGTATTTTTGACTGCTAACTAGAAGGCTGGTGGTTCAAACCCACCAGCCACTCCTCAGAAGGAAGATTGGACAATCTACTTCTGTAATGATACTGCCTCAGAAACTCAAGAAGGGTCGCTATGAATCAGATCCGACTCGATGGCAGTGAGTTTGGATTTTTTTTGAATGAGGTACACAGAAGTTGGGGAGTAGAAGAAACTTCATTTTTCCTGAGAGTGGCATACACATAAGAAAATGAGACTGGCTACTTTAGGAGCAGCAAATAATCTGTTTCTAGAAGAGAGAAGCACAGATAGGTCCTCATAATTGTTCCAGACCCTTAGTGTAGGGTGGGTGAGTAGCCAGCCACACACAGTACTCTCCATAAACCCACAGCCTGCGCAACAGTGGACAAGGTCCCAGGCCCACCCATCTCAGCTCGATGTACCTTCTCAGGCTTGGTGTCCCAGCACTCCATCATAAGCACCTGAAGGCGGTAGTATTGTACTTCCTCTGGCTGCCCCAGCACTGGACGCACACCCTTAGACAGCTTTTTGGCAATCTGAAGTTGGTGTTGGCCCAGTGCAGGCCTCTGTCCTGACAGCAACTCATAGAGCACCATACCATAGGAGAACATGTCTACCTGGGCAGAGAGGCAAGCTGAGTCAGGTCCCCTGCCTGGGCCCAGCAGCTTCTGCCAGCTGGCCCTGAGGTTGAGGGAACAGGGAGACAAAATTAGACAAGGAAAAGATGGGCTTTGCGCAAAGGGAGAACATTATTAATCCATCTACCAATCTATCCATCCATCTCTGTCTATCCAACTATCCAATCAACCATTTAACCAACTGTCCCGTTTATCCATCCACCCACCCAGTCACCCATCTACCCATCTCTCCTTCCTACTTTCCTTCCTTCCTTCCCCCACTCCTTCCTTCCTTCCTTCGTTTTCTCACTTTCTCTCTCCCATCCATCTGTCCATTTCCCCATCTGTCCGTTCATCCATCGATCCATTGATCCATCGATCCATTGATTGATCCATCAATCCATGCATCCACTTACCCATCCATTCATCTATCTATCCATCCATCCACCCATTCAATAAATGCCTTGGCCATCTCTGGCATTAGATCCAGCTGGCATCTTGCAATCAGTACATTTAGCCCAGGAGCCTTTAGCAACTTGATTCTGTCTGTTCCTCACAACCACCCTGAGAGCCTAGTCTATGTCCACATTGGACATCTTGATACAGCAGAGTTGGGACTCAAACCCAGACACATTTATGTCTTGGATTCTTTGTCCATTACATTTCCAGCCTCCACAATGTCTCTGAATTGAAGTCTGAGGATTCTGAAGCTAAGGAGACATCAACCTATCACTACCAGTCAGACACAGACTCCTGTGCTCTTCCTTCCTATTAGAGCCAGAGCTGTCCTCATTGAGCATAGGGAGGAAGGAAAGCCTACTCAGGGGACATTGAGCTCAGGAGCTGGCTGTCTGGCTGGCCTCAAGTGGGACATGTTCTCCTATCTGGTGAGGTTGAGCTGGAGTCTACAAGGCGGGGCTGGGGCAAGTACCTTCTCATCATACACGATGCGTGGCCTGACTTCTGGGGCCTGGTAGCCAGGCGTTCCCTCCACGCCCAGGGCACCCTCATGGAATGATTGCCGGGAGATGCCATAGTCAGACAACTTGATGTTGATGTGCTCCTTGACATCCAGTGACCAGACCAGGATGTTGTCTGACTTCAAGTCGCAGAAGATGATGTTTTTCTTATGTAAGTAAGCCAGGCCAGAAGCAATCTGGTAGGCTATTTTTTGGGTTAGCATGTGTCCCAGGGGCATAAAGGAAGAGTCTGTAAGAAAAAAGTTATCATTATAGCAACTGTCTTCCTCTTCAAATACTTTGTATTGTACTGACACATTCTTGTCATTCACCATGCTAGGTGCCCAAAGATAATGATCTTAAGTGAAATGCTATTTAGGATAATGGTGCTTGTTGTTATAACTTCATTCAGGAGTCTCATACCTGAAATATTTTTTTACTAAAACAGCAGATTAAAAATTCCTAGAGTCAATCTCAGGCCAAGGTTGCCTAGTGTCAACAGGTGAGTCATAGGTATAAGAACTCCATTTCAAAACAAACTTCCCTTTGACCAGTGGAAAAATGATTGCTTTTCATAGGATTTCTTCTTCACCTGTCAAAGGACAGATACCTCTCTCTCTGTTAGCTCTTTGGAGGGTAATTTTCCATTTTTCAAGGTAAATTATTTAAAAACTTAGGTACAATTGAAATATAATAAAAATGATCCCTGAGTCTCAGAATTTTAACAATGGTCACTGTGTAAGCTGTGTTATGGTTATTAGCTACTGTTGAGGTGGCCCCTGACTCTTGGCAACGCCATACACAAAAGTATGAAAAACTGCCCAGTGCTGCACCATTCCCACAACAGTTGCAGATTAGACTGTTGTGACCCATAGAGTTTTCACTGGCTGATTTTCAGTCGTCAGGCCTTTTCGGTGGTGCAGTGGTTAAGGTTTGGCTGCTAACCAAAGGTCAGCAGTTTGAACCCACCAGCCACTCCACAGGAGAAAGGTGAGGCAGTCTGCTTCTGTAAATATTTATAGCCTTGGAAATCCCATGGGGCAGTTCTACACTGTCCTATAGGGTTACTATGAGTCAGAATCAACTCGAAGGCAGTTAGGTAGTACCTTCTTCCTAGTTGTCTTAATCTGGAAGCTCCACTGAAACCTGTTCAACATAACAGCAAACACATAAGCCTGTACTGACAGATGGTTGTGGTTGAGCTGTACTGGCCAGGAATTGAACTTGGGTCTCTGCATGGAAGGCAGGAATTCTAGCATGAAACCACCACTGCCTCATATATTATAATTAATGGGGCAATTTTATGGCTTGTGACTTTATAGGCACCAGGTGATACCTCATTTGAGTGTCAGAAATGCCCTCAATAATAATAGCCTCACTCTCAGTGGAGTTATTATTGCCCTTCTTTGACAGATAAAGATATTAAGCAACTTCCTGGGTTATGGCAGAGGACCAGGAGTAAGAATCTAGTTTTGTCTGACTCCAAGGTTTGAGCTCCTTTGGCCAATAAGGCATTCTGATCTGGTCAGGTCTTTTTCTTCACACACAGGGAGATGCCACATGGGGGCTGGGTTTGCCCTGGGCTTGCTGAGACATCCTGGCTCTAAATTTGTTTATGGGACAGCTGGGCCAGGTAAAAGGCATCATCGTGTCCTCAGCTCCCCTAAGGCCAACCTCTGCTGGGCTCTCTGACCTCACCATGTTTCTTAGGACTCTGGGATGGGCTGGGCCCCTGCGGAACATTCTTGGTGGTGGATACCTTTGGCGTTCTCAGACAGCACAGTGTTGAGGCTGCCCAGTGGGGCAAGCTCCAGAGCGAAGCCAAGTGGGTGGATGCTGATGCCTATGAGCGAGACGATGCAAGGGTGCTGCAGGGCGTGCAGCATGCTGGCCTCCTGCCGGAATTCTGAGAAGTTCTTCATGGCATCCATGGCACGCAGATGCCGCAGCATAGTGTCTGCCAAGGAGAGTATATAGTCAGCATTGCTGCCGGCAGGGCAGGGTTCCAGGCACATGCCGTAAATGGTGCGGGCTGGGCCCATACCTCCACTGCACTAAAGATCACATGGTTGAGGGGTCCCTCACCACCATACTCAGGGTTACCTCATGAGACTTGAGGAGTTGGGTGGGGCCAGGATTTGGATTTTATGGCACTTGTCAGGGTATCAGGGATTTTGCACTTGGTTTCCCAGAATCTGGCCTCAAATTCAGTGGCATTACTGAGGCATTCTGGGCTGAGTCATTACTTAACAAGATATCAAATCCATCCCCCCCTCAGGTGTCAGTTTGGGCTTGTACATTTGACACTTCCTGAGCACTCACTTGGGCCTTCCATACTTGCTATGGATTGGCTTGTATCCCCCCAAAATACATGCTGAAGTTCTCACCCCTGCATTGGTGAACGTGACCTTGTTTGGGGGAACAGAGTTTTCTTTGCAGATGTTAGCAGATAAATTAAGGAAGTCATGCTGGAGTAGGGTGGGTCTGAATTCTAACCTCTTCTCAGTGACATTTTATAAAACATGCAGACATGGAGACACAGTCATGTAGGTGGAAGATAGTATGTGAAAATTTGTCTACAAGCCAAGGACTTTCAAGAAATGTCCAGGTCTACAGAAGCTGAAAGAAAAGGAAGGTTCTTTTCTTCGAGACTTCACAGAGAACTACTTAAAAACCAATAAACACCTCACATAATGTTTAGGCATCAAAAAATCACAGAAAGTAGTGCTAGAAACACTATTAACTATACCACTCACAGGTAAGTTGAGCTCTTCAACATGGGCACATGTTGGACGGGGAGGTGGGAGGAGGCTGGCAACCTTTCATATCCTTAGTATACTGAGTTTTTTTTTTCTTTTTTTTTTAATGCATTTTATTGAAATATAATTTATGTATAGTAAAATACCCAAAACTAAAGTGACATGGGTCAATGCATTTTTTTCCTTTTGCAGTGTTCCCTCCCCTCCCCTACCACCCCGGCAACCAACAAAGAAAGTTTCCCTCCATATATAAACCTTTCCTTGACCCTCCACAACAACGAACTAATACTATATTTGTCCTTCTGTGATTAACTTATTTCATTCAGCATAATGTCCTTTCTAAGGAATTGCCATATTGCTTTCCACAGTGGTTGTGTCACTTCACAGTCACACAAACAGTGTATGAGAGTCCCAATCTCTCCACATCCCCACCAGCATTTGTTATTTTCTGTCTCATTGAACCTTGCTTGCCATCAGTGCTGGGGTGAGACGGTATATCTCATTGTTGTTTTGACTTACATCTCTCTGATGGCCAATGATTGTGAGCATCTTTTCATGTATTATCTGACTACCTGAATATCCTCCTTGGTGGAGTGTCTACTCATGTCTTCTGCCTGTTTTTCAATTGGATTGCTAATTCCTTTGGTATTGAGGAATTGGAGTTTTCCATCAATCTTAGAGATAAGTCCCTTGCCAGATATGTTATTATCCCAAATATGAATTTGTTTCTGGCATTTTTGTCATGTGCTTTTTCATTGTGTCAATTTCTTTGTTCCATATAATTTTCTATGCTGAGCTCGTTGTTTGTGAATCATGTTATCACTTCCTTCATTGCTATTGTTTTAGTATTTGCTGAATATTTATGCTGGTCCTCTTTTTCATTTTGATGTGAAGGTTTATCATTTTTCTTTGAGGTTACCCTGTGATTTATAGTTTTCTTCCCAAGTTTAGAACAGTCCATTCTATCCTGTAGTTGTCTTGACTTCCCTACCATCTACAAGTTCTGTAACGACAAAGATTTTTTTTTCCCTCTTTTTGGTTTGTCGTTGTCCTCATTTGTCAGTTGGTGTCTCTGGTTCCCTGTTTACAATCTTGTAGGCTTATTTACTTTGGATACTTCCATAGTTGGTTTCTGGATTATATCATCATGTGTGTTAATGGTCATTTGTTGTTGGCTATTGTTGCTTCTCTGTCCAAAGGGCTCCCTTTAGCATCTCTTGTAAGGTTGGTCTGGTTTTAACAAATTCCCTTAATTTCTGCTTATCTGGAAATGTCCTAATTTCACCATCATATTTGAGGGACAATTTTGCTGGGTACATAATTCTTGGTTGGAAATTTTCCTCTTTCAGTGTTTTATATATACCATCCCACTGTCTTCTCTCCTGCATGGTTTCTGTCGAGAAATCTGAGTTTAGTCTTACTGGTTGCTCCTTGTAGGTAACTTTTCATTTTTCCTGTGCTATTCTCATGATTCTTTCTTTGTCTTTGGTTTTGGTGAGTTTGATGGTGATATGTCTGGGTGATTTTCTTTTGGGGTCTATCCTGTTTGGAGTTTGTTGGACTTCCTGAATTGATATATTCTCATCTTTCATCATATTGAGGAAGTTCTCCTCCAACAAATCTTGGACAATTTTCTCAATGGTTTCATTTTTCTCTTCCTGTTCTGGAATTCCAATGACACATAGGTTCCTTTTGATGGTATCCCACATGAAGCTAAGGCTTACTTCATTTTGTTTTGATCTTTTTTCTGATTGATTCCTTTCCAAAGAAGTATTCAGGTAGTTGTCTTCAATCTCATTAATTCTGTCTTCCATTGCATCAATTCTACTCCTTTGCCCTTTCAAAGTGTTATCTATTTTTCACAATTTAGTATTAATCTTCTGGATTTCTACCTGTAGGTTTAGAATCATTTCTAATTTTTCATTTATTTTGTCATTTTGTTCTTGTATTTCCTTCCAAAATTCTTTTAGAGTTTTGTCTGTGTTTTCTTTGGTCTCTCAATCCTTTGAATATACCTAAATATAATTCTTTTGAATTCCTTATCAGGGAGTTCCAATGCTGTGTCTTCCTCAGGGATGTGTTTTGGGTCTGTATCCTTGTCCCTTGTTTCTCCTGCTTAATCTTGCTTCTTTGTGTGGACTGTGATGATCTGTTGTCTCTGAGCCATTGTGATGTTTTTGTGTTTATATTTAATTGGTGATTATATGTTGGAGTGACTTGCCTACAATTTTCATTTTCTTTGTTTTGTTTGTATGTTATCTATACAGGCAGGGTACTGTGCTGTGCTTCTCTATTCATTAGTTGACATCACTTATACACTCACCACCTCTCTCCTTTCCTTTGTCAGCCTCTCGTATGTCCTTGCTGACCCTGGCAAACAGAGCCTGTTCTTGGGTCCCTGGAATCCAAATGAGAATGCTATCACTTTAAAATCCAAAATGGTTGCCACTTGTAAAGATTCAAAATGGCTGCGTGCTCAGTCACTTTAAATATCCAAAATGGCCACCATTTGTAAACCTTCAAAATGGCTGCACCCTCAGACACTTTAAATATCCAAAATGGCTGCCACGTGTAAACAATCAAAATGGCTGCACCCTCCAGACAACAGAAAGTCCACATCTCAGGTTGTCTCCCTCCTTGTTGTTTCTCTTCCTAGTCATAGGCCACCAGAGCAGTTGTCCCTGTAGCCCTCAGTGACTGGGACTGATCTTTAGATCAATTCTCAGGTCCCAACACCACTTGGAAATATTCAGGCTGTTGGTCTCGTCAGAGTAGCTGACAGTCTGCAGCTCCGACCATCTCTGTATTCACGGTTTTATTCAGGTTTTTCCACTAGTTGGTGCCTTCTGTACCAACACTTCCGTATAGTTCGTTTCAATGCTCAGCGTTCCAGGATTATCTTCTGTATCTCTGTTAATTGGTTTTCCTTTTCTTTGTTGAAGAGGGTCTGTGTCTCTTGTCTTCCTATTCCTCCATATTACCAGAAGTCAGTATACTGAGTTTTATAGACTTTGGGCTTCCTATGTAGGGCAATATATTGGAAGAGTCAGCTGCTATTAGACCTGTTTTTATACTTAAACAAGATAAAATCAAGTTGACTCAAAATATAGTATGAGAGAACAGAAGGTCAGTGTTTACACAGGGAGAAAGCAGTGGTGGTTGGGGGGGGCAGGCAGGAATGTGTAGCAAAGAAGGACTCAGGGAAGAGGGAAGAGGTAACTATAGGGAGGAAGTGGGAAGAGAGCTGTTATATTGTGGGGAATTGCAGTCAACATTATGAAACAAAATGTGTATGAACTACTGTATGGAAAATGAATTTGCTTTGTAAACTTTCACCTAAATCACAATTAAAAAAAAAAAAAGGAAAAAGAAAAAGACCCTTTGAAAGGTACAAATAAAGTCTTCCATTTAATTGTTTGAAAAAAAAAAAAAAGTATGAGTTGGCTCTATCTCTTTGGGCTTTAGGATTTAGGATTATGTATGAAGCTGCTTTCATTGTGAAGCAGAGAGCTGTACAATCAAATGTATTGATATTACAGGGCAGGAGGGATGGGATGTTTCCTCCAGGAAAGAGAAAGGAGAATTTGAAGATGAATCAGATTTAATCACTTTATGGGTAACAGGAAAGCAGCCAGGAGGCTGCCATCTCCTACTTGAGTTCACTTCCTGAAAGTCTGTAAAAAGATACTACCGCTTGATGGAGGACTCGTTTGTAATGTGGCACCACCCTCCCCCACTCACCCAGATATCGCTCTTGAGGCCCTTGTCCCACCCCACTGCCAGGAACAGAACATTGCAATTGCATTCTTTCTGCATCCCCAGAATCTCCAGAAATGACCACACCCCCTCATTAGCCAGAGAGAACTGTCCCTGTGACCTGCGGAGCAGCCACAGTCTGTGACCTGCCATCTAAGGCAGATGAGAAAGGTTCTTAGGTGGTAGTTGATTTTCAACCTGCACTGTCACTTTCTCCCAGTCCCCTTAAGACCCACCCTCATGAGAGGTCACTTGTGCCAGCCCCCCTACTCCTGAATGGCCTCTTGTGCCCAATGGGGTTGTGTTACCAGGCACGGGTGTGGCCAAGCCCTACTGTCCTTGTGTATCCTGTATCTGTCCCTCCTCTATGATTCTAAAACAGGGGGTCATTGGACACAGAGGTCAAACAGCATGAAAATCCTTGCTGACTGTGATGCCAAGGGTTGTAATTAAAGATGGAGCCATGGCTCCTCCTCACCCAGCACCCCTCACCCTCTGCATCCTTAGCCTCAAGCTTAGCCCAACCATGAATTTGCTGTTATTTCATCCTTTTTAGCATTGACTTGGCCAACCACGGAAGTTAAGTGGTAGCAGTTTTCTGACACTGTATAAATGTGAGCCACACTCCAGATGTGAAAAATTCTAGACTTTGAAATTGGCTATTTGGGGAAAATATCCAGGTGAGCCCTTGCCTCATACCATAACTGATTCACAGCAACCCACTGTGTGTCAGAGAACTGTCTCTATAAGGTTTTCAATGGCTAAATTCTGGGATGTAGATAGCCAGGCTTTTCTTCTGTGGGACCTCTGGGCATACTCAAACCTCCAACCTTTCAGTTAACAGTTGAGTGCATTAACTATGTGCATCACCCAAGGCATGCCTCACACTATATAACAAAATAAATCCCAAAGGCAAGTTCATCCACTGAGACACTAATTTGTCTCTGTTTCCCAGTTTCTAAGACAAGGGTAGAGAAGGGTGTTTTCTATTTTTATGAAAGACCAATCTATAGGCCAGGAGGGTCAGCAACTGCATGGGTGGATGGGTGGGCTTCTTGGCAGAGCAATGGGTTGGGCAAAAGACGACTAAGTCTGCTACTATGCTACACTCACTATACCACACCCCTTCTACTACACCCCCTTCCCACGCTGACATAGCATGAGACCCTGGCCCTGACTGTCCCTGAAAACCCAAAATAAAGGAGCAAGAATGTCCTGCCAGTGATGGGATACAACTGAGGGGCAGATTCAGGAGTTTTAAAGCCAGTAACAAAATGTAGACTGCTGAGTCGCCGATGAAACAAGTGTAAGCATGGAAATATAAATAGCTAAAGAAAATACATACATTCTCCTCCCCACATTGATCTCTGGAGCTGAAGGCCCTTCTGAGCATGAAGGAAATGAAAAACACCAGAAAGGAAACAACTGTTATGGCAAAAAGCATGAACATCATCAAAAGGCAAATAATAGAGCAAATTTGCAAAAAGCATGACAAAGTCAAAGATTATAGCCTTCACTATGGATTACATCTCAACATAAAACAAAAATCCTCACAACTGGACCAAAAAGTAACATCATGATAAACAGACAAAAGATTGAAGTTGTCAAGGATTTTATTTTGATTGGGTCCACAATCAATACTCATGGAAACAGCAGTCAAGAAATCTAACGATGGACTACGTTGGGCAAATCTGCTGCAAAAGACCTCTTTACATAAGTGTTAAGTAGCAAAGATGTCACTTTGAGGTTAAGTGTGTCTGATCCAAGCTATGGTATTTTAAATTGCCTCATATGCATGCAAAAGCTGGACAATGAATAAGAAGACTGAAGAAGAATTGATGCATTTGAATTATGGTATTGGTGAAGAGTATTGATATACTACAGACTATGAAAAGAATGAACAAATCTATGGTGGAAGAAGCACAGCCAGAACGCTCCTTAGAAGCAAGGATGGTAAGATTTCATTTCACATACTTTGGACATGTTACGAGAAGGGACAAGTCCTGGAGAAGGACAAGACGCTTGGTAAAAGAGAGAGTCAGCACAAGAGGAAGACCCTCAACGAGATGGACTGACACAGTGGCTGTAACGATGGGCTCAAACAGCAACAATAGTGAGGATGATGCAGGGCCAGTCAGTATTTCATTCTGCTGTACATAGGGTCACTATGAGTTGGAACTGACTCAACAGCACTTAACAACAATGACAAGATTATGGACCATGACAAAAAAAGGGCTCTTACAATTTGATAGAGTTGCTCCCCAAAAGAAAAGGACAAAGTGTATAAACAGAAAAATGGCAAGAAGAAATATAGCCAGTGACTATGTGAGGAAACTTTCAAGAAATGCACAGTAAGTAGCAATAACAATGACTAATAACGACGTTCTCTGACCTATCAACCTGACACAGTGAAAGGCCTGGTGAGGAAGGGTATCTCATATGCAGATAATGAGAGTATGAAAAGCCTTTCATTTGACCTCCAGCCAGGTCAACATCCACTGTGAAGTCATGTTACTAGTATATATCCTTGATGTGATGTGATCCACCAAGCACTCCTTAGAAGGAAGACTGGGCAATCTACTTCTGTAGACATACTGCCTCAGAAACTGAAGGAGAGGTCAGTATGATTCAAATCGACTCAATGGCAGTGAGTTTGGTTTGGTTTTTGTATGATGTGATAAGAATAAGCCTTTACTTCTGTGTTTTCCTCCCAAAAACCTGTTTTTAAAAAAACCAACAAAACAACCAGTTGCCATCAAGTTGCTTTGAGTCTGGTGACCCATGTATGTTGGAGTAGAACAGTGCTCCAGTAGGGTTTTTCATGGCTCTGTTCTATTGGAAGTAGACTGCCAGAACTTTCTTCTGAGGTGCCTCTAAGTAGGTTTGAACTACAAACCCTTTGGTTAGTAGCTGTAATGGTTATTGTTATGTGTCAACTTGGCTAGGCTATAACTCTCAGTAGTTTGGCAGACACTGGATTGATTGTTTTTCCATAATGTAATATAATGTAAGGAGCTCTGGTAGCATAGTGCCTAAGGCACTTGACTGCTCACCAGAATGGCTGGTGGTTCAAACCCACCAGCCACTCCTCGGAAGGAAGGTTGGGCAATCCTAATTCTGTAGTGATACTGCCTCAGAAACCCAAGGAGGGGTCGCTATGAGTTGGGGCCAACTCGACGGCAAACAACAACAATAACAACAACAATATAATGTAATCACCTCCCAAGATGTGATCTGATATGATTAGCCAATCAGTTGAAAAGGAGTTTCCTTGGGAGTGTGGCCCGCCTAAAGTATATAAATGGATGTTCTGGCAAAGCTCACTCTATTTCTTAACTCTGACCTCTTCTAGTCACCTAATCTCTGGTTCTTGGGAGCTAAGCCTGCCAAAGTCTTCAGCTTGACACCTGACCTGCGGATTTTGGATTCAATAGCTCCTACAACCCTGTGAGCCACCAGAGGCCTCCAGCCTGCTGTTTGATTTGCCAATTTTGGGTTCATCGCCCTTGCAACCATGTGAGTGAGCAGAAGCTTCAGCCTGCTGCCTGACTGACAGATTTGGGACTTTTCAGCCCTCATAATTTTGAGTCATTTCCTTGAAGTAAATCTCTCTCTCTCTATTTATATATATACTTCACTGGTTTTGCTTCTGTAGAGAATCCAGACTAAGATGGTAGTCAAGCACTTAATTGTTTGCACAAAAAAGGCAGAAACTGATTATTCCAGTATAATCATGAGAAAAACTTTAGACAAATCCTAATTGATGGGCATTCTACAAAACACCTGACCAGAACTCCTTAACATTGACAAGTTCATCAAAAACTGTGACAGTCAGAGGACTAAATGTAATGTAGTGTCCTTGCTGTTACCTTGGGAAAGAAAAAGGACATTAGGGGAAAACCTAATAAGTCTATATAAAATATGGATTTTCGCTAATAATAATGTATCCATATGTGTTCGTTTGGGAGCTCTGGTAGCGTAGTGCCTAAGGCACTTGACTGCTAACCAGAAGGCTGGTGGTTCAAACCCACCAACCACTCCTCGGAAGGAAGATGGGGCAATCTACTTCTGTAGTGATACTGCCTCGGAAACCCAAGGAGGGGTCTCTATGAGTCGGGGCCAACTCGATGGCACATAACAACAACAACGTGTTCGTTAATTGTGGTTAATGTACCACCCAAATGCAGGATGTTAACAATAGGGAAACTGGCTGTGGGGTATATGGGAGCTCTGTACTACCTTTGCGATGTCTCTGTAAATCTGAAATTGTTTTAGAGATGAAAATAAAGAGTTTATTTAAAGGAAAAATCAATGGGGAATGGTAATATAAAATTTCTTCTGGCAACTAGCTTATTTTGAACCATTATTGTTATTTTCATCTCCATCAACACACATAGGTCTGGCTCAATCCTGTTATATTGCATATACTGCAATTTCTATCCCCATTCCCATCCTGGTGGTCTTCTAGGCTATTTTCTGTGCTTACGGATAATGGGACAGGGTTGTCCAGTGTCCTTGAGCACACATTCAGATCATGCCAGGATCACATTCAGAAGCAGGGCTGTTGGGCTTACACATTTTCACTGTATCAGATATTGCCAAACTGTAACCTAAAGTGTTAGTGCTGTTTACATACCATGAACAGTCTCAGAATGCCTTTTCTCCACAAACTCTCCAACCTTTCGTTATGGTCTGACTGTCTCATTGTGGTTTCAATGCATCTTTTCCATTATTTCCTGGCCCAGTGCATTTCCTATCTCTGGAGTACTTATACATTTTCTTACCCCCCAACTCCGACCTTTTAAAAAATTTCTAGTGGGTTGTCTCTGTGTGCGTTTAGTGGGTTTGTTGTTGTTTGGTGCCGTTGAGTCAGCTCTGACTCATAGAGACCTCATGTACAACAGAACAAAACACTGCCTAGTCCTGCACCATCCTCACAATCCTTGCTATGCTTGAGTTCATCATTGCAGCCACTGTGTCAATCCATCTCTTTAAGGGTCTTCGCCTTTTTCTCTGACACTCCACCTTACCAAGCATGATACCCTTCTCCAGGGACTGGTCCCTTCTGACAAGTTTGCGGGTTAGTGGGTTTGTTGTTTTTGTTGCTGTTGTTAGGTGCCATTGAGTCATTTCCGACTCACAGCGACCCATGCACAGCAGAATGAAACACCATCCAATCTTGCACCAGCTCCATGATCCTTGCTATACTTGAGCCTATTGTCGCAGCCACCATGTCAATCCATCTTGTCGAAGGCCTTCCCCTCTTTCATCAACCCTCCACCTTACCAAGCATGACATCCTTCTCCAGGGAATGGTCCCCTCTGACAACATGACCAAATTAGGTAAGATGAAGTCTGGCCATCCTTGCTTCCAAGGAGCATCTCGGCTGCACTTCCTCCAGGACAGATCTGTTAGTTCTTTTAGCAGTCCATGGTACCTTCAGCATTCTTCACTAGCATCACAACTCAAAAGCATCAGCTCTTCTTTGGTCAGTGGGTTTGTAGGAGTTATTTATTTTTAAAAAATGCTTGTTAATCCTTTGTTTCTGACATATTGCAAATTTCTCCTCTCAATCTGTTACCTTCCACCTGCAATGATGCTTGGGCCTGAGTTTGCCAAGGCCACATGCATGTGGATGGTTAGTGGGAAAAATCCACCCCACTCCCAGCTTGGTGACCCATTCACGTGGAGTGCCCATCTTTCTACTTTGACTGGAGAAATCTTGGGGTCCTTGAGGGTGAGGGTCCACCTAAGCTCAGACTGCTGCCCACTACATGCCAGGTCTGGGGCAGGCCCAGAGTCAATAGAAATGGTAAGGGTGGTCTCCACTCTAGGAGGCTTACATCCAGAAAGGAGGGTACCTTCTAGCTGGGCTTGACCCTTGAACCTGCCACAAACTGCTGGCATGCAGTAGAGCTTCCTCTAGGCTTGCCCTCTTCCCCTCCTGCCCTAGAGATACATGGTCTCAGGCCTCCTGACAGGGGCATCAGGTTTGGAAAATGGAGCACATGTCGTAGAAGAAATGATGCTGGCCTGGCCCATTACCTGCTGGGGCATTGGTGAAGTTCTTGAATTTCTTGATCTGGAACCGCTTCACAGCCACTGGCTGGCCCTGGTAGCGGGCACGGTAGATGACAGTGCCACTACCCCCTTGGCCCAGGACACTGCTTTCATCCTCACTGTGCTCCAGCTTGCTGTTCTCCAGGAAGAGCCTGCCAGAAACATAGCTCAGGGGTTAGTGCTGACTTGTCTAACTGGCCCAGGAGAGGCCCAGGGAAGCAGAGGGTGATCCTATGCTCAGTGGGTGCCAAGTCACGCTTGGTCATTTGTTCCTTAGTCACAGTTGCTCCCAGCCCCTCCCAGGAACAGTCAAGGTTCAGAGCCACCTGTGGGGTCTGACCAATCTGTCCTAAACCCCAGCCTTGCCATTTGCCAACTGGGCAAAACTGGCTGGTTATGTAGTCTCACAAGCCTGAATTTCTTCACCTGTAAAATAGGCTTGTAGCAGTACCTTGCTCATAGATGCTGACAACAAAGGACACAGAGTGTATAGCCTCAGTAAGTAGTGGACAGAGAGAAAGTATTCCTTTGTGTATTTTCCTCCAAAAGAGCCCATGCTTTGAGAGCTAATATCCTTCAAGGAACTGCATTTATTTATTGCAGATAAGTTATTTTCCCATTTATTTTTGTCAAGCAAAGAGTTTTATAAGCTACCATAGTCAATGGTTAGGATTTCACCAGGAGCAGGGAGTTTAACTTTGCTGGTGTGTGCATTCTAATCCTGTGAAAGCAAGACTTTTGTTGAGCTTTTGGAATTACTGCAAGGAGCTCTTGGACCCCTTGACCTCCTCTGCAGATCCTCACAGACGTGGAGGCTGTAGCCTAAGGATCCCGGCTATACTTGGGATGTAGAGAGATGTCTAGAACCTTATGGGCAGCTTGGAGGCCAGGAATCACAGGGATTATAAGTCCTTTGGCCCTGGGGCTCCTGGGGCCAGCATGCAAGATGTAGGTCTTTATGGATTTCCTTTACTTCCCATGCTTTCTGAGCAGGTGAAAACCATCCCTGAACCCTCAGCTGATCTTCTAATCCTGTCTCTTCTATCATGAGGCTCCTCTTTTATCTTCAGAAACAGTGGGCCAAAGAGGCAAAGCATGGAGCTAGGAAGGGAGGATGGAGAGAAAAAAGGAAGGAGGAAAGGAGAGAAGGAAGGAGGGAAGTGAGTGTGAAGAAGAGCAGTTTTTGTCCTTTCCACTGATGAGGTATCTGGCAGTGTTGAAACTAACTCAGCAGAAAGGAGCATTGGCTAATTTGAGGGAAAGAAAATGCTGGGGTCTTGGGATAGCATCCCTCTCAAAGTGCAGTCAAGGCTCAAACACTAAACATTGATATGACAGATATGACTAAACACCAATATGATCCCCATCCTGGCAGCCAAAATTGGGATATCAAAGGTAACCTCAGATTACATTAGTGGGAAGCAATGGATGGGGCAGGAGCTGCCACTGTGAGGCTGGTTGGTCGTTGAGTATGGCTTTGGGCCTGGGGCTGGGTGTTGTCTGCTGGGGACGGGGGTCACTTGGTATCCACTCAGGGGTCTGAACAATTAGAAGCACAGCCCCTTGACCTGCACCTGTGTTCTGCAAGGGAAGCAGAGCAACTGGGACCTACCTGGCTGGGAAGTCAGTCATGAACAGCTCTGGCACAAGCTCCTGCAGAGGCACAGGGAGGTCCGGATGTCTGGGGCAGGAAATGAAGTCCTGTTCAATAGCAGTCAGCACACAGTCTTCCATGTCAAAGTACTGCACATCCTCTGCCTTCTCACTGAGGTTGGTGTGCCGGGCCCAGGATGCCTCACAGACTGGGCAGGGCACGTACTGCTCCATAAGGGGGGTCCCGTCACTCTCTGTGGCTGTCAGAGCTAGTGAGGAAAGAGCAGGACACTGGTCATACTGAGGTACTGCAGGGGGTCTTCCAAACCCAGGCTGAGATTTTCACAAAGGGGTCTGTCTACCTTGTCCCCCAGGGAGGGCTGACACATGACTGCTGCACTGGAGGATTCTCTTTGGGGAGCATTATTGTTGATCCTCAAGGATCTGCAAAGGGAGGGATCAGGGAGGCTTTGGGTAGCCCTGGGCAGTCTGGACCCTGGACCCTGAGGAGGGGCCTTGTAGGTGAAGGAGGGAGCTGGGAGGAGGTGGGGCTCCTTCTTGCACAGCTGGGTCTTGACAATATGTCATGGCTGGGTCTGAACCATGTTATACCCCAACTATGGAACCACATAAGCATGCGAGAAGACACTCTTAAGATTTGAAACATAAAGCTTGCAGTTCCTCTGTTCCTTCCCAGAAGAGCAATGCAGTAGAAAAAATGAGGGGAAATTATAATAGACAATGTAGGCATCTTACATTGGTTCCCTGAGCAGGAGGCATATGTCTTTCTGCATATTTGTGTGGGAGGTTCAGAGGAGCCCTCCAAGGTGTCTACACAGAAGCACCCACAGGGCAGGGTAGGAGGCAGCACCCAGAACTATCTGGGCCCCTCTAACAGCCCCAGGTCTGAGTGTAACATCTCACACTGGGAGAGACGCTCGGACTCACCTCAGTGGGCCTGGGATACCCTTGTCTCTGTCTGCTCAGCTGAGCCTCTCACCTCCTGGTGACTGTTGAACAAGCCCCCAGGAGCCAAATGAAAGCTATGCTCTCCAGCACTGCTGGAGGACAGTGGTAGGTGGGGACTTGGAAAGGGGCCAGAAGGGTCAGACAGGCCTACGGTTCCCCTTTAAGTCCAACCCCCACAGCTCATACACTGAATCACTTTCTTCGAGGGCTCCTTTCTGAATTTCTTTTTCCTATAGAATATCTTTCCTGCCAGCCCCTGAAGACTCCAGGTGCACCCCTGTAATAAAACAAGTGCTGGTCTCCCAAGAGCAGATTCAGGGCTTAGATCCAGAGCTTGGGGCTTGTCTTGCTGCTGTGCCTTAAGTACCTCCTTTTGTGCTCTAATCAGGTGCTGGATCACACAGAGATGAGGCAGTGGGTCCATGGAAGGTGGGGGTTTGCCTAAGCAGGCAGGTGTGGAGCTGGGGTTCCAAACCTACTCTCCACTCAGCTTCTAGCCATCAGCAGGTCAGCAGCTGGGCTGCCTGCAAGCCCCTCCCTCCTCATGCCATCCTCACTGTTGGCCTTAGCAACTCCCTTCCTTTTTTGCAGGTTGTCCCATGCGGCCTGTGGATTCATCTCCACCCCTCATGGCCAAACAAACAGGACTGCCACTGCTTCACTTCAAAAAGTGTTTTTTTTGGGCAAACTGTCGATGAAGAAGCTGATCAAAGGGTCAGAGAAAGGCTGCGAGGGTGGTTTCATCACCACAGGGAATGGGGGCAGGCAGGGAAAGAGACCTGGGCTCTGGGTAGATGAGGCCTCCTCTCTTCCCACCACCCACAATGCTTCCATCTCCATCTCCAACAGGCTGTCCCCAAATTTCAGCTGCCTTGTCCTCATTGCATAGACAAGTGCTGAGGTTCACAGTGAGCACACAGTGAGCACTTTTCAGGCCCTGCTGCAGTACTTGGGACTTTTATTCTCATATGCTGTTAGCAGCCAGGAGACAGAGTTCCTGCACATTTGCTTGGATTCTGAGTCCCCCATTTGCCCCCTATTCATGCCTAAAGGGGAATCCTCAGGGGCTAGGGCCCTTGCCAAAAGGCCATCAAAACCCCTCTGAGTTTTCTTCAGCTGAATCCCAGTGAGATTTCTTTTCCTCAAAGAAAGAGGAGCCCCATCCTGATTTATAAAGAAATACCAACATCTACAAAAGCTTGGTTTAGGAACGTTTTCTTACCAGGAAACCACTGATCGATCAAGGAGTTGACGTGATCTGTGATGAAAGCCATTGCAGAGAAGTCCCTCATTTCTGACTGGCAAATGATTTTTATTCCTCCGCTCTTTTTCTTTTTCCAGTTCACGTCAGAGGACTCAACACTAGAAGCCAGACACAGAGAGGAGTACATCACCATATGGTCCGGAGGTTGTGTGGATCTTCCTGCCTCAAAGGCTCAGACCCAGCCCTCCGGATCCAGAAGGCCCTGACTGAGGGGAACTTCTCACCTCTGCTGTCCCTGCCCCAATACCAGCACAGGGGAGTGAACATGATGGCTGTGGAGGACAGATGCTCAGGTTGGAATTTGGCATGACCCTTAGATGTGACCCTGGGGAAGTTTCTTTACATTTTTGAACTGTGGCTTTCTCATCAGTGAAGTGGCAGCTGTGAGGTTTAAGTGAGAAAAAATATATGGAAGCACTAGGCACCAAAACCAGAACCAAAACCCAAAGAGTAGTCCAAATCAGGCCCTCAAAAAAAGTTAAATTTCCTTCTTTCTCTTCTCACAGAGCTAAAGAGTATTTTGAAAAATTAATTGTGAATACTGAAAAAGTATCCTTTATGTTTATCATTTATGAAATTTGTTGAAAGGGAGCTAAGTTTGGTGTAGTTATGTTTGCAGTGTGAGGTCAGGTGAGAGTAGAGTACACGGAGTAGAGCCAGGTGCATGGCTGCGAGGCCCTCCATGTCCCTTCTAATTGACCTATGAGAGGGGTTGGGGAAACCTACACTCCTCACTCATAAGTCCAGGGAGCCATTTCCCTCTCATCCTGGGCTGTGGCCACCACACCCTCCTCACCTTTCCTATCCTCCAGTCACCATCTGCTTCTCTTGCAAGAAGACTGAGGAGGGGTGAAGACATGGGAACCTCTGAAACATTCCAAGGGGATCTCTGTGAGTAGTTATGGTGAGGTGCTTTCAAAAGCAAAATTTTGAAGAGGGCAGTGGTGTTTCAGATATGAAATCCTCACCTTCCATGGTTTGATTCCCAGCCAATGCACCTCATGTGCAGCCACTACTCTGTCAGTGGAAGCTTGTCTGGTGCTATGATGCTGAACAGGCTTCAGCAGATCATTAAGATTTTGGTATATTTTATTCCAGGTTTTTTCTACGTATGTATATTTGTGAAAACAGCTGAGGCCATAAAACCAGTTATGATTGAGTCAACTCTGACTTGTGGCAATCCCAGGTGTGTCAGAGTAGAACTGTGCTCCACAGAGTTTTCCATGGCTGGCTTTTCAGAAGTAGATCACCAGGCCTTTCTTCCAAGGCACCTCTGGGTGGCTTCAGCAGAGGTTCCAGACTAAGACAGGCTAAGAAGAAATGCCTGGAGATCTACATCTGAGAATCAGCCAGTGTCTGTGGTTCACAGTGGTCTGGTCCTGTTGTGCATGGGGTCACTATGAGTCGTGGGTCACTATGAGATGAGATGTGGCTCACTTGGCAGCAGCTAACAACTACAACAGTGGTTGAAAAATCCCTCACCAGAAGCTGCCTTGGGGGTGTTACCATGGAGCCAGGCTAACATGGCCTGGGGGGCTGCAAATGGCTCCTACCTGAGGTAACCCCCATCAAAAGTAACCAGGAGCCCTTCCTGCCAATAGATGGTCTGGTTTCTTTTTACTCTGAATGTGCTGCAGCGATTTCTCTGGTTTCCTGTAAAGCTATAAATGGTCACTCTTCTGCTCCTGCTTTTAGTATTCTTCCTGTTTTCAAAAATCTGAAAGACAGAGAAAAGATCCTGCTTAAGTATTCTGGGCTCTGCACAGGTCCAGGCATTTCTCTTAGGAGACTGGCCTGACCCCATCTTGATAAATGACCATAGCCTTTCCCACCACCCCACTCACTGGCCACTTATCCCTGCTGCCAAATACACACGACACATCCCAAGGGTCTCCTGGATACTCTGGGAATATATTTTCTCTGGGTGGTTGAAAATGGGCTTTTCTTTTAAATCTTTTCCCCTTGAATTTACAAATAAAATTTTATGTTAGAAAATGTGACAAATACAAAATAATGGAAAGAAGATAACAAAATACCAATTTAACCAATACCAAGCAGAGAGATCATTAAGATTTTGGTATATTTTATTCCAGGTTTTTTCTACGTATGTATATTTGTAAAAATGGCTGAGGCCATAAAACCAGTTATGATTGAGTCAACTCTGACTTGTGGCAACCCCAGGTGTATCAGAGTAGAACTGTGCTCCACAGAGTTTTCCATTGCTGGTTTTTCAGAAGTAGATCGCCAGGCCTTTCTTCCAAGCACCTCTGGGCGGCCTTGAACCTCTATTCTTTCAGTTAACAGCTGAGTGCATTAACCATTTGCACCACTGTCCTTCTAATTTTATATTTTTAAACTTCACTTTTTCTAGGTCATTAAAAACTCATTATTAACATTCATTTTTGTAGTATTATATTAAGTAATTTAGTGATTATTATTATTGTTATTTACCTCACTCTTGTATGTTTAAGTTGGTTTTAATGTCTTGCTTCCAGAAATAAGCCACAACAAACATAAAAAAGCACAAAGGTTTTTCTGATTTTAAGTTACGCCCTTGGTGACTATGGCCCCTAGCAACCTTTCAGGTCTGGAATTGAACTCACTCCTATGGCTTCTGGCCAAATAATAGATAGGCATGTTGTTGTTGTTGTTATGTGCCATCAAGTCAGACCCGACTCATAGCGACCCTTCCTTGGGTTGCTGAAGCAGTATCACTACGGAAGTAGATTGCCCCATCTTCCTTCCGAGGAGTTGCTGGTGGGTTTGAACCACCAGCCCTCTGGTTAGCAGTCCAGTGCCTTAGGCATTATGCTACCAGAGCTCCCAAATAGATAGGCATACAGGAAAAAAAAAAAGATAGACAGGTATATGGGCTGAACATCTACATCAGGTAGATAGACTCCTTGAAATGATCAATCATGGAAGAACAGAAGGGCAGTGCTTACATGGGGAGACAGCTGGGGGTGGGGTGGGAGTGCATGGGAGGGAAGGACACAGGGAAGAGGTAACTACAGGGAGGAAGTGGGAAGAGAGCTGTTACACTGTGGGGAATTGAAGTCCATGTCATGAAACAAAATGTATCTGAACTGCTGTATGGAAAATGAATTTGCTCTGTAAACTTTCACCCAAATCACAATAGAAATTAAAAAAAAAAAAAAGACCTTAGTTCAGATTTTCAGTGGGAGAGTTATTGGGTCAAAGGATGTGATCACTTTAATGCTCTGGACACATACTAAAGAAACACTTTTTGAATTGATTCCACTATTATATCCACTACAAGTGTGTCTTGCTCACTTGGGTAGGGCAGTGTCTGAGAATTTGGTCAGTGAAAAGTGGATTCTCCATTGTTTAGGAGCATGTGTGTCTGTGTGTGGTGATGGGAAACTTGGCAATGGATATAGTTGATGGCTGCACGACACAATGTACACCTGTTAATGTAGCAGGTGTCACTGAATTGAACATGTAAGATGCTGAATTGGCAAATGTTGTGTAATATATATGTGTCACATAAATAAAAAGAAAAGTGGACTCTGGTTTCTTCTTGAACTTGCATTCCTTTCGAAGCTGAACTCCATTGTCCTCCCTTTGTCACCTGTTTGAATTTCAATAGGTGCCTCCACTTCAAGAGCCCACTTGGAGCTCAGGCCTCACAAGAGGACTGATTGACAATGATAAGGATGCTGGCCTGGTGCTATGGTGATCTCCCACTTGGGGCTCAGAGCAGGAGGAAGAGTTCAGAGGGAGGGCAGGGTGATGGAGTCGGAATTGCCAGGAGCACCAGTTCCTGCACTCACCCTCTTCATTCAGCACTACAAACGAATCTCCTCACTGTTAAGAGTGTCACAACATTTATGATTTTTCAGGCTCTTGTTTATTCTTTATCATTTCAGCAAAAGGGGAAGATCAAAGAATATATTTATTTAGTTGAGAAGTTATAATCCAAAAAGCATCATCTAATTAGAATGAGGCAAAAATAAATTCAAATGGAGTGTCATGTTAATTATTCAACAGTTACGGTTCTAGGTCAGTGCTTCTCCAAGTCCAGAGTGGTTAGAATCTGCCACCCCCCCCCCAACGGCTTGCCCCCAGTTTTGCCCTAGTGGATCTGGGGTGGGGCTGGAGAATTTGCATTTCTGTCATGTTTCCAGATGAGGCTGATGTTACTGGTGGAGAAACTACACTTTGAGAAACACTACTCTAGGCAAGGGAGCTCTGGTGGTATAGTGCCTAAGGCATTTAACTGCTAACCAAAAGGCTGGCGGTTCAAACCCACCAGCCACTCCTTGGAAGGAAGGTTGGGCTATCTACTTCCATAGTGATACCACCTTGGAAACCCAAGGAGAGGTCACTATGAGTCGGATCCATATTGACAGCAGTGAGTTTGGTTTTTTGGTACTCTAGGCAAATAATACATTCATGATATTGTCTCCTATGAAATTAACTTTGATTGACAGCTGTGACTCACTTTAATAACTCCAGGCCACACTACAGAAAATAACTCCTTGTGTTATATTTTCATTGTTATCAGACCAAATTAAAGTGCTATCTCCGTTGTTCTCAACCTTGAGAGTACCTTGGAATCACCTGGCAATTTTAAAGACACCAATGCTGCATGCAAAAAATCTGATTCAAATGGTCTGGGGCATGGTCAGTGTTATTAAATTGTGCCCCAGAATATGTATTGTAATTCCTAACCTCTATGCCTGTGGTTACCGGCCCAGGGGATGGTCTCAGGCCTAAGGCAGTTGCCTGCCAAGTGCAAGGCTAGCAGTTCAAACCCACCAGCCACTCCCCAGAAGGAAGTTTGGGCAATCTACTTCCGTAGTGATGTTGTTGTTGTTATATGCCGTGGAGTCGGCCCCGACTCATAGCGACCCTTCCTTGAGTTTCCGAGGCAGTATCACTACGGAAGTAGGATTGCCCAACCTTCCTTCTGAGGGGTGGCTGGTGGGTTTGAATCCCAGCCTTCTGGTTAGCAGTCAAGTGCCTTAGGCACTATACTGCCTCGGAAACCCAAGGAAGGGTTGCTATGAGTCAGATCCGACTCCATGGCAGTGGTTGCATTTGTGTTTGTGTTATGCTTGCGGTTATAATCCCATTTAGGAATGGTTGTCTTTGTTATGTTAATAAGACAGAATTAAGGTAGGGTGTGTCTTGAGTCAAGTCTTTTGAGATATAAAGGAGATAAAACATGCAAATGAGAGAAGGAGAGATGGGGTAAGCCAGATGTCAAGACACAGAAATCTCAAAGAAACCAGGAATCTGAAGCTGAAGAGATATGGGCCTTTCTCCAGAGCCAAGAGAAAAAGCCTTTCCTAGAGCCGACACTCTGAATTCTACCATCCTAAACTGTGAGAAAGTAAATTTCTATTTGTTAAAGCCATCTACTTGTGGTATTTCTGATTTAGCAGCATGAGATACCTAAGACAGGTACTAGTCTTACTAGTACTAGCTTACAGGTACTAGCAGTGGGGTGCTGCTCTAACTCACCCATTGCCATCAAGTCAATTCTGACTCATAGTGACCCCAAAGGACACAGTCGAACTGCCCTATAGGGTTTCCAAGGCTGTAAATGTTTACAGAACCAGATTGCCTCATCTTTCTCTCACAGAGCAGCTGATGGGTTCAAACCACTGATCTTTTGGTTGGCAGCTGAATGCTTTAACCACCACTCCACTATAGATCCTTGCTGCTCTAACAAACACCTAAAATGTGGAAATGGTTTTGGAATTGGGTAAAGGGGAGAGCTACCAATTGTCTGCCAGTTTGTCATACTGTGGTGGCTTGTGTGTTGCTGTGAAGCTGGAGGCTATGCCATTGGTATTTCAAATACCAGCAGGGTCACCCATGATGGACAGGTTTTAGTGCAGTTTCCAGACTAAGACAGACTTGGAAGAAGGAAGGGACCATCTACTTCTCAAAGAATTGGCCAGTGAAAACCTTATGAATAGCAGTGAAACACTGATATATTACTGGAAAACTTTATGAATAGCCCTGAAACATTGTCTGATATTGTGCCAAAGACTGGGGAAGAGCTGCCTCCTCAAAGCAGAGTCGACCTTAATAAGAGTGAAGTAAAGCTTTCAGGACCTCCATTTGCTGACATGGCATGACTCAAAATGGGAAGAAACAGCTGCAAACATCCATTCATAATTGGAATATGGAATGTACAAAGCATGAATCTAGGAAAACAGGAAATTGTTAAAAATGAAATGGAATGCATAAAGATCAACATCCTAGGCATTAGTGAGTTGAAATGGACTGGTTTTGGCCATTTTGACTCAGATAACCATATGATCTACTATGCCAGGAATGACAAATTGAAGAGGAATGGTGCGGCATTCAGCTTCATAAAGAATGTTTCAAGATCTGTCCTGAAATACAATGCTGTCAGTAATAGGATAATATCTATACACCTACAAGGAAGACTAGTTTATACTACTATTATTCAAATTTACACAGGAACTACCAAAGCCAAAGACAAGGAAATTGAAGATTTTCACCAACTTCTGCCGTCTGAAATTGACTAAATATGAAATTAAGATGTGTTGATTATTACCGGTGATTGGAATGTAAAAATTGGAAACAAAGAAGGATCACCAGTAGTTGGAAAACATGGCCCAGGTGACAGAAATGATACTAGAGATTGCATGATAGAATTCTGCAAGATCATTGACTTATTCATTGCAAATACCTTTTTTTTTTTTTCAACAACATAAATGGTGGCTCTAAAAGTGGACTTTGCCAGATGAAATTCACAGCAATCAGATTTACTACATGTGTGGAAAGACAAATTGGGGAAGCTCAATATCTTCAGCCAAAACAAGACCAGGAGCTAGCTGTGGAACAGACCATCAATTGCTCATATGCAAGTTCAAGCTTAATTTGTAGCAATTTAGAAGAAGTCCAGAAGAGCCAAAATATGACCTTGATTATCCCACCTGAATTTAGAGGTCATCTAAAGAATAGATTTGATACACTGAAAACCAATGACTGAAAACCAGAGGAACTGTGGGATAATATCAAGAACATCATCCATGAAGAAAGCAAAAGTTCATTAAAAAGACAGGAAAGGAAGAAAAGACCAAAACGGATGTCAGAAGAGACTCTGAAACTTGCTCTTGAATGGAGAGCAGCTAAAGCAAATGGAAGAAAAGACAAGATGAAGGAGCTGAACAGAAGATTTCAAAGAACAGCTTGAGAAAACAAAGTCAACTATTATAATGAAATGTGCAAAGACCTGGAATTAGAAAACCAAAAGGGAAGAACACATTGGGCATTTCTCAAGCTGAAAGAACTGAAGAAAAAATTCAAGCCTCGCATTGAAATATTAAAAAATTCTATGGCAAAATACTGAATGATGCGGAAAACATCAAAAGAAGATGGAACGAATACACAGAGTCACAGTACCAAAAAGAATTGGTTGATGATCATCCATTCAGGAGGTGGCATATGATCCAGAACCAATGGTATTGAAGGAAGAAGTCAAATCTGTTGAAGGAATTGGCAAAAAAACAAGGCTCTAGGAATTGAAGGAATACCCATCGAGATGTTTAAACAAATGGATGCAACCCTGGAGGCACCTACTCGACTATGCCAAGAAATTTAGAAGACAATTACCTGGCCAACTGACTAGAAAAGATCCATATTTGTACCCATTCTATAGAAAGGTGATCCCACAGAATGTGGAAATTATTGAACAATATCATTAATATCACACATAAATAAAATCTTGCTGAAGATAATTCAAAAGCAGTTGCAGCAGTATACTGGCAGGGAACTTCCAGAACTGCAAGCTGGATTCAGAAGAGGACATGGAATAAGGGATATCATTGCTGATGTCAGATGGATCTTGACTGAAAGCAAAGAATACCAGAAATATGTTTACTTGTGTTTCAGTGACAATGCAAAAGTGTTTGATTGTGTGCATCATAAAAAATTATGGATAACATTGAGAAGAATGGGAATTCCTGAAAACTTCATTGTGCTCATGAGGAACCTATAAATAGACCAGGAGGCTGTCATTCAAACAGAACAAGGGGTACTGCATGGTTTAAAATCAGGAAGGGAGTGCATCAGGGTTGTATCATTTCACCATACTTACTCAATATGAATGCTGAACAAATAATCTGAGAAGCTGGACTATAGGCAGAAGAACATGGCATCAAGATTGGAAGGAGACTCATTAACAACCTGTGATGTGTAGAAGACACAACTTGCTTGCTGAAAGTGAAGATGACTTGAAGCACTTACTGATGAAGATTAAAGATTACAGTCTGCACTGTGGACTATACTTCAACATAAAGAAAATGAAAATCCTCACAACTGGACCAATAAGTAGCATTATGATAAATAGAGGAAAGATTGGAGAAAAGATTGAAGTTGTTAAAGATTTCATATTATTTCATTCCACAATCAACACCAATGGAAGCAGTAGTCAAGAAATGAGATGAGGAGTTCCAGTAAGATGGCGGACTAGGCAGAAAGACTGCACAGGCCCTCTTCAACAAAGAAAAAGGAAACCAATTAACACAGACACAGAAGATAATCCTGGACCCCTGAGCCTTCCTTGAAGGGAAGGATATAGAAGTGGACTAAACCCCAACTAGCAAAAGAATTTGCATGAAAATACCAAAAAAGGACACAGACGGAGCTGCAGTGTGGCAGCAATCCTGAACGATCCTGACGGCACAGCACAGACAGCTTTAGAGTGCCGAGTGGTGGTAGGACCTAAGAATTAATCTAAAAATTAGCCCTGCTAGCCAGGGACTGCACAGATGACTGCTCTAGTGGCTAGGGAATAAACGGAGAAGGTGAAGAGAAACACGGGCTGAGCTGTGGACTTCTGCCAGTCTGCCATTTTGAATGTTTAAAAGCGGCTTAACTATTTTGGATATTTAAAGAGACAGTGCTCTTGCAGGTTCCTTAAGAACACGTTCTGCTTGCCAGCAAACCCAAGGGCACTCTGGACCTGCAAGACTGACAAGGTGCGACATTCCTCTTGTTACCCTTATACCCCACATTCACTTGGTGAACGGAGGTGCAGCCATCCCCCACTCCCACCAACATTCTGGGCCCAAAGGAACTCCACCACAGTCTGTGTGCTCAGACAGAGCCTGGGTGTCTTGCCCTGTCCTCCACTGTTTTTTTTTCTCTTTTTTTATTTTTATATTTATTTTTTTCGCTTTCTTTTTTCTGATGATTAGTTTGCTTGTATTTGTCTGTTTTAAAACAACTATTATTATTAATACTTTTGTCCTTTTTACTATTATTCTTAACCTTCCCTTCCCAGGTCCTAGTTTTCAGCATTTTTTCTTTTCCCTGTTCCTGGTTGAAAAAATTTTTTTCTTTAAGTTTGTTTTTCTTTTCCCCATTTTTTTTTCTAATGGTTAACCCCGTCCCTAGTTTTTCTTTTTGCATTTTTCCCATTTTTTTCCTTCATTATTCTCCTTCTTTACCTTTTTTCTCTTAGTGCCCTATCCCTAGATATTGCAAGTTTTCTTGTTTTTAGTTCTTCTTTTTCCCTTTTTTCGTTGCTGTTCCTGTGTGATTACATGGTGTGTTTTTTGTCCATGTGCTTTTAGTTTTTTGATGGTTATTCAATTGTAATTTTTATCTTATTGAGTGGGAGACAGGAACAGTCCCCATAAGACACAACTATACCCAAATCTCCTGCAACTTCACTTACTGAGTGAGAGCCACTACTTCCTTCTTCACCAATGGGCCAACATAAAAAAAACACCAAGAAGAGCCTGAATCACCCTTGGCTACTATTCACAAACAGTCAACAGAGATCTAAATACAACAATGCCAC
>NW_006921606.1:3022983-3038084 GCF_000298275.1 Orycteropus afer afer
CTGGAATTGAACCCACAGCCGTGGTTTCCAGCCAAACAAAAGACAGGCATATGAGTTGAACATTTACCTCAGGTAGATACACTCCTTGGAGAGAACAATCATGGGAGAAAGAAGGGCTGCTTTTGCACAGGGAGACAACTCAAGGGGCAGGAGTCCACAGAGAGATGGACACTGGGAAGTACTAACTATGGGGAGGAAGTGGGAGGGGAGCTGTTGCATTGTGTTAAACTGTGGTCAATGTCATGAGACAAAGTGTATGTGAACTGCTGTATGGAAAATGAATCTTCTCTGTAAATCTTCACCCAAATCACAATTAAAAAAAAAAAAAAAAGAAAGAAATGAGATGACAAATTGCACTGGGCAAATCTACTGAAAAGACCTCTTTAAAGCGCTGAAGAACAAAGAGGTCTCTTTGAAGACTGAGGTGTGCTTAATCCAAGCCATGGTGTTTTTCAGTCACCTCATATGCATGTGAAAGCTGGACAGTGAATAAGGAAGACTGAAGAAGAGTTGATGCTTTTGCATCGTGGTGTTGGTGAAGAATACTCAAAGTACCATGGACTACAGAAGAACTAAAAAATCTGTCATGGAAGAAATGCAGCCAGAATGCTCCTTGGACATGAGAATGGCTAGACTTTGTCTCACCTACTTTGGTCATGGTGTCGGAAGGGACCATTACCTGGAGAAGGATATCATGCTTGGTAAAGTGGAAGGTCAGCAAAAATGGGGAAGGCCCTCAATGAGATGGATTGACACAGTGGCTACAACAATGGGCTCAGGTATAACAAGGATTGTAAGGCTGGTGCAGGACTTGGCTGTGGTTTGTTGTGTTGTACATAGGGTCGCTATGAGCCAGAGCCAACTTGATAGCACCTAACAACAACAAAGGGTAGAGGCTGGAAGAGTTATAAAGTGTCTAGTAGTAAAAGCCTATATTTCCTTGAAGAGACTGTTGGTAGAATTATGGCGGTCAAAGGCAATTCTGGTGAGGGCTCAGAAGGAGGTAAAAAGAGCTATAGAGAAAGTCTCTATTATCTTAGAGAATACATATGGTGCCAGTAACAGAATGTTGCTAGAAATGTGGACATTAAATGTGCTTCTGGTGAGGCTTTAAAAGAACATGATGAACATATGACTGAATGATAGAGGAAAGGTGATACTTTTTATGCAGTGGCATAAAACTTTTCTGAATTATGTTCAAGTGTTTGATGCAAGATAGAACTTAAAAGTGATGAAATTGGTTATCTGGCTGAAGAGATTTCAAAGTAAGATCTTAAAGGGGCCAAGTGGTTTATCCTTGCTGCTTATAGGAAAACACAAGAAGAAAGAGATGGACTTAGAAAATGAATTGTGCAATGTGAGTGACCAATATGGCAGCACTGAGGATGAGAAAGACATAGAGAGTTACATGGGCAGTACAGACAACAAATATGAACCCCTTTGCATATACAGTACTGAGTTGTCAGTGAAAGCAAACATGGGTATAGGGACGGATAGATAGGTGAACAAGCTAAACAATTAGGTATGTCTAAATGGAGAGTGTATCCAAGATCATATATAGGGTTGGCAGACAATGGGCCTATAAGTTCATGTGAATGATGAGAATTCCCAGGTGTATAGTAGAGCTGACAAGGGGCAAGGTTATGGTCATTACTTGGTCACAGCCAGCTACCCAGAGGGACCGAGTAGTTGATCCTGCGGGCTTGGGACCATAGTCGCAGGGGACATCAAGCTCAATTGGCATAACATACTATACAAAACATTGTTCCACATACTACTTTGGCGAGTAGCGACTGGGACCTTAAAAGCTAGGAAGCTGCCATCTAGATGCAACAATGGGTCTCTCCTCGTTAAGAAGAAAGAAGAAAACCAAAATTAATGGAAACAACCAGTCCTAGAGACTGGTACACCATCAGATCTGCAACCTATACAACTATGAGACCAGAAGAACTAGATGGTGCCCAGCTACCACTGCCATCCACTTGGAAGGGATGTAGGAGATCCTGCATAAAGAGGGAGAACAATGTGGTACAAAACTCAAAATCATTTGGAGGCAAAAAAAAAAAAAAAAAAAAAGAAGGTGGGGACCAGGTTTGCTGGTCCAATAGAACCTGGTGTAACCACTGAGACTATGGCCCCTAGCTGCCCTTCAGGTCTGGAATTGAACCCACAACTGTGGTTTCCAGCCAAACAAAGTACAGGCATGTGAGTTAAACATTTACCTCAAGTAGACACATGCCCTGGAGAGAACAATCATGGGAGAAGGAAGGGCTGCTTATGCACAGGGAGATAGCTCAGGGTGCAGAAGAGTATGAAGGGATGGACACTGGGAGGAGGTAACTATGGGGAGGAAGTGGGAGGGGAGCTGCTGCATTGTAAATTTTGGTCAATGACATGAGACAAAGTATATGTGAACTGCTGTATGAAAAGTGAATTTACTCTGTAAATCTTCACCCAAATCCTAATTAAAAAAAAAAAAAAATGAATTGTGCAAAATGAAAAGAAAATTTAAAGGTTTGAAATATTCTGTTGTACAAACTAAGGAAATGCGTGAGAAGATTTTCACCAAGGACATGGCTACACTCACTTTTGTTAAAGAGATTAAGCTGTGACTGATGGATCTAACCAACTACAACAGCAGAAAACCCATCGCCTTAGACAGAAGAGACAGAAAGGAGAGAACACTGTCTGTCTCTTGGAATTCTACAGGCAGAAAACAGGCCAAAGGAGCTACATCTGTTGTCTTCCAAGAAAAGAATCATACGTAGAGCAGCTTGGAGATCAGCAGAACTGATGGAAGTGGCATAGGAAGCAGAGCTGTCTAGGTCTCAAAGAGTGGGGCTATGGCCTCTAGATTTTCAAAGGGTAGGCCCAAAGCCTCTTAGTTTTCAGAGTTGGATATTTTCCAGAGGGTGGGGCTGCCATTAAGATGTGCCAGAGCAATGGGGCCACTTCCCAAAGCTGAAGGGATGGGGCTGCTATGCCCAAGGGGTAGAAGAAAGGGGTCTACTGGGGACAAGAGGGTGGGATCTGAATTTCCATTTAAGGAGAATTCAAGGATAAATAGGAGAATGGGGCTGTCTAAAGCTGAGGGAGCAGAGTTGCCAACCCATAGGGCCTGAAAGGTGGAGCTGAAGCCCAGGGCCAAGGGGTCTCCACCTAGAGTTCAGAGGGCACGGCCAACACACAGATCTGGTGGGCAGGGCCATTGCCCAGATGGTCTCAGAGAACAGAGGATTATTTTCAAGCCTTGAGAGCTAATGTAATTTGTTCTGCTATGTTTTGGACTTGCTTGGTACCTGTTATCCTTTCTTTCCCTCCAATTTCTCCCATTTGTAATGGAAATGTCTATCCTGTAACTGTTCTATCATTGTACTTTGGAAGCAGATAACTCATCCTTTACATTTCACAGATGAAGAGGAATTTTGCCTCAGGATGAATATATCTAAAGTCATATTTGATTCAGATTATTCAGAAGATGAGATTTTGGACTTGGAGTTGATTTAAGACTTTTGGGATGATGTGATGGGGTAAATGTGTTTTACATGAATTTTGGGGGACCAAAGGGTGGGATGCTATGGATTGAATTGAGAGAAGCAGAGATGGGGTAAGAAAGAAGCCAAGACACATGGAAATCTCCAAGGAACCAGGAAGCAGAAGCTGAAGAGACAAAAACATTCCTTCAAAGCTGGTAGACAGCAATAGCTTTCCCCTAGAGGTGGTGCTCTGAATTTTGACTTCTAGTCAACTGAACTGTGAGAAAATAAATTTGTTTGTTAAAGCTGCTTGTGGTACTTCTGGTATAGAAGTACTAGATAACTAAGATATGTCTGTTAAGTTTAAGAGCTCCACAGGTGACTCTAGGGTACAGCCAGGGTCCCCAAACCAGCCATGGTTTTGTACCAGCAGCATCACCTGGGAAATGGTTGGAAGTGCAAACTCTTGGTTCCCACACCACATCACACCTCTTGAAACAGATTTTGTGGGGATGGGCCCAGCCACCTGGGCCCTAACATGCCCTCCAGGGGATTCTAGTGAGGGTTAAAGTTCAGAATTGTACTTAAAGGGATGTTCTAGCTTAAGCAAGAGCCCCTCCTCCTAGAAAAGAGAAGGCAGACTCCACTGAGCTTGTCCTGTGAAAGTGGCATTAGCTCCCGAGACAGGAGCTGGTCTTCCGTAGCTCCCATCAGACAAAAGCATCTCCCTCAGCACCTTGCTGGCATCCCCCACACAGAAAGGCAGTTACCTGGAGGTCCATCTCTGCCAGGCTGATGAGCATCCTCGCTATAAACCTCTGCCAGAAACCAATAGGAACGAAGCTCATCTTAAACACCCTCTGGATGGTGTTGCCTGTGGGATGTCGCATGCCGTGGGTGTCTAGGCCAGGCTTGGAGGGAAGGAGGTGTGGCAATAGGTAGCTGAAACACATCAAAGGGGACAAGTGAACAGTGCAGCCCCAGCTTTGCCGCAAGGCCTCTTACACACAACATACACCATGGACAGCATGGTCTGGGATTGGCACTGTAGAAACATCTCAGGGCCTTCAGAATTTTGTTTTCAGAAACAGAGAGTGGTTTATGTGCTAAGACTAAGTGCTCCCAGGGAAAATGAAGATGGGTGCACTCCACATATTCATAAGGTTTCTAAGAGACATTAGAATAATGCTACGGAAAGAAAATATGTCTTGAAAACATCTGTGGTCATAAAAATGTCAGACAAAGCAAATTGGAGTTGATTCCCCATAGATGGGGTTGTGATTGGGAAATCACTTAAAATTATCTTGGGTTAGTAAAGGAAAAACAAATACAGCTGTGCAGTTCTAAGGATGATGGGGATACTGGGGTCGGAGTAATGTTTTTGGCCTTCCAAGCTATTTATTGTTCTTGGCCAATGGAGACAACACGATTGCCTTCAAAGTCAGAATGAGGCCATTTGTGCAAAAGAGGGATATTTTATGAGAACACTGTTGCTCACCACAAAAACGCCATGTCACTGTGTCAGAGAGGCATTCATGCCTGTTGTCATTTTAAAACAATTACAGCTGGAGCCTGGGAGGTCCCTCAGAGTGTGTGGAAGCCAGCCTGTCTGTGCCTGTGGAGTCACAGAGTGGGGTATGGAGGGTGGAGAGAAGCTCCCCCTAGGAGCTGCCGCCACAGCAACCTGGAGATGTGCACACACCAAGTCTTTTTCTTAACAAAGGCTTTGCTTTTGGCTCTCTTAATTCTTTAAAATAAATCAGTTTAGGCCCAATAAATGTCTTTAGAAATATCTGGAAGATACTACTAAAATGTTTTATAAGGAAAATTCAATTACAGCCTTGTTGGCCTGCTCTGAACTTGCACGTTCCGTGTCTTGAGCACTCTACTTCTCCACCTCGCTGAATTTCTGTTTCCTCTCCTGGGAAACAGGAAGAGAAAGGACACCATTCTCACAGGACTGTGGAAAGGATGAATTGAGACTGCAGGGGAAGTCTTGAACCCTGGTCAAGGCCCAGTGGGAACAGGCGAGAAGGTAAGCTCCTTTTCATTCATTCATTTCAGACTATTCCCACCATAGGGTTGTCATTGGCTGATTTTCAGAAGTAGATTGCCAGGTCTTTCTTCCTAACCTGTCTCAGTCTGGAAGCTCTGCTGAAACCTATGCAGCATCATAGCAAAACGCAAGCCTTCATTGACAGACTGGATACCGGGGGGAAAACAAAACAAAACAAACAAACCCCAAAACCCAAACCCACTGCCATCGAGTTGATTCCAACTCATAGTGAGCCCCATTGGGTTTCCAAGGCAATAAATATTTACAGAAGTAGATTGCCCCATCTTCCTTCTGTGGAGTGGCTGGTGGGTTTGAACCACCAACTTTCTGGTTAGCAGTCAAATGCCTTGGGCACTGCACCACAGACTGGATGGTGGCTGCAAATGAGGTACATTGGCCAGGAATTGAACCCAGGTCTCTTGCATGGAAGGTGAAAACTCTACTACTGAACCACTGCTGCCCCCTCACCTCTCTATAGTGAATAGTGCTGATCTGTTGTTTTGTCCGCTCACTTCATGCGACCTCCTCATGCCCATCATGCCTTGGGACTCTCTGCTTATGGTTTCATCTCTTTACTTTGAACATATGTGCTGCATGAGGGCAGTGAGCAATCTCTACACCAGATGTCCCAGCATAGTGCACACACATAGCAGGTGCTCAAAATTATTTTTTTAATTTTCAAATGCAATTTTATTTATTTATTTTTAAATATTTTATTGTGATTTTGGAGGAATTTACATAGGAAATGAGGTTCTCATTTAACAATTTCTATACATACTATTAAGAAGCTCTAGTGGCATAGTGCCTAAGACATTTGACAGCTAACCAGAAGGTTGGCAGCTCAAACCCATCAGCTGCTCCATTGGAGGAAGATGGGGCAAGCTACTTACATAAAGATTTACCACCTCAGAAACCCAATGGGGCTCTCTATGAGAATCAACTAAATGGCAGTGAGTTTTTTTTTAATACATATTGTTCAGTGACATTAGTTATACTATTCACAATGTGTCAGCACTCTCATAATTTCCATTCTGGTTGTATTATTCCTATTAATCTTCCTTGTTCTTTCATACTTTCTCATCTTTGGTCTAGGGTAAATGTTGATCTTGAGGTTTCATTTAGATGATTGTTTAGAGAAGCACAGTACTCATGGGTGATATAATTTATCTTATGAGCCACTCTATCTTCTGGCTGATAGGTGATGTCTGGGAGTGATTTGAGTTCTAAGTTTAAAGGGTATCCCAGGGTAACGGTTTTGGGGGTTTTTCTCGTTTATACCAGTCCAGTGAGTCTGGTCTTTTTAGGAATCTGAATTTTTTTCTATATTTTTTCCCATTCTCTATGGGACCATCTGTTGTGCTCTGGTTGGAACAGTTGGTAGCCAAGAACCATCGAGCTCTTCTGGTCAATAATTATCTTAGAGGCAGAGGTGATTTAGAGGCCATCACAGAACATGGACAGAGTCAAACTCCGGCAAATGAAGCCAGCTCTCAAGGTGAGTTGAGCCTTTTCACAAGACACCTGGCATTTAATTTGAGACCAATTACAATCAGAAAAGACTTTCTCAGTAAGATGACAAGAGAGTCAGCCTGTCATATTATAGTAGCTTGTGTGTTGCTATGATGCTGGAAGCTATGTCACTGGTATTTCAAATACTAGCAGGATCACCCATGGTGGACAGGTTTCAGTGGAGCTTTCAGACAAAGACTAGGAAGATAGGCCTGGAGATCTACTTCTGACAATTAGCCAATGAAAACTTTATGCATCACAGCAGAACACTATTCAACTTGCTTGCTTTGGACATGTCATCAGGAGGGATCAGTTCCTGGAAGAAGACATCATGTTTGGTGATGTAGAGGGTCAGTGAGGGTAAAGAAGACCCTTGATGAGATGGATTGGCACAACAGCTACACAAAGATGGACTTGAACATGACTGCAAACAAGGATGCCACAGGACCTGGAAATGTTTTATTCTGTTGTACATAAGGTCACTAAGTTGGAGTTGACTCACTGGCAGCTATCTGTCTGTCTGTCTGTCTATCTATCTATCTACCTACCTACCTATTCATCCATCCATCCATCCACCCACAGGAACCACAGCTGTGGGCACTGAACACAAAGAAGCAGTAACAATGATAATAGTATTAACTATACAATTTAGATATCTTACTATGTAAGAAACACTGTTCTAAATATTTTACATGTATTGTCTAATTTACAGAGCTCTGGTGGGATAGTGCCTAAGGCATTTGACTGCTAACCAGAAGGTTGGTGGTTCAAACCCACCAGCCACTCTGTGGGAGACTGGGCAATCTACTTCTGTAAAGATTTACTGCCTCGGAAACTCAAAGGGGGTTACTATGGGGACTGGAATCTGCACTGGAACCATGCACTACACCCTGTCCTCCAAGCCCCTTCTCTCCTGGGGTGTGTTTTTCAATTTAGCAACCCAGGAAGATACATCTAATAGTGAGAAAAAATAATTTAATACTAAAGAGTTGATGGACATCAAGCCTCGGCAGTAAGAATTTAACGAAAAAAAGCTTAAATAAAAGCTTATAAAGAGCATGGATCAATTTCCTGGTTAGAGCACTCTGTCAATGAAGCCAAAACTGACAGAATAACAAATAGAAAATGTGAATAAGCCCAAACCTATTAAAGAGATTGAATCTGCAATTAAAAACTTTTCCATGAAGGAAACTTCAGGCCCAGATGGTTTTATTGATGAATTCTATCAAAAAGTTAAGGAAGATGTAATAGTAATCTTATACAAACTCTTATAGAAAGTAGAGGAGGAAATTTGCAACTCACTTTATGAAGTCAGGACAACCCAAATCTAATAAAGACATTTAAAAAGTACGGATCATGGGGGGAAAAAAAAGTGCAGATCATGATCCCTTATGAACATAGAAAATTCTTAAGAAAATTATCTTTTTATATATATTTCTACACTAGCCAATGCAAAAATCTCAGCAAATTAGGCAAAGAAGGGAATTTCCTCACTCTGCTAAAGGAGATCTATTTAAAAAACCCTACAGCTGACATCATACTTAGTGGTGAAAGACAAAGCTTTTTCCCTTTGACATCACTAATAAGACAAGGACACTTCTTCTCACCTCATCTACTCAATCTTTTACTAGAGATCCTAGCCAATGAAATTAGGCAAAGAGGGAATATAAACTATGCAAAAAATTAGAAAGTACTTGTTTTGGCAGTTTATATACTAAAATTGGAATATTAATTAGAAAGTAGAAGTTAAACTATTTTTTTTCCATAGACAACAAGATTGTGTATTTAGAAAATCCTGAGAAATCACAAAATATCTACTAGCCCTAATTAATGAATTTATCAAGGTTTCTGGATATAAAATAAATATATAAAAATCAAGTGTCTCTGTATACTAGCAACAGTCAATTGAAAATTCAATTGGAAATACAGCAAAGAACATACATTATATGTTGTTGTTGTTGTTATTTGCCATCGAGTTGGACCCGACTCATAGCAACCCCTCCTTGGGTTTCTGAGGTGATATCACTACGGAAGTAGATTGCCCAACCTTCCTTCTGAGGAGTGGCTGGTGGATTTGAACTGCCAGTCTTCTGGTTAGCAGTCAAGTGCCTTAGGCACTCTGCTACCAGAGCTCCTATAAATTACGTAGAAATAAATTTAATAAAAGATGCATAGGATATGAACACTGAAAACAGTGTTTCCCTGCCCCCCTCCAGCAGGGGTTGGGTAAAAACAAACTGATTCTAAAATTTAGATAGAAATGCAAAGAACCTAGACTAGCAAAAATAATTCTTGAAAATGAAGAACAAATTTGGAGGGTGTGGCAGGCTGAATAATGGTCCCTGAAGATACCCAGGGCCTAATTCCTGGAATCTAAGAATGTTGCCTTACATGGTGAAAGCGACTTTGCAGAGATGATTAAGTTAAGGATTTTGAAGATGGGGAGATTATTTTAGATTATGCAAGTGAGCCCTAAATGCAACTGTAAGTGTCTTTATAAGAGGCAAGGAGAGGGAGAGTTTACACAAAAGAAGTCAATGTGACCACTGAAGCAAAATACTACATTGCTGAAGAAATACATTGCCAAGTAATACAAGGAATGCAACTCTAGAAGTTAGAAAAAGTAAGGAAGTTAAATCGATTCTGGCTAGAACTTCAGAGACAGAGTAGCCCTGCTGACAGGCTGATTTCGGCCCAGTGAAACTGATTTTGGACTTCTGGCCTCCAGAACCATAAGAGAATAAATGTGTGTTGTTTTAAGCTATGCAATTTGTGATAATTTGTTATAGCAGCCATAGGAAATTAATATAGAGGGTTTATACAATTTGATTTCAAGTCTTAGTCTAAAGTTACAATAATCAGTATAGTTTGTTATTGGCATAAGGATAACCCATTTCCATCAAGTTGATCCTAACTCATTGTAACCCTATAGGAGAGAGTAGAACTTCCCCATAGGTTTTTAAAGGCTGTAAATCTTTACAGAAGCACACTGCCACATCGTTCTCCATGGAGTGGCTGGTGGGTTCAAACCACCAACCTTTAGGTTAGCAGCCAAGTGCTTAACCACTATGCTACAAGGATTCCTTTGGCATAAGGATAGACATATAGGTTGTTGTTGTTATGTGCCGTCGAGTCAAACCTGACTCATAGCGACCCCTCCTTGGGTTTCCGAGGCAGTATCACTACGGAAGTAGGATTGCCCAACCTTCCTTCCGAGGAGTGGCTGGTGGGTTTGAACCACCAGCCGTCTGGTTAGCAGGCAAGTGTCTTAGCCACTATGCTACCAGAACTCCCTGACATATAGGTTAGTGGCTATAATATAGAAATAAAGTATGTTGTTGGTTGGTGCTGTCAAGTCAGTTCTGACTCAAAGTGACTCCATATACAATAGAACAAAACACTGGCTGGACCTGTGCGATCCTCACAATGGTTGCTATGTTTGAGCCCATTGTTGCAGCCATTGTGTTGATCCATCTTGTTGAGGGTATCCCTCTTTTTTGCTGACCCTCTACTTTACCAAGGATCTCTTCTGACAACATGTCCAAAGTACATGAAACGAAGTCTCACCATCCTTGATTCTAAGTAGAATTCTGGCTGTATTTCTTCTTAGGTAGATTTGTTCATTCTTCTAGCAGACCATGGTATAGTTAACATTCTTCACCAATACCATCATTCAGATGAATCAATTCTTCTTCAGTCTTCCTTATTCATTGTCCAACTTTTGCATACATACGAGGTGACTAAAAATACCATAGCTTGGGTCAGGCACACCTTAGTCTGCAAGGTGACATATTTGTTTTTTTAACACTTTAAAGAGGTCTTTTGGAGCAGATTTGCCAAATGCAATAATGTTTGATTTCTTGACTGCTGCTTCCGTGGGCATTGATTGTGGATCCAAGTAAAATGAATTTTTTTTTTTCTTTTCCTTCACCCAAATCAATACCTGTCTCTTACCTATCTAGCAATTTTCCTTCCTCTCCCCTCCCATCCCTGGTAACCAACAGAGAAAGTTTCCTTCCCTATATAAACCTTTCCTTGAGTTTTTATAATATGGACTAATACATTATTTATCCTTCTGTGACTGACTTATTTCACTCAGTATAATGTCCTCCAATTTCATTCACATTATGAGGTGTTTCAAGGATTCTACATTATTTTTTTAGGGTTGCATAGTATTCCATTGTGTGTATGTACCATAGCTTGGTTATCCATTCATCCATTGAGAGGCACTTAGGTTGTTCCCATCTCTTCGCTATTGTGAACAGTGCTGTGATGAACATGGGTGTGGATATATCTATTCATGTCCTGGCTCTCACTTCTTTAGGATCTATACCTAGTAATAGGATTTCTGGACCAAATGGCATTTTTATTTCTGACTTTTTAAGGAATTGCCATACCAATTTCCACAGTGGTTGTGTCATTTTACATTTCCACCAGCAGTGTATGAGAGTCCCAATCTCTCCACATCCTTGCCAGCATTTGTTATTTTCTGTCTTGTGGAACTTTGCTATTAGTGCTGGGATGAGACGGTATGCCATTGTTGTTTTGATTTGCATCTCCCTAATGGCTAATGACCTCAGAAGGAAGATGGGGCAATTTACTTCTGTAGTGATACTGCCTCGGAAACCTAAGGAGGGGTCACTATGAGTCGGGTCCGACTCGACGGCACACAACAAAAAACAACAACAATGGCTAATGATCGTGAATATTTCTTCATGAGTTTAATGGCTGCCTGAATATCTTCTTTGGGGAAGTGTTTGTTCATGTCTTTTTTAATTGGATTGCTTGTCTTTTTGATGCTGAGGTGTTGGAGTTTTCTACAAATCCAAGTAAAATGAAATATTTGACAACTTTAGTATTTAATCCGCTTATCATGATATTACTTATTGGTCCAGTTGTGAGGATTTTTGTTTTCTTTATATTGAGGTGTAATCTATACTTAAGGCTGTAGTGTCTGATCTTAACCAGTAAGTGCTTCAAGTCTTCTTTATTTTAAGCAAGCAAAGTTGTATCATCTGTATATTACAAGTTGTTAACGAGTCTTCCTACAATCTTGATGCTTCATTCTTCTTCATATAGTCCAGTTTCTCAGATTATTTCCTTAGCATACAAAATGAATAAGTATAGTAAAAAAATACAATCCTGAAAACCTTTCATGATTTTAAACCACACAGCAAATAGCCCAATAAGCAACATCATGATGAATGGAGAAAAGACTGAATTTGTCAAGGATTTCATTTTACTTATATGCACAATAAGTGTCCACAGAAGCAACAGTCAAAAAATGAAATGACATCTGATTGCAGATTGCGTTGGGCAAACCTGCTGCAAAGGATGTCTTTAAAGATGTCACTCTGAAGAATAAGGCGTACTTGACCCAAACCATGGTATCTTCTATTGCCTCATTTGTATGTGAAAGCTAGAAAGTGAATAATCAAGACCAAAGAAGAACTGATGCACTTGAATTATGGTGTTGGTGAAGAAAATTAAACATATCATGGAGTGCCAGAAGAACAAACAAATCTGTCTTGGAGGAAGTGCAGCCTGAATGTTCTTTAGATGCGAGGGTGATGAGACTTCATCTTACACACTTTGGATATGTTATCAGGAGGGACCAGTCCCTGGAGAAGGACATCATCCTTGGTAAAATTGAGGGTCTGCAAAAAAAGAAGATGATCCTCAATGCAATGGATTGACATAGTGGCTGCAACATGGTGGCTCAAGATTGTGAGGATGGTGCAGGATGGAGGCATGTTTCATTCTGTTGTATACAGGGTTGCTATGAGTTGGAACTGACATGATGGAACCTAATAACAACTACAGCAACAACAACATCCCTTGTGCTCTTTGAAAGAATGCCTCTTGGTCTATGTACAGGTTCCATATGAGCACATGTTCTGGAATTCCCATTCTTTGCAATGCAATCCATAATTTGTCATGATCCACACAGTCAAATGACTTTGCATAGTCAATAAAACACAGGTAAACATCTTTCTGGTATTTGCTTTCAGCCAAGATCCATCTGACATCAGCAATGATATACCTTGTTCCAAGTCAACTTCTGAATCTGGCTTGAATTTTTGGCAGTTCCTTGTTGATGTGCTACTGCAACTGTTTTTGAATCATCTTTAGCAAAATATTACTTGTGTGTGATATTAATGATACTGTTTGATATTTTCTGCATTCTGTTCAATCACATTTCTTTGGAATGGGCACAAATATGGATTTCTTCCAATCTGTTGGGTAGATAGCTGTAATAGTTGGGGTTGTGTATCAGTTTGCCTGGACCATGATTCTGAGTGGTTTAAGTAGTTGTGGTGTGGTCATTTCCATGATGAGATCTGATGTACATGCTTTGAGTAGCTAATCAGTTCAAAGGGAGTTTCCTTAGGGATGTGGCTTGCTTCCAATACATATATGGACATCCTGGGAAAATTTGGGAACCTTCTGTGGATCTGGATCCTCTCATGCTGCCTGCAGCTGTCCGGTGAGCCTACAATCCACCATTATGCCTGCTGATCTTGGATTCATTATGCACTGAAGTCAGCAGCCTGTTATACTGCCTGCAAATCTTGAGCTCCTCAGCCCTTGCAGCTGCATGAGTTGGGAAATGCCTCCAGCTTGATGTTTGATCCAGGAACTTGGACTTGCCCCTCTATAACTGTGTGAGCCATTTTCCTAAGATGAATTTCTCTCTAGATATATAAGCTTTACTTGTTTTGCTTCTATAGAGAACCCAGCCTAAGATAGTAGCTGTCTTCCAAATTTCTTGACATAGAAGAGCAAGCACTTCCAGGGTTGCATCTCTTTGTTGAAACATCTCAATTGGTATTCTGTCAGTTCCTGAAGCCTTCTTTTTCTCCAATGCCTTTAGTGAAGCTTGGTCTTCTTCCTTTAGTACCAGAGGTTCTTGATCACATGCTATCTCCTGAAATGGCTGAACATCAACCAATTGTTTTTGCTACAGGGACTGCAGTGCTTTCATTTTATTCTGATGGTTCCAGTACCCTTCAATATTTTGTCCATAGAATCTTTCAATACTGTAACTCGGGGCTTGAATGTTTTCTTCAGTTCTTTCAGCTTGAAAAATGCTGAGTGTGTTCTCCCTTTTTTATTTTCTAACTCCAGGTCTTTGCACATGTCACTATAATACTTCACTTTGTTTTCTCAAGCTGCTCTTTGAAATCTTCTGTTCAGCTCTTTTACTTTATCATTTCTTCCATTTGCTTTAGCTATTCAGGAGCAACTTTAAAAGTCTATTCTGACATCAATTTTGGTCTTCTCTTTCTTTCCTGCCCCAACCCTTTTTTATTGTGATTTGGGTGAAAGTTTACAGGGCAAATTTACTTACCATACAGTGGTTCACATACACTTTGTCTTATGACATTGACCACAGTTTACCACAATGCAACAGCTCCCCTCACACTTCCTACCCATAGTTACCTCTTCCCTGTGTCCGTCCCTCCATGCACTCCTGCCGCCGGAGCTGTCTCCCTGTGCATAAGCAGCCCTTCTTTCTCCCATGATGGTTCTCTCCAAGGAGTCTATCTACTTGAGGTAAATGTTCAACTCATATGCCTGTCTTTTCTTTCGGTGGAAACCACAGGTGTGGGTTCAATTCCAGATCTGAAGGACTGCTAGGGGCCATAGTCTCAGTGGTTCCACCAGGCTCTATCGGACCAGCAAACTTGGTCCCCCCCCCCGGCTTTTTTTTTCTCCACATGATTTTGAGTTTTGTTCCACATTGTTCTCCCTCTCTATCAAGGATTTCCAACATAGATGCCCTTTCAAGTGGATGACAGTAGTAGCCAGGCACCAATCTAGTTCTTCTGGTCTCATAGTCGTATAGGCTGCAGATTGGATGGTGTACCAGTTGCTAGGACTATTTGGTTCCACGAATTTTGGTTTCTTCATTCTTCTTTGCTCTGGAAGAGGAGACCCATCGTTGCATCTAGATGGAAGCTTGCTAGCTTTTAAGGTCCCAGTCGCTACTCGCCAAAGTAGGAGGTGGAACAATGTTTTGTATAGTATGTTATGCCAATTGAGCTTGATGTCCCCTG
>NW_006921606.1:3044610-3065797 GCF_000298275.1 Orycteropus afer afer
AAAAATAAAAATCGGTGGAGGATACGGCAGGGCATCCAGGCTCCGTCTGAGCACACAGACTGTGATGGAGTTCCTGTGGGCTCAGAAGGTAGGTGCGAGTGGGGGATGGCTGCACCTCCATTCAGCTAGCTGGTGTGGGGCATACGAGTGAGAAGAGGAATGTGGTATCTTTTCAGTCTTGCAGGTCCGGAGTGACCTTGGGGTTGCTGGAAAGCAGAATTGTTCTTAAGCCCCAGGAATCTGCGAGAGAGCTGTCTCTTTAAATATCCAAAGTAGTCAAGCTGCTTTTAAACCTTCAAAATGCGGCGCCCTCCAGACTGGCAAAAGTCCGCAGCTCAGCCTGCCATTCTCTTCACCTTCTCCATTAATTCCCCAGTCACCAGAGCAGTCCTCTGTGCAGTCCCTGGCTAGCAGGGCTGATTTTTAGGTTAATTCTTAGGTTCTACCAGCACTCGGGAATCTCCAAGCTGTCTGTGCCATCAGGATCACTCAGGATCACTGCCAGAGCGCATCTCCACATGTCTCCTTTTTTGGTATTTTCACGCAAATTCTTCTGCTAGTTGGGGTTTAGTCCACTTCTATATCCTCCCCTTCAAGGCTCAGAGGTCCAAGATTATTTTCTGTGTCTGTGTTAATTAGTTTCCCTTTTCTTTGTTGAAGAGGGTCTGTGCAGTCTTTCTGCCTAGTCTGCCGTCTTGCTGGAACTGTCTTTCCTGCCTTTGTAATGACTTTTTGCCCTTTCCATGTATCATGTCCTTGATTTCAACCCAGAACTCATCTGTTCGTGGTCATTAGTGTTCAATGTACCAAATCTGTTCTTGAGATGTCTCTAAATTCTGGTAGGATATAGTCAAGGTCATACTTTGGCTCTTGTGGATTTGTTTTAATTTTCTTCAACTTCAACTTCAACTTGCATATGAGTAATTGATGGTCTTTTCTGTAGTCAGTCCCTGGCTTTGTTCTGACTAAGATATTGAGCTTCTCCATTGTCTCTTTCCACCGATTTAGTCAATTTGAATCCTGTGTACTCCATCTGCTGACATCCACATGTATAGCCACGATTTATGTTGTTGCAGAAAGGTATAGCCAATGAATAGGTTTTCCAAAATTCTATCATGTAATCTCTAGTGTCATTTCTGCCACCAAGGCTATATTTTCCAATTATTGATCCTTGTTCTCTATTTCCAACTTTTGCATTCCAATCACCAATAATTATCAATGAATCTTGATTGCATGTTTGATCAATTTTGGACTATAGAAGTTGGTGAAAAATCTTCAATTTCTTCATCTTTGACGTTAGTAATTAGTGCATAAATTTGAATAACAGGTTCTCAAGACCTTGGTAACTGAACCAAACTGAACTCATTGCCATTGAGTCAGATCTGACTCATAGCGACCCCTCTTTGGGTTTCCGAGGCAGTATCACTACAGAAGTAGATTGCCCAATCTTCCTTTTGAAGAGTGGCTGGTGGGTTTGAACTGCCAGCCTTTTGGTTAGTAGTCAAGTGCTTTAGGCTCTATGCCACCAGAGCTCCTCAAGACCTTGGTGTAAGCAGAAATTTCTTAGAGATGTCACAAAAAGCACTAACTACAAAAGAAAATATTTGATGAGCTAGATTTCATGAATATGAAAAATCAAGCCATGGACTGGGAGAAAATATTTGCCAATCATATATCTGAGAAGGAACTTTTGTCCAGAATATATAAAGAATTTTCTATAAATAAGAATAGGAACTCTGGTGGTGTAGTGCCTAAGGTATTTGACTACTAACCAGAAAGCTGGTGGTTCAAACCCACCAGCCACTCCTCAGAAGGAAGATTGTGCAATCTACTTCTGTAGGGATACCACCTTGGAAACCCAAGGAGGGGTCATTATGAGTTGGGATCGACTTGATGGCAGTGAGTTTGGTTTTTTGGTATAAATAAGAACAAAACTTGAATAGACACTTCATGAGAGAAGCTATACCAATGGGTAATTAGAGGTGCTCAACATCATTAGTCATTAAAACCACAATGAGATATAATTTCATATCCATTAGAGATAACATTAAAAAGACTGGTAAACAACACATGATGAAGAGGAAATGAAGCAACCAGAGGGTACAGTCTCTTAGGAGAGCTGTTTGGAAGCTTCTTATAAAAATAAACTTATACTAACTTTCTGACTGAGCAATTCCATTCCTAATATTTTGTTGTTGTTGTTGTTGTTATGTGCCGTCGAGTCAGTCCTGACTCATAGTGACCCCTACTTGGGTTTCTGAGGCAGTATCACTACGGAAGTAGATTGCCCCATCTTCCTTCCGAGGAGTGGCTGATGAGTTTGAACCGCCAGCCTCCTGGTTAGCAGTCAAGTGCCTTAGGCACTACACTAGCAGAGCTCCCTCCTAATATTTACTCAATGGAAATGAAAACATGTCTACAAAAAGACTTATGACTATAGCAGCTTTCTGCCCTCATCTATCATTTTGCCGTATGTGGTGGCTTATGTGTTACTGTGATGCTAGAAGCTATGCCACCAGTATTTCAAATACCAGTAGGGTCACCCATGGTGGACATGTTTCAGCAGAGCTTTTGCACTAATACAAACTAGGAAGAAAGGCCTGGTGATTTACTTCTGAAAATTAGCCAATGAAAACTCTATGGATGAAAATAGAACCCTGTCCAATGTAGTGCTGGAGAATGAGCTCCCTAGTGTGGAAGGCATTACACAATAGCTGCAACAGTGGACTCAAACACACCAATGATCATGAAGATGGCATAAGACATTTTGTTCTGTTGTACATAAGGTCGCAACAAGTTGGACTCAACTCAAAGGCAACTAACATCATTACCAACAATATAGCAGCTTTATTCATAATAGCCCAAAGCTGGAAACAACCCAAATGTCCATCAATAGGTGAACGGATAAAGAAATCATGGTAAAGCCATAAAATGGCGAATTACTGAGAGACAAAAAAGAATGAACTTCGGACACACAACAGCATGGATGCATCTCAAATACATGATGCTGAAAGAAGCCAATTAGAGAATGTACTGAGTGATTCCATTTATATCAAGTTCAGGAAGAGAGAAAACTAAGCTCTGTGTATAGAGATCGGAATAGTGGCTGCCCATAAAGAATGCAAGAGAAGGTGAGGGAACTTTCTGGAGTGATGGAAATCTATATCTTGATGTGGGTGCTGGTTACACAGTTGTGCACATTTGTCAAAACTTCTTGTTTTGAACATTCAAAACTGTATATAAATTTACCTCAGTAAAAAAGAAAGAAAGAAAGAAATGAGATATGAACAGCACAATGAGAAAAGGACCAATCAACAGAACTGTTTAACTGGGGGCAATGGGACTATGAAGTGGAGGGGTGGGGTGAAGAGTGGGTGTTGGGGCACAGGGAGGAATTTGAACCTGGGTGATTGGAACTGCCACTCCCCAGCCAGAGTAATGGTGTGGGGGAAGTGCTGAATGAGAGAAAGAGGAGAGGAGAGAAAGGAGGGTTGTCTCCACACATAGTATTGATAGTCAAGCTGGCCTTCGAGTTTCCTGGAAGCTCAGGCCTCAGGTTTGGAGGGCACTCCCTGCTACAGGTCAGGGTGAAGTGCAGGGAGAAGAGCCTCCTGAAGAGGACATAAGTGGGTGGGAAGGGTGGTAGGGTCACCATGTAAGTCCCAGAGGCTGAGAATCAGACTTTTCTGGAGCAGTTTTAGCAGAGGACAGGGTTTAGCTGGGGGCTTCAAGGGCTGACTTGGAGGCCAGTACAGATCTGTGAGGGGTTGGTGGAAGGGGTGGAGGCTGGGAGAGGAGAAGGGTGTTGGGAAGGAAGGAAGGAAGAAAGGGAGAGGAAGACTTATTTTGTCTTGCTGTAGTTCATAACTGGGGAGACCTGGGCTTGTTACAGACCCAGGAAAAGTCCCCAGAAAGAGGGAATGATTAGTTACTACATGGAGCATTTCTTCTCTTTACCCAGGGCTGCCCACCAGAACCCTCCAACAATCCATCCTGAAATCTGGGATAACGCTGGTGCTCCATGAGTGAAAAACGCCAAACTGTATTTTGAAGCTGGACAATTTAACCAGCATGCACATTCTTGTCTTTTAGACTATTCTAAGTCACCAAATAGCCAAGCAATCAAATTCCCCCAAAAGATGAATCCCCAAAAGACTTTTTAAAATGCCATTCTAGTATGTTTTCCTATGTCTTTCAAATAAATAGAGTTTATTTCAACCCTCTGAAAAGAGATGTTGGTAGCACGTAAGAGAGGGGGACCCTCTGTGCCCACCCTCCCTCTGGCACTAGCCTAGCTCTAATGGCAGTGGGGCACAGATCCCACCTCCCTTCTTTAAGGAGCAACCTGAACCTGGCCTCACCTGTCATTGGCAACGGGCAGGGCGATCTCGAATTTGGCCAAGAACTGGAAGTACTGCTCCTCAGTCTGCTTTGTGAAACCAGTGCCCACCAGCAGCATCCTGAGGTCTTCTGCACGGATCACCCCATTCTTGGCCACCGACCTGGAGCCCTTGATGTTGAAAATCCTCTGCAGGCATTCGGACAGCCAAATGGGGTCGAGAAAGTAGAGGTTCCGCAGGCCGTGGCTTGTGTCCGGGAAGTGCAAGAGGGTGCCGGTTTCTATGAGGAAGCTGATGGCTGGCCCAGAGATGAGGAAGTACTTAGCATTAGAGAAGAGAGGTAGAAGGAAGTCTGTGGGTGATACAATTCTTGGGGGCGGGTGTGGGTGCTGAATCAAAATTTTTCCTGAAGCAAAACCAATGCTCCCATCATACTCCTCAAACTGAGCCAGCTGCCTGATGATGGCTTCTCTAATGATAGCTTGGGAGTCTCTGGTGGTGCAAAAGATTGATGCTCTTGGCTGTAACTGAAAGGTTGGAGGTTTGGGTTCACCCAAAGATGTCTTACAAGAAAGGCCTGATGATCTACTTCCTAAAATTCAGCTGTTGAAAATCTTATGAAGCAGTTTTACTCTGATACATGGGGTTGCCATGAGTCAGAATTGACTTGGCAGCAACTGGGTTATTAGTTTTGAATGGTACCTTGTACCTTCTCAATAAGCTGACCTGATAAACAATTGGGTAACTAGTTGTTTAGCATTTGTCTCTCCAACTGAATGCTCAGCCCTTGAGGGCAGGAACTGGTAGAGTTTGCTTATAAGCACATCTCAAGGGGCAAACACAATGCTAGCATGGGGTTCTCTCTCTCAAAGGAAAGAAGTGGAGGAGGGATAAAGGGAAGGGAAAATGGGTGGAAAAAAGAAGAGAAGGTAGACAGACACGAATATGAGAAAGAGTATTTTGGACTTCCCTTTAAAAATATGCCCTATTTGTGTGCAGGATAAAGCTAGAGCTGTTAGTGTAGAAGATTCCAAGTGCAATGCCCTTGATTGCCTTCCTGCAATCCTCACCCTTTGCCCACACCTGCCTGCTGGCTGCCTCTAGGCCCCTCTTCTGCCTGCCCCACCTACCAGCCTGAAGGTCCTCATAGTCCTTGATGTCATTGCCTGGGGTCTGCTCCACCAGCTGTTCCAGTTGCCTATCCGTCAGGTACTGGACGGCGTCGCTCTGGCTTCGCCTCTGCTGCTCTGCCAGCACGGCTTCTTGGAGACTCAGGTAGCTCTTGGGCACCTGGGGGTGGCAGGTGGTCAAGGTGGGACTCCCAGGCCTGTTCAGGCCCTGCCCAGCTATGTTCTGAGGCCCTGAGTAGGTTGACCTTTTAATCTACTGCCTTCCACCCATTCTTTCTCTGTCCCTCTCCCCCAAGAAACTGTTCATCCTTGGGACTCCAGCCTTATGATACATGTTTGACGGTAACAAGAAGGGAAAATGCAGTTTCCCAAACAAACAGGTCTCAGCCCCTTCATTTTGATTTGAAGGGTTAAGTGTTTACCAGCCTGCCAGCAAGGCGCTGACAACCAATGGTGCTGCCCACATCCTTCATGTTGCAAGTGACATGGAAGATCAGCTGCCGCAGCCCCTCCTGACCCTCCAGGCTCTTACAGGAAAGTTCACTGTGGGGAGAAAGAAATACATTTGTTCAGAACACCAACTGCTTTGTGAGGAAGCATTTCAGTGTTTCTGGTTTCCCAAGTGTTCTATCCCCAATGCTGGCAAGCCCAGGAAACTTGTGGAAATGGACACAAAGAAGTTTGTGGAGTGCTTGCTTTGTGCAGAGCACTGTGTTGGGCACCCCACAGTGTGCCCTTAAATCTGTCCCCAACACACCCACTTTACAGAGGAAGAGAACAAGGCTCAGAGCTACAGAGCAATCCCCAAGGGGTCAGGTTCAACCCAGGCCTCTGGCCCAGATCCAGTGCTCTTATTCTCACAGATCCCCAGGGCACATGAGGAATTCCTGACTATCTGATCATGCATATTGTGCCAGACTGAGGCACCCCCAGGCTGATGTGGGTCACAAGGGCATAAATTCCACCCAGAGTGGGGGGATCAGGGCTAAGAACCACCAGCACAATTGCAGCAATGTACACTTTGTTCCCATTTTGGGACACTGTAAGAGTTTTCACTTAACTCTCTGAGCCTCAGGTTTAACATATACTAAAGCCCATATCCTGCAGAGCTGTTGTGGGAGCCCAACAAATGACAAGCCCAGGGCACTGGTCCCAACTGTACCACCCCATCCCCAACCCCATCCTACAGGCCCCTTCCTATGCCCAACCGCCCCTGGATTCAAGGCCTGGTGAATCTCCTAGCCCCACATGGGATTGGGACCAACCTTAGGTTTGTTCTTGATAAGTGATAATAAATACTTATGGATCCCTCAGTGTACCCTCAGCACTGTCCATGGGATGCAGAGGGGAACTCTAGAAGGTCCTCCCTGTCCAAGAGCCAAGCTGCCATCCTTTGCCCTGGAAGGGGCTCAGCTCAGCCCAGAGGAGCCCCCTCCTCAGGAGCCCTCTGTGGGCCGGTCCCAGGGAAGACAGATACAATGGCAAGTGTACTGGGCACAGGGTGCAGGACTCGGTGGGCCCTGACGACACTCACTGTAAGTGCTTGTTGGTGATGTCTGGGAAGCCCGTGGCTCTGGCCCCTGAGGGTGAGCGGCAGAGTGCTAGCACGTAGGCGCGGAGCGTTGCGATCCTCTCCACTCGGAATTTGGTTTCGATTAAGTCCAGGTGTGTTCCCACCACCAACACCACTGCATTTGGGGCCTTGGCCTTTGAGAGAAAGAGAGAACTGCACAGGTGGGCACTGCTTCCGGTCAGTCTGACAAGGATGGGAACAGCTCCATGGTCCATGTGGCCTATTGCTGTGGCAATTCACATCCTCTCTGCAAACCCTTGAGGCTCGGTTGTGTGCTAGAGGGTGTCAGCTCCACACTTTCTGAGGCACCATGAATTAATGAATGGGAGATCTGTGGAAACTGTCCTCCCTGCACATCTTCCTGCCTAGGAGCTGTCAGTGTGTTCAGAGCACCGGCCCATGCAGGAGGAATTTCTGACCCCTTCAGACATCTTGTCAGTGCCTACATGGTGGGCCTGCTTTGATGACATCACCTGGAGAGGTGAGTCCTGCTCCCCTTTTGGATCCAAGGATGGGGCTCTTAAATTTAAAGTAAACAAGAGAAGTATAAGAGCATTCACAACCATTAGACCTCATGGGATTTTTTTTTTTTTTTTGAGGTTAAGTAATATGTTCTTTTAACTTTATGACAACTCTTGATGAGTTACATAGGGTAGTTACTACTATTACAATTAATACTAGTTAAAGAAACCAAGCCAGAGAGTCCTTAGTGACTCATAAGTTCACAAACTTCTTCCCTCTTTCTTCCCTATGCTGTGATCAGTAAACAGGAGAGTCCAACCTTTCCCTGTATGCTCATCCTCCTGATAGTGGACAGATTCTTTTCAAAAGAAATTTCCAGGTACACTCGTCTCTGCAGACAAATGAAAGTATGAGGGTCCCTGGGCATTAGCAATGTAGGGAGGCAGCTGCCCATCTCCTGATTCATGCAGAGCCATGCAAACACATGCATCTCTGTGATGGTTAATTTCATAGGTCAACCTGGGCTGGCTATGGTGAGCAAACACTGGTCTGATTGGTCAAACATTGGTCTAGTTGCTGTTATTAAGTAGTTGCATGGGATTAAATCAGTTGACCTTAAGTATAGTAGTTATCTTACAATCAGTTGAAGAACATAAAGGCAGAAAGGGAGTTTTCCTAGTGTGTGTTATGCCACCAGACTCTAAATAGACATCTTGCCAGAAATACTTCACTCTTTTTATCACCTGACCTACATATTTGAGGGCATAAGACTATAGGAATCTCTAGCCTGTTGCCTGACCTAATTGACTTACCAGCGCCCCACAATCATGTGAGCCAATTCCTTAAAATAAATCTCTCCATCTCTGTATATTAGAATATATTATCATCTATCTATCTTGCTGGTTCTGTTTCTCTAGGGGACTCCAACCAAGACAGTCTTTACAAAGCAAAAGAAAATCTAAATCTTAGATGCAGGCTGAGTATCTGTGTTAGCTTCAGGATCAGCTAAGGCTAGTAGGATTTTAAATGCTTAACTGTGGAAACACAGCAGGACCTGTGCTTCTGGGGCCCTCTGTAAATACCCCTCAAAATGCAAAATGAATTTTCCTAACATGATTTATTTTTTCCTTAGTAAAAGGGAATGAGTGACAGAAGTGGCCAGACCCCCTGATGCTCTGAGTTTCTAAGAACTGAAATGCTCTGGTGTCTCCTTACCTCGATGTTCAACAGCCAGAACTGGAGACTGGCCACAGCCTCCTCACCCAGTGCCAGGTTCCAGACCACCACATACAAGGCCTTGTCCGTGAAGAAGCACTGGTTTACTGTGGCCATGCTGGCTGGACCACCAATATCCCAGACGTTGAACTCCACAGACTCGACCTACTTGAGCAACAAGGGCAGCAACAGTGAGGCATTTTACAAAATCAAGCTTTTAGAAAATAAAAAAGAGACAGCTGCTACATTTTGATTCTGTACTTGGAGACCTAGAAAATGTATGATGGCAGAAAATCCTCACAGGCCTTACAACCTCTCTCAGCAATAGTACTCATAGGAAGAGGAGGGGGCTAGCCACTAGGAGGTGGACTTCTAGAAGCTTCTATCCACTGCTCACAAAGCAACAGCATGGCCAGCCCTGCACATTTTTTTTCTGAGTCTGAGGAACATTCAAGGGCATTGTTCAAGATGGTTTGGAGACATCCTGCCAGAGGAAGCCCCAGCCTCACGTCATCCTCACTCTCAGAGACTCAGGCTTCTCCTCCATCTGAGCAGGTCCTCAACTTATGTGGGTCAGTGAACGCCACCCACCGAGGATGCTGGGAAACTCCCTTGACGTGGGAATCAAACAAAAGATTAGCTGTTGGGCTGCTGGGAAAGGCTGTGTAAACTGTGGGTTCTCTATCATTTTATGAGGTAAGAGTCTGGCCTGAGAAGTCAAGGCTGCAGGGAGTTTTCTGTAGCAAGAACTCTTTTCCACAATGCTATGTTTTAGTGTCTGAGACACAGTGTGCTGACCTGCTTTTGTGTAAAGATGAGAACGAGCAGCTGTTTTAAACTGGCTGAAGGCCAGCCACACAGCAAATTATGGGGCAGAATGTCCAGCTCTGCTCAGTGTTCACAAGATCAGGGATTTCTCTTCCAACTACAGAGGAAGAAACCTTCCTGATGGCTAAAGGACAAGAATAGAAATATGAATTCACCCCTAGGCCCTGGACAACCATTTGCTATGTAACAACCAGAAAAAAAGTCAGATTGAATGTTTAAAAGCAAAGCAGAAGAGAATTCAGAAGATTCTAGTTTATTAGAGAACTTCTGGACATGAATTAGCAGGGTCTACTCCTGGGAAGTTCTGGGGCATGCCTGGTATTAATTAAGGGGAGAAGCTGTTTTGTCTGTTCTGGTCCTAATAGGCAGGGCTCAATTTTTCAGAGGGGCAACTCATGCTGTGTTAAAATATATACTCAGCTTAAATGCCTAAGGAGTCCCTGGGCGTTTCAAACAGTTAATGTGCTCTGTTGCTAACCAAAAGGCTAGTGGTTTGAGTCCACTGAGAGACACCTTGGAAGAAAAGCCTGATGATCTACTTTCCAAAAGATCAGCCATTGAAAACCTTTGGGGCACAGTTCTACTCTGACACACGTGGAGTGGCCATGACTGGATGGAACTGGTCTGGTTTTTAATGCCTAATTTTGTGAACTGAATCTCCCTGATTTGGAAAGTGGTTTTATGTGAAGGACTCTGTAGGGAAACTCATCTCTAGCTGGTACTGTGAGGGGAGCCATTAGAAAAATCCTGCAAGATACGGCCTCCAGGCCCCCTAGTCTTCCACAGTAAAATGGCACCACAGGTCCCTGCATGCCTGGGTGTGACCACAGGTGCTGGACAGAGGCAGGAGGCATCCCTGTGTGCTCACGACCCAGCCTGAGTAAACAGCCAACCATCTTGTGCTTGCTGCTGGGACTAAGTGCTGTTTCTCTGTTCCCAGGGCAAGAAAAATCCTATTTTCATTAGTTTGATACTGAAATAGAAAACAGGATGACTAATAGGTCACTAACAGATGCATTTTAAAGAAGGCTTAAAAGCTTGATCTTTTCCAAAATGCGGAGGAAGCAAAGAAAGGACAGGATATTAATTCATGGGTGCTTTCTTGGCTCCCTTTTTTGTAGGTAGATGCTGGTGGACTTCATTGGTAACAGCAGTAATCCTCAACCCTATGGAGGGGCCATACCCCAGACCACTTGAATCTGAATCTTTGGGGCCAGGGCAGGCATTGCTATCACTAAAAGCCCCTCAGGGCAATCTAACCAACACCCAAGGTTAAGAACCACTGGACTAGAGCCTCTATTTAACTAAACCAGAGAAATGATGAGGTTATGTTAAGAAGTAATTCACTGCCCTTTGACAGGAGATTGTTTGGAACAGCACCCAGATCCACTGGCATGCAGACATCCTGGGACTAAGACTTCACTGAGAAAACCCTGGAGAAAAAGGTCCAGCCTGGAGAAGGCCTCTCCCCTGGCCCCAAGAACACTGTACACCAACCGTCCTTGACCTTTGCTTTTGAGCCAGCTGGCCTCTGGAGCTCCCATTTGGTGGTTCTGATGGTGGCTTCACTGTGCATCACCTGGGGGGCCCTCCCCGTCTGTAAGATCTCCAGGAGGATGGACTTGCCCTGGCGTGGAGGACCCACAATAATCATCTTCATCAGCTTGCACCTCTCTGCCTTCCGCAGTTGAGCACGCAGGTAAGACAGCATTGCTTTGGGGCCTGTGCAGCAATCACAAAGGGAAGAGTCACAGCTACTGGCAGCATATCAGCATGACCATGCTTACTTCTCTCAGGAACACTTCCTGTGTGTTTTTTTTTTAATTTTTTAAAAAATTTTTGCTATGTTTCCTCCCCTCCCCTTCTACCCTTGGTAACCAATAACAAAGTTTCCTTCCATACATAAACCTTTCCTTGACTTTTTACAATAATGCACTAATACAATATTTGTCCTTCTGTGATTGACTTATTTCACTCAGAATGATGGCCTCCAAGTTCATCTACGTTATGCGGTGTTTTGCATATTCTATGTTATTCTTTAGGGTTGCACAGTATTCCACTGTGTGTATGTACACAATGTTTGCTTATCCGTTCTTCTGTTGATGGGCACCTAGGTTGTTTCTAAATATCACAGCTATAGTAAATAGTGCTGTGATGAACATGGGTGTGCATATATCTGTTCTTGTCCTGGCTCTCACTTTAGGATATATTACCTAGTAATGGAATTGCTGGATCAAATAGTATTTCTAATTCTGGCTTTTTAAGGAATTGCCATACTGCTTTCCACAGTGGTTGTTATCATTTGACAGTCCCACCAGCAAATATTTCCTATGTGTTTTAACAGGGAGAGTTGGAGAGTATTGGGTCTGATGGAAAGAAGGTATGATACTAATCACTCTAAGAGTAAAATGTATAAGTAAGTCTAGAACCAAAAGTAAACATTCTTGCTGCCTGGGAGGTCAGAGTGTTTGACAATCTGGTCATTCTCCATATAATGGACCTCAGTCACTATTGCTTTGTGGATAATTTTATGGCATCTCCTCAAACAATGAAGCTAGAATTGTGCTCCATGGGTCACCTTGCTAAGACTGGAATTGTTTTTCCTAGGAGGTGATGCTGAGGAAACAAGGCTATGGAAGCCCTACTGTTCTGGGTTAAATTATATTCCCCTGAATGTGTGCTGGATCCTAACCACTATACCTGTGGATGTAATCTTATTTGTAAATAGGGTCTTCTTTGTTATGGCAATTAGATTATACCTGAGTAGGGTGGGTTCTAAATGTAATCACTTCTGAGTCATAAAAAGCAGATTAGATGCAAAAATATGCACACATTGGTGGGGAGGGGGAAGGCAGATGCCATGTGAGGATCCTCCACAAGTCAAGGAATACTAGGAGCTACTGATGAGGATCCTTGGTGGTGCAGTGGTTAAATCACTTAGCTGCCAATTATAGGTTGGTGGTTGGAACCCACTAGCTGCTCCATGGGAGAAAGATGTAGCAGTCTGCTTCTGTAAAGATTTACAGCCTTGGGAACCTTATGGGACAGTTCTACTCTGTCCTATAGTCACTATGAGTTAGATTTGACTTGTTGACAGTGAATTTGGTGTTTTTTGTTTACTGATGAGGAAAAAAATGACATGGCTGAGAACCTGATTGGGACTTTTAGCCTCCAGAACTGTGAGAAAATAAATTTCTTTAAAGCCATCCACCTGTGGTATGTGTTATAGAAGCTCAAGGAAATGAAGACACCTACCTTCTTTCTGGATCTCTGCAGGCACATTGGTGATGTTCAGGTCTTCAACGTCCAGCTGCCAAAGATTCCTCAGCTGCCCTAGTTTCTGAGGAAGCTCCCGGAGACCAGGATTACTGAAGGTACATGGACACACACACACACACAACAACACTTCACCAGCCTCTATGGCCTGTGAGGGACAGAGAGTTCATGCCTAAGCCTAACATCTTGGGCCCTAACTCAAGTGTTCCATTTTAATATATATCAAAGCCTTTCTCCCTGGGAAGTCAAGGGTAGAAATGGCAGCTGCAAATCTCTTGGGCTTAGAGCTAGATCCCGCATTCAACTTCCCTGTCTCTTTTACTATTTACACTACCATAAAGATTACTGCTGCATCTTCTTGGAATGGCAGTACAACCTGAATGATTGCATACTTTCATCCAGTCTTGCACTGTCTGTAACCCTGGCAATGCAGCCCTCAGTAGATATTCCATCAATGAATTGGTGAGTGGTTGCATTGTTCTCCTTGTTACAGGCCCAGTGAAGCAGCAAACGCCTCATAGCATCACTGTACCACTGCCCTGTCTTCCTCTCTTTCCACCTTCTTGACCAAACCTGGATATGAAAATCCCATAACTGCTTCTTGTAAAATAGATTCCTCTCTCTCAGCTCCTGTGGATGGTGGATGGAAGAGCAGGCTGTCCATTGGCCCTGGGGGTCACTGTGGCTTTTCTCACTGTCACTTACTTTCCCAGGTAGAGCTCCGATAAGTTTCTCAGTAGGCAAACAGATGGGGGGACTACATCTAGGTGATTATCATTCAGACACAAGACTTCCAGAGATTCACTGAGGAAGGCAGGGAATTCCAGCACATAGCCTGCAGGGAAAATGGCATGAAGACAGTATATTTAAATCTGGACCATCATTGCATGAAAGTGAGGTGGTGTATAAATTGGTGCAACCTCTGGGGGCATTTTGGCAAAGGTATTACTGACCTAGCAATTATGGGAAATTATCCTGTAGACAGTCTTGCATATGTGGCAAAGATGTGAGAACAATGATCTCAGTGGAACAATGTCTGTAATATCTAGGACAGAGGAAAACCTACACTTCCATCTCCAAGGACTGGTTAAATGAATAATGGGATAATGTACAATTATTAGAAAGAATGGGCCAGATCTATATGTGTAGAGAAGAAGTAATGCTCAAGAGCTACTGGTGAATTAGAAAACCAAGGTGCAGAATCAGGTGTGAAAAGACTTATTCGTATGCCAGAAAGGGTGTGCACACATATATGCACCCCCCCACATGTCCATATATATGTGTATGTTATAAATGTGCATACACATATCATGAATTCATATGGACATATGTAATAGATGTAAGGACAGTGGTGGTTCAGTGGTAGAATTCTCATCTTCCATTAGGTTCATTCCTAGTCAACATACTTCATGGGTAGTCACCATCCATCCATCAGTGGAAGCTTGGGTGTTGCTATGAGGCTCAACGGTTTCACTGGAGCTTCTAGATTAAGATGGACTAGGGGAAAAAGGCCTGGATATCTACTTCTGAAACTCAGACAGTGAAATCCCTATGGATCACAATGGTCTCATCCACAACCAATCACGGGGATGGTGGAGACAGGCAGCATTTTGTTCCATTGTGCATGATGTTGCCTTGAGTTGTGGGATGACTCGATGTCAGCTAACAACAACAACAATGTAATATATGTATGTAACACACAAGTGTCATTAGAGACATACATGAAGTTGCCATGGTTGTCTCTGGGGAAGTAACTGCTAGGGGACTGAATTCTCATCATGCAACCTTTGGTGCTATTCAGAATGTTTGTTTTCCCATGCACTTGTATTACTTTTTCAATTCAAAGAAGCTAGTTGACTGAAAAAATGTTAACATAAGTTGTTAATGCTTCCTTCTGTGTCATTCTCTAAAAAACCAATCAACTTTTCAGTATCTAAGTGACTTCATTAATTAGGCTAATTATGAGGTTACTGTTACATCCAAATCACATCCGCTGTTTCCATGGGCATGGGAGCGTCAGAGTTGACAAAGAATGTGGCCGAGAGCCTTGGAAACCCTTGGAAACGCACCCTGATGGAAATCTCAGGCTTGGATTTCAGCAGAATCTCTGAAATGCCTTTATCCTTCTGAGGCAGAGAGAGTGGGGCAGGATGGCCTGCACTCACAGATCCCTTTCAGCCTGAAGAATTCAAGATAAAACGACGGCCTCAAAGCCCTCTCTCCCAGCTTCCACTGCCAGATGCGAAAGATAGAGAAGCGAGGCCCTTTTGTTGGGCTGAGGTGATGTTGCCTTGCCCTTGATCACAACTTCCCCCTGAGCTCTGGCTTTTCTCCAAGATGTAGTTGCCGTATCAATGGTAATGAGGTAACCTGGCCTCAGAGAATGTTCCGGGAGAGACAATAATGGAATACCAAAAGCAACTCCTGAAAAATCTGCCAGCTAGCTGCACTGTGAATGGGATTGATTGCAGTGGCCCCTGTGGAAACAAAGCTGCCACAGACCTTTAAAGATGGCTTTGTGTTAGAGCTGGTTCCTTAGAAAATGTTCAAAAAGGTATTTTTTTTTTCCTTTTCAATGAAAAAGCATGATCAACTTTAGCCTATCCTGATTCACATGTTCATTAAAGAACATCAGTAACAAGAAAGACCCCCTTTCTTCCCAGAGAACACATTGCAAACACCTGGCCTCTGCATTCCAATTTTAAAGTTTCACCATGGTGTTTATAAAGCTTCTTTAAGTAATGGGCGGAGGGTACAGAACTGCTACCGTGAACAGAGGTGGCACCTGTCATAGACTCCTGGCCCAGGGTGGAAAACGATGAAAACCTGGGCTGCAGAGAACACAGCTTGAGGTATTTATGAACTGCAATTATTTATTCATAAGTTATTTATGACTGTTGGTCTGAATTTTACCGTAAAAACGGCCATCCAAATTATTTTTGGACGTGCCCACTGCATAAACATGACTTGAGTGTACATGAATTTACCTGGAATCTCACTATCCATCTGCAAACAAGTTATCTTTCATAGATAATTCCTTACCCAAGGGTCACAGCTTGGGGAGAATTACCCCACAGAGGGGAACAGTTCACAATATGCCCCCTTCTTTTGGCTCAGGTGTGAGCCTCAACTTTCTAGACTAAATTTAAAAAATCAAGAGGCCTTTGTCATATGCCAAAGCCATGCTCCTCTCTGCCAGGGAACCTTCCAAGAGGTGTGGCCTATTAGCCTAGCTCCACAGACGTGCTCCTGCGGGCCCCACCAAAGCCAATGTTCCTATTGCATACTTCATTGGGTGCATTCGACCTTCCTCTCTGGCAGTTTCATGAGAGATGGCCCATCTCCCAGCTGTGGCTGGTGCCTGTGAGTGGTGGCCCCACCTCACACCCTTCTCCCTGGCCCTGGGAAGGGCTCTGCATTTCTAACTTGGGATGTGTTTCTAGTTGGCCCAAAATGCAAGGAGTTCAATCCATCAGCCAGGGACATGTGGCCTAGATCCATACTGGCTCTCTTTTCATGCCAATCATCCCACTTTAACATCAATGAGAAGAAAGTGTTTATTTCTCCTTCCCTCCAAGTTAACTACCTATGTTTGGACTCAATTTTTAAGTCCTAAGTCCCTTCATTTGAAACATGATTATGAAATCCATAATTGCATTCCTTTCTCTGTGTGATTAAGAACATTTTCATTTGTTTCACAGCCGTCTGAACTTCCTCTTCTGCAAACTGCTTAGATCTGTTACTGTTTTTTCTATTGGGGTGCCTTCTTTTTTTTTTTAAATAAATTTGTAAGAACTCTTTGTATATTAGGGACTTGAGCCAATTTGTGTTGCAACAATTTGTGTTGCAAACATTTCTTCTTCTTAGTCCATTATGACGTTATGACTGTCATCTGTATTAGGACTTTATTTAGGATGCCTTTTACTAAATGAGAGTTTTAAATTTTTACAAAGCCAAAGTTCTCTATGTTCTTTTGGAAGGATTCCCCAGCTAGCTTAAAAAGGTCCTCCATCCCCCCTTCAATTATACACATATTCCTCGAAATGTTACTATTTTCTTTTTATGTTACTTTAAAACCTGCTATCCACATGACCCACCAGCCATTCCTCGCAAGGAAGGTTGGGCAATCTACTTCTGTAGTGATACCACCTAGGAAACCCAAGGAGGGGTTGCTACGAGTCGGGTCCGACTTGATGGCAAATAACAACAACAACATCCACATAACAAAGTTTGTAATTGATGTAAGGTCTACTTCACCTGGAAGGGGAGAATTCTACTACTGGGCACCAATATCCCATATATATTAAATCCCTATATTTACTTAGGTCTATTTCTCCCTTCCAGCTGGACAGGTAACTATATAACACTATTTATTTTAAAACAATACATTCTTTTGCTACCAAATTGAAATGCCTCTTTTGTCATATTTTGTTGTTGTTAGTTGCCTTTGAGTTGGCCTGATTCATGGTAACCCCCTGCACAATGGAATGAAATTCTGTCCAGTCCTGCGCTATTCTCGTGACTGGTTATGGATCAGACTGTTATAATCCATAGGGTTTTCAGTAGCTAATGTTCAGAAGCAGATCTGCAGGCTATTTTTCCCTAGTCTGTCTTAGTCTGGATGCTCTGCTGAAACCTGTTTAGCTTCATAGAGACACATAAGCTCCACTGTGGTGACAGTGGTGACTGTACATGAGGTACCTTGGCTGTGAATCAAACCTGAGTCTTTCACCTGGAAGAGGAGAATTTAACTACTGGGCACCAATATCCCATATATATTAAATCCCTATATTTACTTAAGGGAGCTCTGGTAGCATAGTGCCTAAGGCACTTGACTGCTAACCAGAAGGCTGGCAGTTCAAACCCACCAGCCACTCCTCGGAGGGAAGATGGGGCAATCCACTTCTGTAGTGATACTGCCTTGGAAACCCAAGGAGGGGTCGCTATGAGTCGAGTCTGACTCAACGGCACATAACAACAACAACAACAACAACATATTTACTTAGGTCTATTTTTGGGCTACCTTTTCTGTTCCACTGATAATATATTACTTTTTCTATCATATGTAAAGACACATACTCATACATGACTCTCTCTATCACACACACACATACACACACACATATACATATACACACCAAACCAAAACCAAACCAAACTCACTGCCTTTGAGTTGGATCTGACTCATAGTGACCCCTCCTTGGGTTTCTGAGGCAGTATCATTATGGAAGTAGATTGCTCCGATCTTCCACAAAGTACTAAAAAGTACAATAGGTGGTCAGACTATTTAGTTCACCTCCTGAAAATGTGTTTTGGCCTCTGTGACATTTCTTATCCCTACTTCATACCCACCCTTGACAAGAAAGTACTTGCCAACATAGATCAATGAAGCCAAAGAAGAAAGTTTTATCATGTTGAAAATGACTTTAACATTGGTTTCTGTTTTATGTGACAGCACCCTGTGAGTGTAGCTGGCTTTGTAAGTCTTAGCTTTCAGGTTTAAAAGGAGGCTGGTTGTTTAATGTGAGGGACAGGATCATACCTTCCTTTGTGTCTCACAGAAGATAACAAACACGAACCTTTTTTTTTTCCCCTAGAAACCCAACATATTCTCTGGTAAACAGCCTTGTTGTGTGACCAGTATGAATAGTCCAGGAAAAATCCTATTCTGATGAGTTTGGAGGAAGACCATAAGCCTTGCAGAAGCTTGGCCTAGCCAGAATGGCCTGCCATGATAAGGACATAAGAGTGCTGTCCCCACTGGCCCCAGTGCTGGAGTCCCTCAGATCTTGGGCAAGTCAGGCAACCCTACTGAGCTTTGGTTTCCTCTCTGCAAAACTGTATATCACAATCTATACCTCATGTTGTGAGGATTAGAGAAAGGCTCTATTATATCCATAATATTGTGGGCAGTGCTCAGCACACAGTAGTTCCTCTACATATGGTAGCTAGCAGTCACTGGACTCCAAACAGGAGAAGGGGCTACATGCCATATGTGTGTCATGAGCTCAGTTCCAAGTTCTCAGACAAGTATGGCTATCTCTGGCATTCCAACAGGGTAGTGAAGGAGAAAGCCTAGCATAAGGGTGATTCCCCCCTAGGTAGGGTAGGAAACAAGCCTACTCAGCAATCTCATCTCCCTGACACTAACATACCTGCCTCAGTCCCTGAACGCTGGCGGCCTCTGGTGGTGAAAAAGGAAATACGCTTGGTTTTAAGTCCATCTTCACTTCTGTAGGGAAAATTAAAAAAAGTGAAAAATGAGGAAAGTACAAAAACATTACTATTTTTGCTGAGACTATAATGCTAAACCATTCAGAGAAAATGGAGAAAATTCAGTTCACAAGTGTAGACAGCCACTGCCTGCTAACTGCACTGCTAACACTCTAAAAGTCTTCAGAGAAGATGACCTAACATTGGCATGATCAGTTCTCATTCTTGAGCTTTTCCAACTCAGGAAGGTATGAGTGTCTTATGACTGGCAGAAAGCACTTTCTAATGGCTATCACTTTTCACTGTTCACTGGGACAGAAGTTCCACCGAGACATGGCAAAAGCACCTCCTGCAAATGACTCAAGGTGGCTGGTCTCCAGAGTTCCAAGGACAAACTGGGCTCATTCCCATCTTTTCACCTTCAAGTAGGAGACTATGGAGGCTTACTTTTAGGTATTTTATTCAACCTTGGTACATTTTTGTTAGGAACTGGCAAAAACTCCTGGGAAGAACTATAGTTTAGGCTGAAATGAGACTCTACAAGAGTCTTTAAGAATGAGAAGAGGAGGGACCCCATCCTCAGGGGCTGCATGACTTGGCCACACACATTTTAGGACTTGCCAAGGATAAAGGAAACCTCTGCTTACTTTCCAAGTTGGTTTCTGGAGAGATCCAGGGTTTTCAGTTGTCTACAGGTCCACTTATCCTGAGGTGGAAGTGCCCCCAGCTGGTTTCCCTGTAGCCTCAAGAACATCATGGCCTGAAAGAGAAAGTGAGCCAAGGATGCCATCAGGTCCAAAAATGTAAGAAAACCAAAAAGAAACATCAGCTCACTGACAAAGTATAGCCACACTTCTATAAAAGACTTACGTTTACAAAGACTCCAAAAGCATAGAATTCAGCATTTTCTTAATACTCACAGAATTGTATAAAACAAAGCAGACAAAACACTTAATCTACAGAAAATGTTAATTTTCCCTTCAAAATCAACAAGGAGCAATTGTTCTAGAAAAGAGCTCAAGTACTTCTCAGTTTTAGGGATTCGTAAGTGTAATGATCATTCAGGGGCCTCTGATGGGTACAGGGGATGACTCTGAGGATCTGGGAGACATAGTGTCGCTACCAGGGAGCAGAATGATGCTGGGTGCCCCTGCTCCCCAGCTTCTCCAGCTTCCTTGGGTGAGGGCAGATCAGGGTGATCCACCACATCTGCTCGCCCTCTACTGGCCAACACAAGCACTGCAGGGCTGCTGAGCTGGAGGCCATTGGGAGCCACCAGGAGAGCTGTGTCCACTTCTCAATTATAGGACTCACAGCTGCCACCAGGTCCTTTGGGGGAGCACCTGTGACTCGGAGCTGTGGAGACAAGTCCCTGAGGGCAATAGGTGTTGCCTACCCTTGGACTTTCACTGTGTTTTACTTTAACAAGGGTACAGGGAACATATAGTAAACCCCACCTCCCCTTTTTTTTAAAATTGTGATTTGGGTGACAGTTTGCAAATTCACTTTCCATACAGCAGCTCACATACACCTTACCTCATGACATTGACTGCAATTTCCCACAATGCAACAGCTCCCCTACCACTTCCTCTCCATAGTTACCTCTTCCCTGTGTCCTTCCCTCCCATGCACTCCTTCCCCGTGAGGTGTCTCCCTGTGCATACGCAGCCCTTTTATTCTCCCATGATTGATCTCTCCAAGGAGTGTATCTGTTGTTGTTGTTGTTAGGTGCCGTCAAGTCGTTTCCGACTCAGCAACCTCATGCACAGCAGAACGAAACACCGCCCGATCCCATGCCAGCTCCATGATCCTTGCTATACTTGAGCCCATCGTTGCAGCCACCGTGTCAATCTGTCTTGTTGAGGGCCTTTCCCTCTTTAATCGACCCTCCACCTTACAAAGCATGACATCCTTCTCCAGGGAATGGTTTCCTCTGACAACACGACCAAAGTAGGTGAGACGAAGTCTCACCATCCTCGCTTCCAGGGAGCATCTTGGCTGCACTTCTTCCAAGATAGATCTGTTCTTTTGGCAGTCCATGGTACCTTCAGCATTCTTCGCCAGCACCACAACTCAAAAGCATCAACTCTTCTTCAGTCTTCCTTATTCACTGTCCAGCTCTCACATGCATATGAAAGCGATTGGAAATA
>NW_006921606.1:3067963-3077210 GCF_000298275.1 Orycteropus afer afer
AACCAGTCCATTTCAGCTCACTAATGCCTAGGATATCAATCTTTATGTGTTCCATTTCATTTTTGAAAACTTCCAATTTTCCTAGATTCATACTTCGTACATTCCATGTTCTGATTATTAGTGGATGTTTGCAGCTGTTTCTCCTCAATTTGCATGGTGCCATGTCAGCAAATGGAGGTCTCGAAAGCTTTACCTTATCCTTATGAGTAAGGCTGATTTTACTCTGAAAATGCAGCTCTTTCCCAGTCCTACTTTGAGAGCTTTCTAAGCTAAGTGACTCATCTTCCTCTTCTGTATTGGACAACGTTTCTGGACTATTCATAAAGTTGTGCAGTAATGTATCAGACAGTGTTTCTCTGCTATTCCTAAGGTCTTCCCTAGCCAATTCTTTGAGAAGTGGATGGTCTCCTCCTTCTTCCTAGTCTGTCTCAATCTGCAAGCTGGGCTGCTACCTGTGCAACAGGTGTACCCCATTGGGTTTGAAACACCAGTGGCACAGCCTCAAGACTCACAGCAACATGTCACCACAGCAGGACAAACCGACAGACAAGTTTGTCTCTCTTAGCTGTTGGAAACCCCTCCAACCATCCTTACCTGGATCCTTGTGGCTAACTCCTCGATCTCTTCCAGTCCCCTCTGCCTTTTCTGTCTTCTCCCTGCTTCCCACCTCCCTGCTTGTGGTGGGTGGCCTGGGTTCCCTCTCCTCACCTGGCTCCCTGCGGTTGACTCCTCGATCTGTTCCTATCCCCTTAGCCTTTTCTGTCCTCTCCCTGCTTTCCGCTTTGCTGCCTGTTCTTAGGTCCCTGGAATCCGAATGAGAATGCTATCACTTTAAAATCCAAAATGGTTGCCACTTGTAAACATTAAAAATGGCTGTGCCCTCCATCACTTTAAATATCCAAAATGGCCACCTCTTGTAAACATTCAAAATGGCTGTGCCGTCACTTTAAATATCCAAAATGGTCACCGCTTGTAAACATTCAAAATGGCTGCGCCCTTAGTCACTTTAAATATCCAAAATGGCCACTGCTTGTAAACATTCAAAATGGATGCATGGGAGTGTATCTAGCTAATGTAAATGTTCAGCTCATATACTGTCTTTTGTTTGGCTGGAAACCACAGAAGTGGGTTCAGTTCCAGACCTGAAGGGCAGCTAGGGGCCCATAGTTTCAGGGGTTCCATCAGGCTCTATCAGACCAGCAAATCTGTTTTTTTTTTTTTTTTTAATGATTTTGAGTTTTGTTCCACATTGTTATCCCACTCTATCCAGGATCTCCTACATAGATTCCCCTTTGAGTGGTTGACAGTAGTAGCCAGGCACCATCTAATTCTTCTGGTCTCATAGTCACATAGGCTGAGGATTGCACAGTGTACCAGTCCCTTGGACTAATTGTTCCCATGTGTCTTTGGTTTTCTTCATTCTTCTTTGCTCTGGACAAGGAGAGACCCATTGCTAGACCCATCATTGTATCTAGAGGCTGCTTGCAAGCTTTTAAGATCCCAGTCGCTACTTGCCAAAGTAGGATGTGGAACAATGCTTTTGTGTAGTATGTTATGCCAATTGAGCTTGATGTCCCCTATGACTATGTCCTGAGCCCACAGGTCCAACTATTCGTTCCCTCTGTAGTAACCCTTTCTTGATAATTGGGCATCATGATGACAAATGAGCTGGCCTCAGGAGGGCTAACAGGCTGTGTGTTGCCCACATTAACTCCATGTGGTCTCTGCCTCTTCCTTGGTTGACAGCCACCCCTCACCATGAGAATCAGCCCCTGAATACCTGTGGTGGTACCTTCAACTAGTACATCACTGCATTATTATGGAGGTCCTCCCATGTGTCATGTGTCCTGGTGGTATAGTGCCTAAGGCATTTGACTGTTAACCAGAAGGCTGGTGATTCAAACCCACCAGCCACTCCTTGTAAGGAAGATTAAGCAATCTATTTCTGTAGAGATACTGCCTCTGAAACTCGTATGAGTTGAATCAACTTGATGACAGAGTTTTTTTTGTGTGTGTGTGTGTGCCATGTGCTAGACCCTTCTCTCTGGCCCTGTCTGGAGGAAGAGACCACCAGCCCACACCTAATGCCGACAGAATAGAGCAGTGAGGCCTAGGGTGAGGGTCTTCTCCTCCTGCTTTACTGTTTCTGTGCTGCAGAATATCACGCACCTGAATACTATGTCTGCCAGAGGGAGAACAGACTCAGGACTCAAGGACAGGGCTCAGAGGGTGAATATAATTTATGTCCTTTTCCTGTGGGGTTGGGATTGCTGCTCCCCACTGAGATGGGGATCGTAGAAGTGGAAGAATTTGAATTCCTGGGGGTCAGAAGCCTCTTGGGAACAAAGGTCTGGTGATCTTTTTCTGACAAATCAGCCATTAAAAACCCTATGGAGCACAGTTCTACTCTGACACACATGGATGGTGTCACCATGAGTTGGAATTGACTCAATGGCAAAGGATTTCAAAGGAATCAATCTCTTTGGAAGTAAACTCAGGAAAATACCTTTTTCAGGAACCTGTGAGTCCACCCCCACTCAGACGGCTTTATCGCTTCTGTCGTTTGCAGGCTGGTTCTGGTTCCCCAACTCGAATGGGAACCCCTTAAAGCAGGACATGGGTGATATCCACCATCAGGAGCCCAAGGCCAGCCCAGAGCAGGGGACTGAAAGGTGTTTGCTAGAGGGACCAGGGCAGCCACCAGCAGTGCCCTGTGGTAGACACACGGGGCACTGCCCAGGCAGAGTGCAAGGCTCCATATGCACAGACCTCAGCCTGCACCCCCTGGTCAGTCCATGTGCACCCTACCAAGGCCAGTGCTGCTTCCATGCTCAGTGTTTCCTCAAAGACAGCAAGACCCCTTCAACAGGCATGTTCTCAGGGGGAGGGGCCATTGAGGCACAGTTACCTGGACAACATGGGCAGATACCCTGTAAGAGGAGCACATGTGGGGAGGCCATGTCACTATCAGCCTGCAGGGCACTCCTGAGGAGGGGACAGGTACACTGAGGGCCAACACTAAAGAGCTCCCTTGGCCTCATGCACTGGGAGGCCAGCTTCACTGGTCCCACTCAAGAACCAAGAAGGGACCCAGTAGGAGAGGGCATGATAGAGGGGCTGCTTGGCTGGGCCTATACTTTTCAATATTACAGAAAGGCCTGGGGATAAAATTCCATAACCCCACTGCCTCAACATAGTTGTTTTCATTCTGCACATTTATTTCTGATCTCTGCTCACAACCATGTATATTTCTGACAGTTGAAATCATTGCATGGGTGTCCATTTTTAATATGCCTTTTTATTTTACATCGTATTACATGTCTCAGAAGCACAATAATAATTGTTCAGTTTAGCATGGAGTGACTTACTCACAGATGCTAAAAATCAGAAGTAAAGTGCTAGTAGACTTACATCAAGCTGGAAAAGTCCCAGGGGAACTTCTTTTAGCGCATTTTCTGAAAAATCCACATCCTTCAGATGATTTTTCCAAAAAACAGCCATTTTGTCTGGAAGAGACTCCAGGGCATTTTTGGACACTTTACAACATTTCTAGGAGGTAGGAAGAGAAAGAGAATGAGATGTTTTACATGTGGTGGTATCTATAAAGCTGTTTCCAAATTTGACGTAAAAAATAAAAGTACCAGAAAAAGATTCTGTAACAAGTATCATTTAACATTAATAAAGAGGCTCTGGGTGGTGCGAATGGGTTAACAAGCTTGGCTACTAACTGGAAGGCTGGAAGTTCGAGTCCACCCAGAGGTGCCTCAGAAGAAAGGTTTATTGATCTACTCCTGGAAGATCACAGTCATTGTGAATCCTATGGAGCACAGTTCTATTCTGACACATAAGGAGTCGTCATGAGTTGGGATTGACTCCATGGCAACTGGTTTGGCCTCTTTTATTTGACTCTAGAACTCATGTGGTGCAGAGCCTAAGGCAATTGACTACTAACCAGAAGGTTGGCAGTTCGAACCCACAAGCTACTCCACAGAAGGAAGACAGGGCAATCTACTTCCATAAAGATTTACTGCTTTGGAAACCCAGTGGGGGTTGCTATGAGTCGGAATTGACTCGATGGCAGTGACTTTGGTTTTAAGTGGAACTCGCATTGTTCCATTCTCCCATCCCTGGGGATGGAGTTTCCTGAGGGGAAACAAGGGCAGCCCATAGTCCTGTTCCTTCATTTCAGAACATTTGGCCCATTATCCTTGGAAATAATGAAACCATTTAGGGCCATGCTACAGAATGGAGCCAGTTTTCTGCACACATGGTCAAACTAGAAATATTAATGCTAGTGATGGAGAACTTCCTGGTTCAAAATCAATAGCAATAAAACCCAAATATTCCTGATGCTGCCTCATCTTTTTTTTTTTTAAATATGGAACATTTCACAAATTTACATGTCATCCTTGTGCTAATCTCTGTATTGTTCCAATTTTTATGTGTGCTGCCGAAGCAAGCACTGCCCCATTTTAACAAATAAAATTCCCAAGAAACAACAACCAAAGAGACCCATATTTAATTGGCAGTGCTGTGAATGGAGATTTTTGTTCCATTCCTTATTCTTATTTCATAGCTGTCCTAAAAGCATGGAACCTGCTTTTTCTGGATAGAACTCATGCTTTGCCAGTGATGCAATCTGTAACTGCAGAAAGTTCTATGGGTGCTCCGTTTGTGACATCAGCTTTTGGCTGAGTTAACTGCCTGGGATACTAGCTTTGCTAGATGCTGAGGGATGGTTTGCTTGTCTACATCATGACAACAGTCCTGCTACTTCTCAGGGCTGCTGTGATGGTTCATTTCATTTCACTTGGCTAGAATATGGTGCCTAGTTGTTTGGTCAAAGACTAGTCTAGATGCTGTTATGAAGTAGTTGCACATGATTAGATCAGTTGGCCTTAAGTAAAGATTGCTGTTCTGGTTACCTAGTGCCTCTCTGACAAGAAATATACCACAAATGGGATGGCCTTAACAGTTTATTCTTACAATTTGGAGGCCTTAAGTCCAAGTTCAAAGTGCCAGGCTCTAGGGGCTGGGTAAAAGCCCCTCAACCTTGGGGTTCAGCTCTGCCTCCTCCTTCCGGCCCACTGAAGCTAGAGGCATTTCTTTACTCAGACAGCTGCTGGTTGCTGAGGCTGAGAAGCTCCAAGGTTGACAAGTAAAAAGGCACAGTCCCTATGTTACCAAACCACACGGCAGGCCATTAACTTAAGTCCATTGTAAGTCCCAAGGTCGGCAGAGCATAGCAGGCTGCTGAGCAATGACATGGCTACATTCAGGGTCCAAGCATGCCATAGGGTAGAGACTATTTCCAAAGCTGTTTCTTATATACATATGGGAAGCAGACCACATACCAAAGCAGCTACTCAGCTGCTTGTGGTAGATCCCACCATGGAGTTGATTGCAAATCTCATCATGGGGCATAACTACCACCAGCTGCCCAGCCACTCAACCAGGCCCAACCAAATTGACATAAAAACATAACCACCACAGTTACTATCTATAATGTAGTGGGCCTTAATCAATCAGTGGAAGGCCCTAAGAGCAAAAAAAAAGAAGTTTCTTAGGGTGTGTTCTGCCTCCAGACTATAAATTAGACATTTTGCCAGAAAACATGCTCTTCACTCTTCCCATCACCTGCCTTACAGATTTTGAGATGCAAGTCTGCAGGAATGTCCAGCTGGTCACCTGACCTATGGATTTTGGACTTGCCTGACCCCTACAAATGCATGAGCCAATCCCTTAAAATGAATCTCTTTCTCTCTCTCTCTCTCTATATATATATTTACTAGTTCAGTTCCTCTAGAAAACTCTGACTAAAACAGCTGCTGAGAGGGTGAAGTGAGACAATCCACACAAAAGTTCTCTGTGAGGTAACATGACATGCAGAAGGGATGGTGGTTCTCATTATTTTCAGAATGATACTAACCAAAGGGCAGGCCCAAGGATCTGGAAACGCTTTCAGGTTGTTTCTGGAGACATTCAGATAAGTGAGTGACTTGAAAGAATGAAGGAAAAGTGCAGGGAGCTCTGTCAATTTATTGTCAGCTATATCAAGTTCCTGTAGTTTCCGCAAACCAATCCAGTTAGTGGCTAGGGGAGAAGAAAGAATAAAATGGTGAGAATATTCCTATTAAGAGAAAACGACAAATTAACCCAGGCTACTGGTGATAAAACATACCATTTTCTTCCTCAAATAGTTTTTCTAAATAATTTTTTGAAGCTGTCAGTTTCTGAAGCTTGGATAGGTGCAAAAATCCTGGTGGGAGGTGGGAAAACTTGTTGCCGGAAATGTCAACTTCCAGGAGCCTGTGGTTGGGGAAGACAGAATTCAGGTCATCAGAAGAAAGAAGCAAAGCACAACTTTCAGATCTTTTTCTGTAAACAAGGAACCCTCCTTTTTCTTTTCCTCCCTAAAACCCACAGCCATTAAGTCGATTCCAACACACAGCAACCCTACAGGACAGAGTAAAACCACCCTGTAGGGTTTCCAAGGCAGTAAATCTTAATGGAAGAAGACTGACTCATCTTTCTCCCATGGAGTAGCTGGTAGGTTTGAACCACCAACTCTTAGTTAGCAGTCGAATTCTCTAGCCTCTGCACCACCAGAGCTCCTTTGTCCTCCCTACACAAGGCTAAATAGTGTGTAATGAAAATGCAGCCTGTAATTTTTATTCATTTGGTTAACTGTTACCATGTGCTGCACATATCATGAAAATTAAAATCAGGAAGATTGATGAAGCAACAGACAGCATCTTTTTGGTGGGCTGTAGTCTCGCTGACCACTGGGGATTAATAATTTTCTTATGTGTGTGATGGAATCCCTTGATGATGCAAATGGTTAACATGCTAAGCTGCTAACTGAAATGTTAGGGGTTCAAATCCACCCAGAGGTACCTCAGAAGAAAGGTCTGGGGATCTCCTTCTGAAAAGTCTGCCATTGAGAACCCTGTGGAGTTGGAATTGACTTGAAAGCAGTGTGCATGTGATAGTAAAATCAGTGGGTGTCTTCAAGGCTGTTGTTGTTAACCTTTCAGAACCTGGGAGCTTATCTATCCAGCCCAGGTTAAGGACCCTTGCTTGGAAGGTGACTTCTCTTTAAGTTTTTGGTGTGCATACCTCTTTCTCACTCTTGTTTCTGGGTCCATGAGTTACTGTTGACACCAAGCTGTTTGCAATACTCCTCTCTCTTTCTTCACTTAGAAATTTAACTTTTGAAATCAGTTCAAATCCTTTAATGGAATGAGGCTTTGCATGCAGGTATCATGCATAAATCTGTGAGGGTAACATCCCTCTCCCTCCTGTGCAATCTCTAGCCTCTTTCGAGGTCTCTTCTGCAGGTCTACTGGGAAAGGGGACAAGAGACACCCACACTGTACACTTCTAGAATCTGGTAGGGCTATTGCTTTCTCTGAGCCTTCCCATTCTTTCCCTTTCCTAGGAGGTGGGCTATAAGCTGGAGCTCCCACCAGCCTGGGCAACTTCTAGCCTCCCTCCTTTGACTCCTGCATTCATACTGAGACGAGCATCTCAGGCAAAGCACATTCCACTCAGCTGTGAGTGAGCAATGCAACCCAGGCCAGACAAACATCTCCCCAGACCTCTTTGTGATCATTTGAAAAGGCAGCAGGAAGTTGGTTCCTAAGAGCTTTCACATAGGCAGGCAGAACTTCCTTCCCTAATTATAGACAGGACATTTGTTTCCCAAACCACAAAATACCATCAGGGAGCACAGGCTAGAGGACAATATCACACTGGGGTGCAGATGGCTGATCATACTCTACACACCTCGAGCAGATGATCTCATCCGATGACTGCACACTGGGCAGCTCCCCTAGGTGGTTGTTGGCCAGGTTCAGCTTCCGGAGGTTGATGAGCCCCCAGGGGATCACTGAGGGGAGGGTAGCCAGGCAGTTGACAGAAAGGTCCAGCTCTGTGATCTGGCAGGAGATGTCTATCAGCCAGTCCAGGTCCACCCAGGGCAACTTGAGATGGGACCATTTCACACGAAGGGCCTGGGAGTTGTAAGTAAGGGAAAAGCACACACTGACATAAGCCCAGGGCCAAGGTAGGTTTGGAATGAGGCAATGACTTATTCTAATGTCAGTCCATCTGCTCATCCCAGCTGGAGTCCAAAGATGTCAGGTGCCATGTCTGTTGTCTGTTCTACATCTGCCACAGCAACTGACACAATCCATCACAATCCACAGGCTCATCCACACCTGTATCCAGGTCATCTCTACAGGGCTCCAGCACCTCACTCTCTAGACTGCAGAGGGAGCATGGAGGCCTAGTATCGCCCCTGATAGAGGAGGTCACCCTCATTTCAGCACTTATCACCAATACAGAGGAGGCTGATGAAGGCTGCAGAATTCTAGGAATGTGCCCAGCCTCACTTCACTGGAAGGGAAGCTGGAGGACCCAGCCTGGGCCTTCTGACTTCTGTTCAGGGCTTCTTCTCAGTGAGGAGTGTAGCTGCCACTCATCCTGTATCAGGCCACACAGGGGTGCTGAGTGGACAGACTGTGGGAGCCACAACAGCCAGCAATCAGCTGGTGTTAAGTGGCAAAAAGGATCTGGTTAAATGCAACCCAACAGGACATTTTTCTTGGTTCTTGATTATCAAAGGAATTTTGACTCAATTAGGTTTCTGAGGGAGGAAATCTGCTTTTCAGTCTGTTTCTCTAAAGCAACTGGAAATCCATGTAGGGCAATTAGCGAAGCATAAATGTAAACAAAAGTTAGTGCTTCGCAAATGGGAAAATGTAACAACCCAGCAGAGACTGGAAAAAACCCCAATAGCCAGCCAAAATAAAACAAAAAAACCCTCCAAACTCACTGCCATTGAGTCGATTCCAACTCATAGCAACCCTCTTTGGGTTTCTAAGGTGGTAAATCTTCACAGAAGTAGAGTGCCCAGTCTTCCTTCTGTGGAGTGGCTGTTGGGTTTGAACCGACAACCTTCTGGTTAGCAGTCAAATGCCTTAGGATAGTTTTGCCCTCGAAGTTGGCAGCAGTGGCTGAACTTCCTGATCTGGCCAGTAGGTGGGGGTGTGTGTCTTGTCTTCATCTCCTTATCCAAGCCACCGCCACCGCCACCTTAGGAAAGGCTCGACACTCTCTATTTCTGCCTCCATAGGCCTTCTGGTCTGGATGAAGTGGGACAGGCAACAGTGTACTAGATTTGGAGTCATATGTTTAGAGTTTTAGTCTCAGATAGTTTTTGTAAACAACACTGTTGCTCTGG
>NW_006921606.1:3077310-3078819 GCF_000298275.1 Orycteropus afer afer
AGTGCCTCAATCATCCTCACTTTCAGCAAGCAAAGTTGTATCATCTGTGTATCTCAGGTTGTTAATGATTCTTCCTCCAATCCTGATGCCAGCTTCTTGGATTATTTGCTCAGGATATAGATTGAATAAGTATGAGGAAAGGATACAACCCTGACGCACTCCCTTCCTGATTTAAACCATGCAGTGTCTCCTTGTTCCATTTGAATGACAGCCTCCTGGTCAAGGTACAGGTTCCTTATGAGTACAATCAAGTGTTCGGGAATTCCCATTCTTTTCAATGTTATCCATAACTTGTCATGATTCACACAATCAAATGCCTTTGTCATAAAGCACAAGTAAACATCTTTCTGATATTCTTTGCCTTGAGCCAAGATCCATCTGACAGTAGCTATGATATCCCTTGTTCCACATCCTCTTCTGAATCCAGCTTGCACCTCTGGAAGTTCTCTGTCAATATACTGCTGCAACCATTTTTGAATTATTTTCAGTAAGATCTTACTTGCGTGCAATATTAATGATATTGTTCAATAATTTCCACATTGCATGGAATCGCCTTTCTTTGGAATGGGTACAAATATGGATCTCTTTCAGTCAGTTGGCCAGGTAGCTGTCTCCCAAATCTCTTGGCATAACTGAGTGAGTGCCTCCACAGTGTGGCATCATTTGTTTAACTATCTCAATGGATATTCCATCAATTCCTGGAGCCTTATTCCTTGCCAGTTCCTTCATTTCAGGTTTGACTTCCTCCTTCAGTACTATTGGTTCTAGATCATATGCTACCTCCTGAAATGGACAAGGATCAACCAGTTCTTTTTGGTACAGTGACTCTGTGTATTCCTTCCATCTTCTTTTGATGTTCCCTGCATCATTCAATGTTTTGCCCTTAGAATGTTTCAATATTGCAACTCGAGGCTTAAATTTTTTCTTCAATTCTTTCAGCCTGAGAAATGCTGAGCGTGTTCTTCACTTTTGGTTTTCTAACTTTGTCTTCTCGAGCTGCTCTTTGAAATCTTCGGTTCAATTCTTTTATCTTGTCATTTCTTCCATTTGCTTAGGTACTCTCCACTCAAGGACAAGTTTCAGAGTCTCTTCTGTCATCCATTTTGGTATTCTCTTCTTTTGTTTTCTTTTTAGTGACCTCTTGCTTTCTTCATGGATGATGCTTTTGATGTCATCCCACAATTCATCTGGTTTCCAGTCATTGGTATTCAATGCAGCAAATCTATTCTTTAGATGGTCTCTAAATTCAAGAGGGATATATTCTAGATCATATTTTGGCTCTTGTGGACTTGTTTTAATTGTCTTTAACTTCAAGTTGAACTTGCATATGAGCAGTTGATGGTCTGTGCCACAATCAGCTCCTGGCCTGGTTTTGGCTGAAGATATTGAGCTTTTCCATCGCCTCTTCCCACAGATATAGTCAATCTGATTCCTGTGTGTTCCATCTGGTGAAGTCCACGTGTACAGCCACCATTTGTGTTGTTGAAAAAAGGTGTTTGCAATGAACAA
>NW_006921606.1:3080244-3084159 GCF_000298275.1 Orycteropus afer afer
TTTTGAAATTTTTCAAAACTGCAGAAAGTTGAACCGGTGCACAATGAGTATCCACATACACTGAGATCCATCACCTGTTACTATGCTACCACATTTACTTTCTCTACTTCTCTATATGCATAGCATAAAAACACATAGCATTTTTCATTTTTTGCTGAATCATGTGAAAATAAATTATAGACATTATGACACTTCACTCCTAAATACTTCAGCATGTATCTTTGAAGAACAAGAATATTTTCTCACATAAAAATTATATAATTATCATTTTCAGGAAATGTAACAGGGATACAATACTGTCAAACTCACAATCCATGTTCAAATATTCCCAGTCACCATCAAAGTGTCTTTTTATCACTAGTTTGTGCAGGATCCAGACAAGAATCACACACTGCATTCAGTGTCATGTCTCTTCCCTTTTCTTTAATCTAAAAGAGGCCTCGTGCCTTTTTATGTCTTTTCTGACATCATCATTTTTAAAGTCAGTCCATTTATCTTTTATTATTATTATTACTGTGATTTGGGTGAAAGTTTACAGAGGAAATTGATTTTCCATTCAGCAGTTCCTACACATTTTGTTTAATGACATTGACTGCAATTCCCCACGAGATAATAGGTCTCTTACCACTTCCTCCCTGTAGTTACCTCTTCCCAGAGTCATTCTTTGCTATGTATTCCTGTCCCCTGAACTATCTCCCTCTGCAAACACTGCCCTTCTGTTCTCCCATGATTGATTGCTCTAAGGAGTGTATCTAACTGATGTAAATGTTCACCCTATATGCCTGTCTGTTGTTTGGCTGGAAGCCACAGTAAGTGAGTTTAGTTCCAAACCTGAAGGGTAACTAGGTGCCAGAGTCTCAGGGGTCTCACTGGGTTCTATCAGACCAGTAAACCTGTTTTTTTTGTTGTTGTTGTTGTTGTGATTTTGAGTTTTGCTCCATATTGTTTTCCCACTCTATCCATGATCTCCTGAGCTGATCCCTTTCCAAGTGGTTGACAGTGGTAGCTGGGCACCATCTAGTTCTTCTGGTCTCATGGTCATGTAGGCTGAGGTTCTCATGTTCCACTAGTCCCTTGGACTAATTGCTTCCATGCGTCTTTGGTTTTCTTCATTTTTCTTTGCTCTGGATGAGGAGAGACCCATTGTTGCATCTAGATGGCTGCTTGCAAGTTTTTAAGACCCCAGACACTGCTCACCAAAGTAGGACGTAGAACAATGTTTTTATGTGGTATGTTATGCCAATTGAGCTTGATGTCCCCTGTGACCATGGTCCCGAGCCCACAGGTCAGTCCATTTATCTTATAGAATAAGCTACAATCTGAATTTACTCCATTGTTTTCTAAAGTTTAGATTCAAGTTAAGCACTTTTGGCAAAAGTCCCACAAAGACAATGTTGTGTCCTTCCTATTGTATCTGACCAGGAGGCATCTGATGTCAGGTTATCTGTTAATGGTGATGCCAAGTTCGACCACTTGGTAAAGATGGTGCCTGTCAGAACTCTCCTTTGTAAAAGAACATTTTACAGTTTGTCATTAGTAAGCACTCTGTGAGTGCTATTCTAAGATCATGGGACAATCTCATTTTCCAACATTGTTTCATCATCCATAGCTACTCTTGGCCTGAATCAATTTGTCCATAAGTGGTAAGTTTTCCAAAACTATCATCCCTTCTACATCTATTACCTGGAATTCTTCTCTATGGAAAAGCTTCCTCTTTCTCTTTTTAAGTATCACAGTAGGATGCATGTTGTTGTTGTTAGGTGCTGTTGAGTCAGATCCAACTCATAGTGACCCTATGTACAACAGAATGAAACACTACCTGGTCCGCTGCCAGCCTCACAATCCTTGCTATACCTGAGCCCATCATTGCAGCTACTGTGTCAATCCATCTTGTTGAAGGCCTTCCCCTTCTTCACTGACCCTCCACTTTACCAAGCACAATATCCTTCTCCAAGGAATGGTACTTTCTGACCACATGACCAAAGTAGATGAGATGAAGCCTGGCCAAGATTTATTCATTCTTTTGGCAGTCCACAGTACTTTTAGTATTCTTCACCAATACTCAAAAGCATCAACTCTTCTTCAGTCTTCCTTGATCATTGTCCAGCTCTCACATGCATATGAGCCGATTGAAAATACCATAGCTTGGGTTAGGTGCATCTTAGTCTTCAAGGAGACATCTCTGCTCTTCGGCACTTCAAAGAGGTCTTTTGCAGCATATTTGCCTGGTGCAATACATTGTCAGATGTCTTGACTGCTGGTTCCATGGTGTTGATTGTGGAACCAAGTAATATGAAATCTTTAACAACTTCAATCTTTTCTCCATTTATTGTGATGGTGCTTATTGGTCCACTTGTGAGGATTTCCATTTTTTTTTTTTTTTACGTTGAGATGTAATCCATACTGCATGCAGACTGAAGTCTTTAATCTTCATCAGTAAGGGCTTCAAGTCATCCTTACTTTCAGCAAGTAAAGTTGTGTTGTCTGCATATTGCAGGTTGCTAACGAGTCTTCCTCCAATCAATTCCACACTCTTCTTCATATAGTCCAGCTTCTTGGATTATTTTGTTTAGCATGCAGATTGAAAAAGTATGGTGAAAGAATACAACCCTGACACACTCTCTTCCTTATTTTAAACCATGTAGTATCCCCTTGTTCTGTATGGACAACAACCTCCCGGTCTATGTACAGGTTCCTGATGAGCATACTCAAGTGTTCTGGAATTCCCATTCTTCTCAATATTATCCATAATTTGTTATGATCCACAAAATAGAAAGCTTTTGCATAGTCAATAAAACACAAATAAACATCTTTTTGGTATTCTTTGCTTTCAGCCAAGATCCATCTGACATCAGCAATGATATCCCTCTTTCCACGTCCTCTTCTGAATCCAGCTTGCAGTTCTGGAAGTCATCTGTCAATATACTGCTGCAACTGTTTTTGAATTATCTTCAGCAAGATTTTACTTGTGTGTGATATTAATGATATTGTTCAATAATTTCCACATTCTGGGGGATCACCTTTCTTTGGAATGGGTACAAATATGGATCTTTTCCATTCAGTTGGCCAGCCAGTTGGCCAGTTTTCCAGTCAGTTGGCTGTCTTCCAAATTTCTTGGCATACACAGCATGGCATCCATTTGTTGAAACATCTCAATGGGTATTCCATCAATTTCTGGAGGCTTGTTCTTCGCCAATTCCTTCAGTGCAGCTTCAACTTCTTCCTTCAATACCATTGGTTCTTGATCATATGCCACCTCCTGAAATGGATGAATATTGACCAATTCTTTTTGATACAATGACTCTGTGTATTCCTTCCATCTTCTTTTGATGTTTCCTGCATCAGTCAATATTTTCCCCATAGAATTTTTCAATATTGCAAACTTGAGGCTTGAATTTTCTTTTCAGTTCTTTCAGCTTGAGAAATGTCGACTGTGTTCTTCCCTTTTGGTTTTCTAACTCCAGATCTTGGCACATTTCATTATAATAATTGATTTTGTCTTCTCAAGCTGCTATTTGAAACCTTCTGTTCAGCTTTTTTATCTTGTCATTTCTTCCATTTGCTATAGCAACTCTGCATTCAAGGGCAAGTTTCAGAGTCTCTTCTATCTGTTCTGGTCTTTTCTTCCTTTCTCATCTTTTTTTTTTTTTAAAATGCATTTTATTGAAATATAGTTTATGTACAGTGAAATACACAAAACTAAAGTGGCATGGGTCAATGCATTTTTTTTTTTTTGTAGTGTTCGCTCCCCACCCCTCCCACCCCTGGCAACCAACAAAGAAAGTTTCCCTCCATATATAACCTTTCCTTGACCCTCCACAACAGCAAACTAATACTATATTTGTCCTTCTGTGATTGACTTATTTCACTCAGCATAATGTCCTCCAAGTTCATCCATGTTATGTGGTGTTTTGC
>NW_006921606.1:3085219-3097527 GCF_000298275.1 Orycteropus afer afer
TGTAAGGTTGGTCTGGTTTTAACAAATTCCCTTAATTTCTGCTTATCTGGAAATGTCCTAATTTCACCATCATATTTGAGGGACAATTTTGCTGGGTACATAATTCTTGGGTGGAAATTTTTCTCTTTCAGTGTTTTATATATACCATTCCATTGTCTTCTTGCCTTCATGGTTTCTGCCAAGAAATTTGAGCTTAGTCTTATTGCTTGGCCCTTGTAGGTAACTTTTGGTTTTTCCTGTGCTGCTTTCAGGATTCTTTCTTTGTTTCTGGTTTTGGTGAATTTGATGATGATATGTCTGGGTGATTTTCTTTTGGGGTCTATCCTGTTTGGGGTTCATTGGACTTCTTGAATGGATATATTCTCATCTTTCACCATACCAGGAAAATTCTCTTCCAACAAATCTTCAACCATTTTTTCTGTGGTTTTATTTGTCTCTTTCTGATCTGGAATTCTAATTACACGTGTTGTTGTTGTTATGTGCTGTTGAGTTGGACCCAACTCATGGTGACCCTTCCTTGTGTTTCCGAGGCGGTATCACTACAGAAGTAGATTGCCCAACCTTCCTTCCAAGGAGTGGCTGGTGGGTTTGAACTGCCAGCCTTCTAGTTAGCAGTCAAGTGCTTTAGGCACCATGCTACCATTATTCCTTTTGATGGTATCCCACTTGAACCTTAGGCTTTCTTCATTTTGTTTTGATCTTTTTTCTGATTGATTGCTTTCTGAAGCAGTATTGAGATATTTGCCTTCAATCTCACTAATTCTGTCTTCCATTGATTAAATTCCACTCCTTTGCCCATTTAATGTCTTACCTATTTCTGAAAATTTAGTATTAATCTTCTGGATTTCTATCTGTAGATTTTGTATCATTTCTAATTTTTCATTTATTTTGTCATTTTGTTCTTGTATTATCTTTTGAAATTGTTCTAGGGTTTTCTCTCTGTTTTCCTCAATTTTGTCAGTGTTTTCCTTGATCTGTCTCTCAATAGTTGAAGATAGCTAAACATAATTCCTTTGAATTCCTTATTAGGGAGTTCCAATGCTGCATCTTCCTCAGGGATGTATTTTGGTTCTGTATCCTGGTCACTTGTTTCTCATGCTTTGTCTTGCTTCTTTGTGTGCACTGTGATGCTCTGTTGTCTCTGAGGCATTATAACATTTTAATGTTTATATTTAATTGGTGATTGTATGTTTAAGTGACTTGCTCATGATTTTTGTTTCCTTTGGATTTTATCTTAGTAAGCAGGGTACTGTGATCCTCTATTTGCTGGTTGGCAGCACTTATACACTCACCACCTGTCTCCTTTCCCATTGTCAGCCTCGCATATGTCCCTGCTGTCTTTGCGAAACAGAGCTTATTCTGAGGTCCCTGGAATCTGAATGAGAATGTTGTCACTTTAAAATCCAAAATGGCTGCCACTTGTAAACAACAAAATGGCTTCACCCTCTGGACAGTGGAAAGTCTATAGCTCAGTTTGTCTCCCTCCCTGCTGTTTCCCTTCCTAGTCAAAGGCCACCAGTGCAGTCATCCCTGCAGCCCTTGGCAACCAGGGCTGATCTTTAGGTCAATTCTCAGGTCCCAACACCACTTGGAAATATTCAGGCTGTTGGTCCCATCAGAGTAGCTGACAGTCGGCTTCTCTGACCATCTCTGTATTCACTGTTTTTGTTCAGGTTTTTCCATTAGTTGATGCCTAATCCTCTTCTGTATACTTCCTTTCAAAGTTCAGGGCTCCAGGATTATCTTCTGTATCTCTGTCAATTGCTTTCTCTGTTCTTTGTTGAAGAGGGTCCTTGTAGGTTGTCTGCCTATTCCTCCATCTTGCCGCTGGTCTTTTTAATGACCTTTTGCTTTCTTCATGGATGATGTTCTTGATGTCATCCCACAATTCCTCTGATTTTTGGTCATTGGTGTTCAGTGCATCAAATCTATTCTTTAGATGGTCTTTAAATTCAGGAGGGATATAAGCAAGGTCATATTATGATTCTTGTAGACTTGTTTTAATTTTCTTCAGCTTCACCTTGAACTTGCATACGAACAACTGTTGGCCTGTTCCACAGTCAGCTCCTGGCCTTGTTTTGGCTGAAGATATTGAGCTTCTCCATCACCTCTTGTCACAGATGTAGTTGCTCTAATTTCTGTGCACTCCATCAGGTGAAGTCCATATGTTTAGCCATTGTTTGTGTTGTTGAAAAAAGTATTTGCAATGAATAAGCATTTGGTCCTGGCAAAATTCTATCACATGATTGACAGCATTATTGCTATCAACAAGGCCATATTTTCCAAATACCAGCAATTCTTCTTTGCTTCCAACTTCTGCTTTCCAATCACCAGTGATAATCAACACATCTTAATGGCATGTTCGGTCAATTTCAGATGGCAGAAGTTGACAAAAATCTTCAATTTCCTCATCTTTGGCTTTGGTGGTTGGTGTGTACATTTGAATAATAGTAGTATTAACTGGTCTTCCTAGTAGGTGTATGGGCATTATCCTATCACTGACAGCCTTGTACTTCAGGAGAGATCTTGAAACATTCTTTCTGACAATGAATGCCACACCATTCTTTTTCAGTTTGTCATTCCAGGCATAGTAGATCATACAGTTGTCTAATTCAAAATGGCCAAAGCCAGTCCATTTAGAGGCCAAAGCTCACTAATGCCTAGGATATCGATCTTTATGTGTTCCATTTCATTATGGACAACTTCCAATTTTCCTAGATCCATACTTCATACATTCCATGTTCTGATTATTAATGGTTGTTTGCAGTTTTTCTTCCCATTTTGAGTTGTGTCACATCAGCAAATGGAGGTCCTGAAAGGTTTAGTTCATCCACATCATTAAGGTTGGCTCTGCTCTGAAGAGGCAGCTCTTCCCCAGTTGTGTTTTGAGTGCCTTCTGGCCTGAGGGGCTCATGTTCTGGCACTATATCAGATAATGTTTCAGGGCTATTCATAATATTTTCCATTAGTATATCAGACAGCATTTCACTGCTATTCATAAGGTTTTCACTGGCCAATTCTTTGAGAAGTGGATGGCACCTCCCTTCTTCCAAGTCTGTCTTAGTCTGGAAGTTCTGCTGAAACCTGTCCACCATGGGTAACCCTATTGATATTTGAAATATTGGTGGCATAGCCTCCAGCATCACAGCAACACACAAGCCACCACAGTACAACAAACTGACAGATGAATGGTGACAACAGATGCATAGATTCTTTATTTATTCAAGGTATTATAATTCATCATTATAATTATTCATTTTGATACTCAACTTGGCCCCAGCTTGGCCAGTGGGAGCTCCATCAAGCTGGCTCCTGTGTTCCTTGGATGTATCTCTATCAGTTTCTGGACACTTCCTTACTTTTTAGTAAAACAAAACGGTCCACTTTCCTTTTGTGCTTTCCAAGTTTCAGCCCTGGAATTAGCCCTGATTCCCTTTAGTGGAAAATGGTATTTTGAATCCAATATCTGGGTAGTAGGTGTGCTCATTGCTATGGGCTGCCATTGTACTAGGCCCACTCATCAGGCTCAGGTACATATTTACAAAAAATGCATCTGATACCTCCAATATAAACCCAGCCACAGAGGGTTTCCTTACCTTTCCATAATTCATAATTGCATCATCCTTCACCTTGTTATTGTTGTTTTTAATCTATTAAGTAAGTGGTTTGGACCAGATGATGTATGGTCACTCTAGTCCCAAGATTCTTTCTGGCTTATAGTCCAGTAAAGGACAGTGGTCTTCCCTGAGGCCAAGGGGAAGATGCCCTTGGGAAGCCTTGGGGGAAGAATAATAGAGTCAATTCAAGAACAGATGGGAGGAATGTTGCCATGTGGATCTTTTCAACAAGTCCAATAAAGCCCTCCTTAGGGCTTGGCTGCCTTTTCTTCCTAGGCTTTCTGAGACTCAGCCAGATCCCTGGGGCCTGGAGCTAGACAGTTTAGACAGTAAGCCAGTCTATATTTCAACCCAAGTCTTTCCATTCACTCTGCATGGTCATTAAGGTCATGAATGTTGCAATCATTGAACCTTGAACTGAAAAGACAACTAAAAACAAGATGAAAAGAAGGCTGGCTTTGATTTTGATTTTAGACAACAAATCTTAGGTGTCTATTGAAAGTCTTATAAATAAAATTCTGTAAGACTGTCAAAAATAAACAACACAACCAAAAGGAATCAGCATGTCACTGTTACATGAGCCAATTATGGTACAAATGAATGAGACACACTCTGGGGCTCTGGCCACAGTTACAGATCAGCTTAACTGATGCTGTTGCACCTACAATGGCCACTCCATTCCTGGCATCTCCTCATTGTCCTCTGGGGCCACAGAGGCAGCCTTGACCTGCATGAGGAGTAGGGGCTCTGTTCTGCTTAACTCTCTGTAGGGCCTTGGGCCTTGGGTGAGTCAGCCGTGGAGGGGAATACCTTATTGGGCTCCACCCAGCTCAACTCCTCTCTTATATTAAAGTTCCCCCTGATTTCTGCAACAGGAACACAGCCTCATCTTTTCTACACCAGTGTCCTCCCAGCTCCAGAACCCAACTACCTCCAGTTTAAGGCCAACTGACTACCAAGCCCTACATCCTGCCTAGAGTGCAGCAGACACTAAATAAGTGCATGCATTAAAGAAAATCAAGCCACTGAGACTTGTAATCCACCCATACTGTATATCTCTAACCAGACTGGTGGTCTTAAAACAGCAAGGTCTCTCAAAACTCTTTAGGCCCTGCTCCCTGCTTGCAGCCAAACATACAAACTCCTGCTCCTAGAAACCCCATGCCTCCGCCATCTGCCCTCCACCCACTTCCCCAACTTTATGCCTTTCCCTCTCCTCAAGTGCAGTTGATCTGGCTGCCTCCCACCTCCTGCAGAGATGCTTTTGCATTTCTGTTGGCTTGTGAGGCTTATGGGGTTAATAATTATTGTATGTAGAGCAATTAGGGGATGGTGAGTGCTCCTTGAGTGGAGGATTCAAGGCCAAGGAGAAACTGCCAATTAAAGTTCAGAATTCATAAATGAACCAGGGGGTTCATATGGAGGTTGTGGGAGCCAAGAGGGTGTGGCCTTGTGTTGTGACTGACAGGTTGACAGGTTCATTCTGGGGCTGCAGATGCTTCCTATGGGATGTGGGTTGTTACAGCTAAGATGAGAGGATACTATTTTATTGGTCTGGGTGCTAAGAGAGCTTTTGCAAAAGCTGACTCCTAAGAACTGTCTTTCTATTAATTAATTCTTAAATTGTTGTAAGAATATAGATAACACAACATTTGCTAATTCAACAACTTTCATATGTATAGTTCAATGACACCAATGTACATTGGTGTGTAACTATCACCAATATTCATTGCCAAGTTTCCTGTCACCACAAACAGAAGCTCAGTGCTTCCTAGATAATGATTCCCTTGACCCCTCCCTTCTGCTCCTGGGAACCACTATTAAACTTTGATCTCTATATGGTAGAGGGCTCTGGGTGATAAAAATGGCTTGCACTCAACTACCAACCTAAAGGCTGGCAGTTCAAAGCTACCCAGAGGCACAATAGGAGCAATTCCTGATGATCAACTTCTGTACAAATTACAGCCAACCTAGAAAACCCCATGGAACACTTTTAACTCTGTAACACACGGGGTCACCAGGAGTCAGAATCAACTTGATGGCAACAGGTCTATATATGGGTATCATGAGGCCGTGGGGGGCGCAAAAAGTTAATGCACTTGACTGCTAATGGAAAGGTTGGAGGTTCAACTCTACCCACAAGTTCTGCAGAAGAAAAGCCTGGCTATCCACTTCTAGAAACTCAGCCATTGAAAATCCCATGGAACATGGTTTTACTCTGACACACATGGGGCCACATTGAGGTGGATGGGACTTGATGGCAACTGGGTGGTCATGAGGCTAGTGAAGTGTCCTAGGATTCTGTAGGCAGGGCTGGTCTTCACATTCTGTCCTGTGACCAGCACTGAGGGGAAACAAAGCCCCTTTAGCCTCTTCACCCTGTTCTACTTTCCTGTCTCCTAGAGTTCATAGCCGTAGTCCCTCCTGTATAAATCCTACTAATCCTGCAAGCCCTGGTTCAAGGACCACCTTCTTCACCCCAAACTCTCCTCTCCCAACTAGGGCACTTGTTACCATCCCCAGTTATACAGCAGATGTGCCATCTTGCTTAAGTCACATCCACACATTCACCAACTTGTTCTTGAGTACTGCTATGTGTGGACTGTCAGGCATTGACTGCATATAAAAATGTGGTGTGGAGATGGAAGCAATGTTCAGGGAGTTTATGGTTCCTAAGGGGAGAGGTATGTATCTGGTTGCTCTAACTCAATGGTTTCTTGGTCTTCAATGAGTATGTGATGGCAACCACTTAGTAACAAAGAACACTTGTGGCGAAACCTCATGTGCTTCTTTTGTATGACCTGTTTTATCAGAATAAAATCATTAATGTAAGATGAGTGGCTGTGTGTGTCTCTGACTTCCCTAGATGTGAGGATGAGGAGAGAGTAGATGGCTCAAGTTCTTAGAATTGAGCTCTTTGTAGGTCTCACACCCACCTGAGTTTCTTTAGGGCTGGAGTTTGATGAACTCAGGCCCAAGAAGCAGAAGTAGAAAGCAGAAGTCTCAAAACAACATGATTAGACACCCAGAATATAGAAATATTTGTGAAATTATTTCTAGGCTGGATGGTAGTTGAAAAATTTGTAAGATTTATACTGGTCTTGGGTCAGAATTGACTCGACAGCAATGTGTTGGTGGGTTGGTTTAGTTTGAAAGCTTTCATTTATGAAAGTTATTTTCTTTCTCATGCACAAAGATTACAGTGTGCCCAAGTGTTTATAAAGAGGCAGAGAGAAAGAAAGAATACACAATTACAAGAGCTGCAAGTCAGTACACTTGACATCAAAACCTAGTCTGGCAAGCCCTGAAGTCTTCATTACTTATTTGTGCTTCATTTGGGCAGAATCACAGTAAACAAGATTCTTAAGGAGAGAAGCCAGCAGTTGTATAATTAAATCCATGAATGCTGAATTGTAAAATCAAAGACAGCTGGTCACAGAGACCTCATCAACTCAACAGTGCAATGGCTAAGTCACTCCCACTCCAGGGGAAGCAGATGGAGTTCATGTTTATCTTCAAGTAGGAGCCCTTTAAATTTTAGGCCAAATTAAAGGAGGCACTACTCTCTCCAGAAAGCACAGTGGGAGACTTAAGGAATTCATGTTTCTCAGTCCTGGTAGTGAATAAGATCATTTCAAGAAGAAGCATATATATTTAAGGGCAACTACCTCTCTTGGCATAGTGGGTAAAACATTTGGCTGCTAACCAGAAGGTCAGTGGTTCAAATCCACCAGCTAGTCTGTGGCAGGAAGGTAATCTACTTCTGTAAAGATTTGCATTCTTGGAAACCCAATGGGGGTCACTACGAGTTGGAATTAACTCAAGGGCAGTGTATGTGGTTTGGTTTCAGTTGGTTCATTATAAGCAGCTCTGGTGGTACTGTGGTTAAAGCATCGGGCTGCTAACCAAAAGGTAGGGAGTTTGAACCCACCAGCTGTTCCATGGGAGAAAGATGAGGCAGTCTGTTTCTGTAAAGATTCACAGCCTTGGAAACCCTATGGGGCAGTTCTACTCTGTCCTACAGGGTTGTTATGAGTCTGAATTGACTTGATGGCTGTGGGTTTGGTATTTGCTTTGGTTCATTATAGAGAATGAGGTCTGGGAGACTTCTGTGTCAGAAGGATGTCCTTATTCTGTGGTGGAGGCTGCAGTCAAGGAAGGACAATCAGCTGCATTTTAATAATGCTTCCTGATGCCACTGGAGAGAAAACATCTAGGTGCATGTTTTTTTTATGTGTGTTTTTTAAAAAATACTTTTAAATATTGAAATATAATTTATGTACAGTGAAATACAGAAAATTAAAGTGCCATATGTCAATACTTTTTTTTTTTTTTTTTTTTTGCAGTGTTCCTTCCCCTCCCCTCCCACCCCTGGTAACCAGCAAAGAAAATTTCCTTCCATACATAAATCTTTCCTTGATTTTTTACAATAATGAACTAATACAATATCTGTCCTTCTGTGATTGACTTATTTCATTCAGCATAATGTCCTCCAAGTTCATCCACGTTATGTAGTGTTTTGCAGATTCTACATTATTCTTTAGTGTTGCACAGTATTCCATTGTGTGTTTGTACCATAGTTTGGTTATGCATTCTTCTGTTGATGGACATCTAGGTCGTTTCCATCTTTTTGCTATTATAAACACTGCTGCAATGAACATGGGACTGCATATATCTGTTCTTGTCCTGGCTCTCACTTCTTTAAGATATATACCTAGTAATCGGATTGCTGGGTCAAAATGGTATTTCTAATTCCAGCTTTTTAAGGAATCACCATACTGCTTTCCACAGTGACTGTGTCATTTGACAGTCCACCAGCAGTGTATGAGAGTCCCAATCATTCAACCTCCTTGCCAGCATTTGTTATTTTCTGTCTTGTTGCACTTTGCCATTAGAGCTGGGGTGAGCTGGTATCTCATTGTTGTTTTGATTCACATCTCCCTGATGGCTAATGATTGTGAGTATTTCTTTGTGTATTTGCTGGCCACATGAATATCCTCTTTGGTGAAATGTCTATTCATGTCTTCTGCCCATTTTTGAATTGGATTATTAATGTTTTTGTTGTTGAGGTGTTGGAGGTTTCTATAAATTTCAGAGATAAGTCCCTTGTCAGATATGTCATTGCCAAATATTTTTTCCCAAATTGTAGGTTCTCTTCTGAAGAAGTATTTGGAGACACATAAAAGTTCAATTTTTGAAGGTTCCATTAATCTAATTGATCTTCAGCATTTTTGGTTATGCTTGACAGTCTATTTATGCCATAAATCAAGGTCCTTAAATTAGCCCCTATTTTTTCCTTGAGGAACTTTATAGTTTTAGGTTTTACATATAAGTCTTTCATCCATCTGGAGTTAGTTGTTGTGTATGGTGTGAGGTACAGATCTTGTTTCATTTTTCTGCAAATGGATATCCAGTTTTGCCAACACCATTTGTTAAAGAGACTATCTCTTCCTCATTTAATGGATTTCAGCCCTTTGTGAAAAATCAGCTGATCATGGGTCAATGGACCTATTTGTGGGTTCTCAATTCTGTTCCACTGGTCTGTGTGTCTGTCGTTGTACCAGTACTAGGCTGTTTTGACTACTGTGGTTGTATAGTAGGTTTTGAGATCTGGGAGTGTGAGACCTCCTACTTTGTTGCTATTCTTCAATAGTGCTTTGCTTATTCAAAGTCTCTTTCCTTTCCATATAATATTAGTGATAAGTTTTTCCATATCCTTAAAGAATGCTGATGAGATCTGGATTGGGATTGCATTGAATGTATAGATTGCTTTGAGTAGTATTGAAATTTTCAGAATGTTCAATCTTCCTATCAATGAGCATGGTATGTTCTTCCATTTATGTAGATCTCTTATGGTTTTTTGAAGTAGTTTTTTTTTTTTATCGTTTTCTTTGTTCAGGTCTTTTGTGTTCCTAGTAAGATTTATTCCCAAGTATTTTATTTTTTTGGTAGCTATTGAAAATGGTATTGATTTCCTTTTCAGTAATTTCTTTGCTGGTGTCAAGGAATCCAACTCATTTTTGTATGTTGATCTTGTATCTTGCCACTATGCTAAATCTCTCAATTAGTTCCAGTAGTTATTTTGCTGAGTCTCTTGAATTTTCTATGTATAGGATCATATCATCAGCAGATAGGGATAGTTTGACTTCTTCCTTACCAATTTGGATGGCTTTGATTTCTCTTTCTTGCCTTATGGCCCTGGGTAGGACTTCCAATACAATGTTGAATAGAAGTTGTGATAGAGGGCATCCTTGTCTGGTTCCTGTTCACAAAGGGGATGGTTTCAATCTCTCTCCACTGAGAATAAAGTTGGCTGTTGGTCTTGCATATATGCTTTTTACTATATTGAGGAATGTCCCTTCTATTCCTATTTTGCTGAGAGTTTTTATCTGGAATGGGTTGGATATTATCAAATGCCTTTTCTGCATTGATTTATATGATCATGTGATTCTTTTCCTTTGTTTTATTTATGTGATGGATGACATTGATGGTGTTTCTAATGGTGAACTATCCTTGCATACCTGGTATGAACCCCACTTGGTCATAATGTATTATTTTTTTGATATGTTGTTGGAGTCTATTGGCTAGGATTTTGTTGAAGATTTTTGCATCTATATTCATGAAGGATATTAGTCTGTAGTTTTCCTTTTGAGTGATGTCATTGCCTGGTTTTGATATCAAGGTTATGCTTGCTTCATAAAATGAATTTGGGAGAAGTCCATCCTTTTCTACATTCTGGAATAGTTTGAGTTAGATTGGTGTCAGTTTTTCTCTGAACATTCGGTAGAATTTGCCAGTGAAACCATCTGGTCCAGGGCTTTTTTTTGTTGGTAATTTTTTTTATAACCTGTTCAATTTCTTCTTTTGTTATGGGTCTGTTTAGCTTTTCCACCTCAGCCTCTGTTAGTTTAGGTAAGTAGTATGTTTCTAGAAATCTGTCCATTTCTTCTAGATTTTCAAATTTGTTGGAGTATAGTTCTTCATAGTATCCTTATATTATGCTTTTAATTTCTGTTAGTTTGGTTGTGGTATCACCATAATTCATTTCTTATTCATGTTATTTATATTCTCTCCCTCTTTCCTGGGAGCTCTAGTGGCATATTGCCTAAGGCATCTGACTGCTAACCAGAAGGCTGCTGGTTCAAACCCATCAGCCACTCCCCGGAAGGAAGGTTGGGCAATCTACTTCTGTAGTGATATTGCCTTGGAAACCCAAGGAGGGGTCGCCGTGAGTCAGACCTGACTCGATGGCAGCAGGTTTCCCTCTTTCCTTTGTTAAATTTGCCAGTGGTTTGTCAATTTTATTGATCTTCTCAAAAAACCAACTTCTAGTCTTGTTGATTTTTTCTATTGTCTTTCTATTTTCTGTTTCATTGATTTCTGTTCGAATCTTTATTATTTTTTTTTTTTCTTCTGGTGATAGACTTTGCTTGCTGCTCTTTTTCTGATTGTTGGAGATGTTGGATTAAGGTGTTGATTTTGGCTCTTTCTTCTGTTTTGATGTGTGCAGTTATTGCTATAAAGTGGCCTCCAGTCACTGCTTTTGCTGTGTTTTAAAGATTTTGGTATGTTGTGTTTTCATTCTCATTTGATTCAAGGAATTTTTTAATTTCATTTTTATTTCTTCTGTTACCCAGTCCTTTTCAAGGAGGATGTCATTCAGTTTCCATGTGTTTGCTCTTTTTCCATTAATCTTTCTATTGTTGATTTGTAATTTGATAGCATTGTGATCTGAGAAGATGCTTTGCAGTATTTCAATGTTTTAAAATTTCTTAAGGCTTGCTTTATGGCCTACCATATGGTCTATCCTGGAGAATGTTTCATGTGCACTGGAAAATAATGTATACTGTGCTGTTTTGGGTGAAGTGCTCTGTAGATGTCTGGTAAGGTCAATTTGGTGGACTGTATTGTTTAGTTCTTCTGTGTCTTTGTTGAGTTTCTTTCCAGTTTTTCTACCTGTGATTGAAAGTGGTGTACTAAAGTCTCCTACTATAACTGTGGAATCATCTGTTTGTCTTTCAGTTCTGTTAGAGTCTAGTTTATGTATTTTGGGGCTCTTTCACTGGATGCATAGATATTTATGGTTAAGTGAAATAAGCTAGATACATAAGGACAAATATTGTATGATTCCACTTAGGTGAAATACCTAGAATGGGCAAATCCATTGGGACAAAAGAAGATTAGTGGTTGTCTGGGGCTGGGGAGAGGGGACAAGGAGGAGAAAAAAAAAAAAAAGGTCATTTTTATTGTTATTGTCAGTTGTCATTGATTCAGCTCCAACTCATGGTGACCTCATGTACACCAGAACAAAATGTTGCTCGGTTTTGTGCCATCTTTATGATTCTTGGTATGTTTGAGCCCACTGTTGCAGCCACTGTATACTGTGAGTGCCTTCCAACCTAGGGTGGTCTTCATCTAGAACTATATAGAACAATATTCTGTAGTGATCCATAGGGTTTTCATTGGCTAACTTTTAGAACTAGATGGCCAGGCCTATCTTTCTAGCCTATCTTAGTTTGGAAGTGCTGCTGAAATCTGTCATCATGGATAACCCTGCTGGTATTGGAAACATCAGTGGTAGAGCTTTCAGCATCCTGTTGTTGTTGTTGTTATGTGCCGTCGAGTCAGCCCTGACTCATAGCGACCCCTCCTTGGGTTTCCGAGGCAGTATCACTACGGAAGTAGGATTGC
>NW_006921606.1:3098307-3102849 GCF_000298275.1 Orycteropus afer afer
CCCCTCTTTCGTCAACCCTCCACCCCACCAAGCATGACATCCTTCTCCAGGGAATGGTCCCTTCTGACAACATGACCAAAATAGGTGAGACGAAGTCTGGACATTCTTGCTTCCAAGGAGCATTCTGGCTGCACTTTCTCCAGGACAGATCTGTTAGTTCTTTTAGCAGTCCATGGTACTTTCAGCATTTTGGTTCACTAGACATAACTAAATTAGAAATATAATAAAAAGGTAAAGGAAATGACATTCCTAGCCATTAAATTAGGAAAAAGACTAGTTTTACTAGTGTAAAAGGAGAATTTCACAAAGGATTTGAGAACATTAAAAAAGCAGGGGAAGGGAGAGATCAGGAAAAGGGGCAGACAACCTTTCTTCTAATCTTGGAAAAGCTTACTCAGTTAATAACATTATGGAATGGAGGAGAGAGAGAAAAAAGAAATCAGTTCAGAAAAAGCATCTGTGCTAAAAATACTATAAATATCAGAATTAGTACTGGTTAGCTACCAGTAAAATTTAAAACGACAACAAAAAATGGAAACACCAAATGTCCATCAACAGATGAATGGATAAATAGAAGTGGAACAATATTATGCAAGTATAAAGAGAAATTAAGTCCTGATACATCCTACAACATGGATGAATCTTGAAAAATATGTTGAGCAAATTAAGTCCCTCACAAAAGGACAAATATTGTGTGATTCCACTTATATGAAATATCTAGAATAGCTAAATGTATACAGAACAAAACTTCTTAGTGGTTATCAGGGATGAGTGGGAAGGAGGGGAAAAGGGGAAGTCATTGCTTAGAGGATACTGAGCTACTGTCAACGGTGATGGACAAATTTGGAAATGGAGAGTAGTGATGGTAGTACAACATGATGAACGTAATTTATGTCCCTGAACTATACACCTAAAAAATGTTGGAATGGCAAATGTTTTGTTGTATATATATTTACCACAATAAGAAATGGAAACTACTATAAAACCCATATAAATGAGAAATGTAAGCACAAAAACAATTTAGTAGACAATGTTGCTGTAAAAAGAAGGCTATATATTAACAGTCAAAATGTAAGAAGAGGTTGCATATGAGGGGGACATAGAAAACCCAAAGGTAGATAATCTAAAAATTGGGCCGTGATAGGATGGTAACACCTTGACAATTCTTTGCAAAGCACACAAGTACTTCCACACCCACCTTTTCAACTGACCCTCCCAATAACAAGGATGCAATTCAAATGTTGAAGCTCAATTTGGTTCCCTTCCTCTGCACAACCATGTTTAGAAAGCCATGGAAAAGGTGACAGAGCAAGTTCAAAGGCATTAGAGAGAGAACACCAAGGCACCCAGATAATGACAATAGACATTCACATAATAGCAACTAAAAATTACAATGATGCTAAATCTTTATGTCCCAAACACAGGACAAAACAGGTAAAAGAAAAACCAAATGAAAACACAAGAAAAATATTATCAGAATTTGACAGATAAAGTATGCAAAGAACAGATAGGGGAATTAAAAGTAACACACTACAATAAATATGGGAGATACCATGAAACAGCAGGTGTAGGAATTGCTGAATGAGAAATGAATTTGCTTTGTAAACTTTCATCCAAATCACAATAAAAAGTTAAAAATATTAAATGAATAAATAAATACGGAAGACCAATAAATAGCTGGGGCAAGAGAATAAAATCCGTTTTCAAATATATATGAATCTTTCACATAAATTGATAAAATCCTGAGATATGAAGGAAAAGTAAATAAAAAAGGTATTGTGCTGAAAGGTTTGTGGTTCAAGTCCACCCAAAGGAGCCTTTAAGGACAGTCCTGGTGATCTACTTCTGAAAAATCAACCATTGGGGCACAGTTCTACTCTGACACATATGAGGTCACCATGAGTTGAAATTAATTTGACAGCAACTATTTCTCTCCTCCCCTCCATCTACCATATCCTTGTTGTTGTTGGTAGTTGCTGTCAAGTAGATTCCAACTGATGGCAATCCCATTTGCAGAGCAGAACTGTTTCACAGAATTTTCTAGGCTATGACCATTTGGAAGCAGATTGCCAGGCCTATCTTCTGAGGTACCTCTGGATAGGTTTGAACTACCAACTATTCAGCTATTAACTGACATTAACCATTTGTATAACAAAGGCAAATAAAATTAGAAATCAATGATGAAAGCAGAATTGAAAGGTATTTAAATATTTGGACATTAAAACATACTTTTTTACATAATACCCTTAATGAGTATCCTTAATATCATCTGTTACTCAGTCCATATTCAGATTTCCTCAATTGCCTCTGAAATATCTTTCTAAACTTAAGTTGTTAGAATGAAGATTCTTTTAATTCTCTTTTACCCTAGAAAAGCCACTCCCATTTTTTTGTATTTTATGAACTTATTCAAAATAAATGATAAGTTTCCTTCTAGATTAAAATGATACTTGAGTAAAACAAACAAACAAACTCACTGCCATTGAGTTGATTTTGACTCATGGTGACCCCCACTGGGTTTCTGAGGTGGTAAATCTTTACAGAAGAAGATTTTCCCATCTTCCTTCTGTGGAATGACAGATGGGTTTGAACCATCGATCTTCTGGTTAGAACTCAAATGCCTCAGGCATTGCACCACCAGAGAAAAACCAGTAATGCAACAATAGAATATATTTTTTTAGAACCACAAAAATCACAAGTAATAGATAAGAAAATGTACAACTCTGATCACCATCACTATATAAAAAAAGACACATAATAAAGTAGCCGCACTCCTCTTAAAAGGAGAGCTAAAAGAAAGCAGGAAAATGAAAATAATTGGATGAAGAATAAAAAAGCTAAGATGAAGTAAAAACAAAAAAGTGGATACAAATGCAGTCAGTGGGTCTTTGAAAAGATAACAAAATTGATCATCAATTGACTAAATTAAAAATAAAAACAAGAAGCTTACAACAAAGACCCCATCACTAGTTTCAATTTAGGTTATTTTGCAAATAGCTATTTCAGAAATAAAAAAAAAAGACATGTCTTTTTAATAGCTTCGTTAACTAAGCTTAGTTAACGAAGCTATTATTAACTTACCATTGAGAGAAACTCTTGGGGCTTTCAATTTTCAAATAAATACAAAAATTTCTACCTCACAGAATCATGTAGGAAAGTAAGATTATTTGGCAAAGGGCTTTAACTATGAACTGCTATGCAAATATAGGGAGATTACTGCATATAGAAAATTTCAGCCATTCAACCATCCAACTATCTCTTCCTTTTTTCCTTCCTTCTTTCTATCCATCCATCATCTATCCACCCACCCATCCATCCATCTGTCATCTATCCACCCACCCACCCACCCACCCATCCATCCATCCATCCATTTTATTCCAGGGCCTGCACTGATGGGCAAATGCAGGGGCAGCAAAAGTAGCAAAAGCCTCTGCTTTCAGGGAGGTTCTAGTCAAATGGGGTCACTGACATTAAGCAAAGACATCATCATATCTTAAGTGCTATGGATAAAATGGTCGGAAAGCTCTGGAAGACTAAAATAGGAGGAACTGACCTGGCCTGTGGGTTAGGGAAGGCTCTCCTGAGGATGCTGTGTGGGGCAGAAATTTGAAGGGTGTCCTGGAGTGGAGGAACAGAGTGTCTGTAGTCTTGAGGAGAAGAATCACTTTCCCTGGCTGTGGGGCCCGCCTTGCTGGTCCTGCATGCATGGTCGTTTCCCTGCAGCTGGATATTTGGTTTCTCTCCCCCAGTTTCTTCTTGTAAATAAATAGTAGTTTTGACCACTTTTGTGGCAACAAATTTTTTTCCCTTTTGAGTTATGTCTTAGAGATATCCTTCAGAAGGAAATACCAAACTCAGAACAGTTCACTGGAGAAAATAGATTTATAGCTTTTGTCACATGATGCCAATTACTTTTCATACATATGGAACCAATTCCCAGTGCCAGTGGCAAAGCACTGGTGGGCCCATTTCTGTATGACGCAGCCACGGGCCTTACTCAGCATTTTGTCCTAGTTTAATAGGTATGTGGTAGTGCTTTAATTTTAATTTCTTTAATTGCTCATAAGGTTTATGTTTATATTTCTGTGCCATGATTTGCTGTTTTTACATATATGTAAATTAACTGCTTATTTCTCTTAATTTCTTACCCAATAGAATTTGTAAGCAGCATGACAGTAGGGACCATAGGTCTGGCTTTGTCACTGCCCAATCCCTGATAATTTATAAACTTTGAGTTAAATATAGTTACTGATTGGCATATGATTGTATCGATGATCTATTTTGGACTTAAGTTTTTTTTTTCTCTCTCTCTCTCTCTTTTTTTTATTGTGATTTGGGTGAAAATTTACAGAGCAAGTTCACTTTCCATATAGCAGTTCACATACACTTTGTCTCATGACATTGACCACAATTTACCACAATGCAACAGCTCCCCTCATACTTCCTCCCAATAGTTATCTCTTCCCTGTGTCCAACCTTCCATGCACTCCTGCCCCTGAGCTGTCTCCCTGTGCATAAGCAGCCCTTCTTTCTCCCATGATT